>NC_053396.1:146159224-146495706 GCF_905171765.1 Bufo bufo | reverse complement strand
TGTGCCGCGTGTGTGCCCATTTCCACAAATCATCGACAGCTTCCGCCGGTCTGTCAACGCTGCAGCAGTGCTTACAATTGCCAGCTCACGACTGTTGTGCAACGTGAGCACACACTGGAACTCGTCATTCCACATGTTGGCCAGGCTTTGTTAGCAGCAGAGGGCAGTAGTGGAATACCAGCTGCAACATGGTCGTCGCCTTTCCAGTCAGTATCCGCTCTTCATAAGCGAGGAGTGGGCATGGATGTCTGACCTCTGTGAGGCTTTAGGAAACTTTGAGGAATAAACACAGATGGTGAGTGGTGATAACACTATTATCAGCGTCACCATCCCACTTCTGTGTCTACTCAAATGCTCACTGCTCACAATTAAGGCCAATGCTTTGCATGTGGAAGAGGTGGAAATGGGGGAAGACGTTACACAGGGTGATAGCCAGACCACCCTCAGTTCGTCTTCTCAGCACAAATTGGATGATGATGATGAGGAGGAGGAGGAGCAGGATACGGTTGCCTCCGCTACAGAGGGTAGTACCCATGGAAGTTTAATTCCATCTGTTCAGCATTTATGGGAAATAAATGCTGAATATTCGATATAACAAATACATAGCACTATATTCTAAATATTCACAAACTCTCAAAGTGGCTATATTTGCGATACAAATTTGCTATTCGAATATTCACACTTAACACTAAGGATGAGGAGATTGAGAGTCATACTCCTAAAGAATGACCGCAATGTTTTGCCTTTTGGGGCTCTGGCACACATGGATGACTTTGTTAGGCTGCCTTTCCCGTGACCCACGCTTTTTGAGCATTTTGGACAACACCGATTACTGGTTGCTCACCTTTCTCGACCACCGCTACAAAGAGAACTCATCTGTGGTGGAGAGGACGAGCAAAATGGTGCAATACCAGAAGGTCCTTTTGGAAAAATTGCTCCAAAATTTTCCAGCTGAAAACGCTGGCTGCAGAGTACTGTACGTAGTTCCTTTGACAACTGAGGAGGGGAGATGAAGAGAACACACAGCAGTTCCAACAGAGGCAGGGAAACACTCTCCAAAGCCTGGGACAGTTCCATGTCACCCCGCCAGCACCCTCACCCTGATGCGCTGCCTAGTGTCAAAAGAAGGGAAACATTTTGGAAGATGGTGAAGGAGTACGTAGCAGACTGTATTAGTGTCCTCAATCATCCCTCTGTGCCTTACAACTACTGGATGTCCAAGCTGGACACGTGGCACGAACTGGCGTTCTACGCCTTGTAGGTGCTAGCCTGCCCTGCCGCCAGCGTTTTGTCAGATCGGGTATTTAGTGCTGCTAGTGGCATAATAAGTGATAAGCGCATCCGCCTGTCAGCTGAAAATGCTGACAGGTTGACTCATAAAAATGAACAAGGCCTGGATTTCCCTGACTTCTCTACTCCACCAGAGGAAAGCAGATGAATATATAGGCACTTTAAATGTGTTTTTATAATGTACTGAATACACTGTATTCCCATGCACCCCTTCCCGCTCCTAATGTTGTAGAGGATCAGCTCACCTGCAGGCCCTCACATATAATGTTTTAGAGGGTCAGCTCACCAGCAGGCCCTCACCCACAATCTTTTAGAGGGTCAGATCACCTGAAGGCCCTCGCATATAATGTTTTAGAGGGTCAGCTCACCAGCAGGCCATCAACCATAATGTTTTACAGGGTCAGCTAATCTGCAGGCCCTCACCTACAATCTTTTAGAGGGTCAACTCACCTGCAGGCCCTCGCATATAATGTTTTTGAGGATCAGCTCACCAGCAGGCCCTCAACCATAATGTTTTACAGGGTCAGCTCACCAGCAGGCCCTCGCCCATAATTTTTTCAATGGTTAGCTAAGCAGAAGGCACTCGCCCATAATTTTTTCAATGGTCAGCTCAGCAGCAGGCACTCGCTCATAATTTTTTCGATGCTCAGATCAGCAGCAGGCACTCGCCCCTAATGTTTTAGAGAGTCAGCTCTGCAGCAGACCCTCACCCCTAATGTTTTAGATGGTCAGCTCAGCAGAAGGCCCTTGCCCCTAATGTTTTTGAGGGTCACCAGCAGGCCATCAATCATAATTTTTCAAGGGTGTGTATGATGCCCTCCTATATGTGAAATAAAGGGTGTATTGCAGTGGCGGTTCCTTGTAATTTTTGTAAGCCCTTTCACTTAGTGCATAGGCTTTATGAGTGTAGGAGTCCCACTACCTGAACAATTGTACAACAATGTGAATGAGGCCCTCCATTATGTGATATTCAGGTTGTATCGGAGTGCCTCTTTCTTGTAATTTTTGGCAGCACTTTGACCGATTTTATCTTCAGTTTTGTGCGTTTTATTGTCAGTCTGTAAAAGTGGCATTCTACTCGGACAACATCGTTCCCAGCAGCGACCTGGGAGTCCAAGATGCATACAGACATCCTCCCCATGCTGTTCCCGAACCATTTTGGTGGTGTTTATATCAATTTCTGACCTTTTCCTATGAACCAGACACCCTCCCCTCTTCAGAGAAGGGGGTGCCTGGTTTAATGCTTGGGTTCTCCCATTGACTTCCATTGTGCTCGCGTGCTCAGTAGAGCACCTGAGCATCCTGAGGTGTTCGACCCAAACACATGAACACCCGAGCACTTTGGTGCTCGATCAACACTAGTAGGCAGGATTGTATCATTACTATCTATTGCAGAATTATGGCAATTATGTGGCCCTAAAATGTTTTGTTATGTCAACATTCAAATAAAGGTACAATAGACCACAAACCAAATTCTTTTTATTTAATTTTTTGTATCAGCTTTATTTATATGACAAGTTCATTGTACATTGAGATTATTCCACCCCCACAGTTCCTCAAGTGCTATAGAGTTATGTTGATAAATCATCATAAACTTATCAATGTTCTTGAAATACCACACTGTACAAAAGTATTTGTGTGATTCATAGCCTTCAAAGTAAAATAATATATATTGCTTTGCTTTGTTCATAATTAAAGTGAACTTCAAAAATCTCTTTGTGCTATTTTGTGACGATCATAGTATCATAGTTTTGTAAACGGCTTGATCTCATCTGCAACTGATGTTGATTCACATATATAGTAACTTTATATACTGTATGTTTCCTTATCAACTCAGAGACAGGGAGAATAACTCAGAGAACAGGAGAAAAACAAGTAGAACAGGGGAATCAAGTCATTAATTTATCATCTAGACCTGTGACGAAATGAGAGATAGGGGTACTTTCTAGGGATTTATCATTTTTACCAACCACTAAGTTTAGTATCTTTTTGAATAAGTACATTCATTTGGAAATTAAAATGGTGCAAATTTTACAGGACCCATGACCGTGATGAATGTATTGAACTTGGTATTCCCCTAGAAGATCTAGAGAGTGTCCATACTTGCAAGTCCCTTGCGGATGAAGGTGAGAAAGGGGTGGATCATGGCCCCATTACCCCATTAAAACCCAACAGCACCATAATGCCTCCCCCTCAGGATACCCCAACTATAGATAGATTTTCCTCATTAATTATTGATCATTTTCTGGAGAAAATTCTAGAAAGGAATGTGGGGGCAGTGAGTAAATTAGGAAGGAAAGAAATTGAAGATTTGAAGGGCTTGGAATCTGACACTACCATCATTTTAAAACCATTGAATAATAGGGGTACTGTGGTAGTGATAGACCATTCAGTTTTCTGTGATAGGTGCTATAGATTGTTACATGACAAAACCTTTTATAGAGTTGTAACATCTGACCCAACAAATAAATTTTCCAATGAACTGGAGGTGATTTTTACTGAATGCCTTTGAGAAAGGTCTTCTGTCTAGGGTTGAGATGAGGGTCATAATGCTTAGAAATCTTCAAATTCCTACTTTTTAGGTCCTTCTCACGGATCACAAGGGGCTCGGCCACTTGGAAGGCCGATATGTCCTTATCAGGGTGAATTCCATCTCCCATGTATTTGTAAACCTACAAAACTTCTCTGTCTACTGCTGACAGCACAACACTCCACCTAAGGCAACATGCAATGTCATAACAAAAAAGCCAGTGGAACTAATTATTAAAAAAAATCAACTTAATTGTAATAATGTATATAAAAATATGGAAGAAAAAAGACAAGCTGGAAAAAGATATACAGAGAAGCAAAGGGCAACACCTCAATGGACAACCATGTACCTCCGTAGAGTTATAATAGCACTTTCCGGATACCAGGCCATACGCTGTGTCTCACAATAGCTGGTAAATCATCTCTTGATTAAAGAAATATATGCACAACAACTATGGTGATAGTATATATCACCCACCCCTGTAGGAAGCCCCAAGCGCAAGACCTCGACATGCGTTTTCGACATACGTCGAGGTCTTGCGCTTGGGGCTTCCTTACCTCTTTTGGTTAGATCATATCTTCAGGTATGTCCCTGGTTAGGTGTGTCTATTAAGATACTGCTATGTCACAGTGTTCATATTAGGCCTATGATATATACTTAGGTTGTGAGTCTATCAACTCTCACTCTACTAATATACAATATTGTTCATGGTTACTGGGGACTTATGCTGTGGATCTCACATTGTCTGATGATTATTTTCTGATCAATTGTGGCATAGAAAATTTTCCCCTACAGGGGTGGGTGATATATACTATCACCATAGTTGTGCATATATTTCTTTATTAAAGAGATGTATTACCAGCTATTGTGAGACACAGAGTATGGCCTGGTATCCGGAAAGTGCTATTATAGCTCTGCAGAGGTACATGGTTGTCCATTGAGGTGTTGCCATTTGCTTTTCTGTATATCCTCTTCCAGCTTGCCTTTTTTCTTCCATATTTTTTTATACATTATTACAATAAAGTTGATAATATTTTTGATAATTAGTTCCACTGGCTTTTTTGTTATGAATTCCATCTACCAACATGCTAGTATTTACATCAATAACATTTTACGTTCTTTTGTTTTGTCACTGCCATCCTAGTGAATCATGGGGTCCTCCTAGCCTGAACTGATGTGGAAGCTTTATACAGCAATATTTCCCACTGTTCCGGCCTGGAGGGAGATGATTATTTTCTCAGAACTAGAGGAGTGCCGTATCAGGCCCATGATTCATTTTTTTGTGAGGCACTGGGGTTTATTATGGTACACAATTATTTTATTTTTCAGTCTTGCTTTTACCACCATCTCAAGGGCACAACTATGGGTAGCCCCTGTGCCCTGAGCAATGTTAATCTGCTCCTTGTTTGGTGGGAGGACACAATGTTTTTTTGTGAAGAAATTGATGAGTGGACGTCCAAGCTACTCTTTTGGGGGGGCTTCAACAATGACGTGCTGGCAATTACGTGATGACAATCAGGTGCTTTGGAATGGGTTAGAGGAATCCTTTGTAGCATTTGTTAAACAACTCAGTCTGAACCAGATTGGTTTAAAGTTCACTTGGGAGGGAGGTAGATAGATAGATAGATAGATAGGTAGGTAGGTAGGTAGATAGATAGATAGATAGATAGATGAAATACCCCCTTTCTTGAAATTCTTATCACAAAGAGGGAAATCGCATTACACACTGAGACTTAAAGCAAAACAACTAATAGCAGGTGGGAAAGCCATCACCAAGTTAGCCTAAGATGGGTATCACAGAAAATAATGCACTAACACAATAGATGCAAGCATTATATATGGACTAAGCCCTCATTCTGATATGATAAAATCTGAGACTCTCAGCCAATATATTTTGATCAAAACACATCTGTGCTTTCCTACCAGTGCCAAGGTGGTCTCAGTCAGACAGGACCTACTCTAAACCTATCTATACCATTCATCTAGTAACTGTGTACTTATTTTTTTGTCTATTCTGCTAGGTGATTGAGGACCGTGTATGAAGGCATGATACAAATGATTTTGATCCTGACTCTTATAAGTGTTAAGTATAACAATTCACTACCATCACACTGACATACTTATACCCACATAGTGCAGGCATCAAATTAGTTACATATTAATACTAGGTATATGCATACTATATATTGATACAGGAATCACACTGCTATCTTGTATAACTATATAACTGCATATGACAATGCATATTTGAATATATCTGATTCTAGTACAGTTATTTATGAAACAAGAGAAAACATACATGTGATACCTTATATATGGCCAATATTAATATGATCTGCTGTGAATGCCATTGAACTCTTCTATGTACATATTGGACCCCAATTCTGCCCCATGGAATCTCAGGTAATAGATCTATGAGAAGAGGTTGGTACTATGTAGCCACTCTGTAATGTAATGAGATGCCAAGGGTTGGTGCTGATGGGAGTTGAATAGACTCAGGTTTCAGGTTATGATACAAGCCAAAACAACAAAGTAACATGACCATCCTAACCAGTAGGTAATTGGATGCTTTGATTGGTATTGTGAAGGTATTGTGACATTATGATTGAAGATTGTGAGGCACAATACTATAAGCAGTTTTATTGGAAAATCAGTACGCCCCTCTATACAATCAAATGATTTAGTTTTTTTTTTAAAGGGTTATGCAGTGATTTATATTGATGACCTATCCTCAGGATAGGTCATCAATATTAGATCGGCAGGGGTCTGACACCTGGGATACCTGGCTTCTGTCCCGAGTGTTGGGGGTCTGACACCCGGGACATCTGGAATCTGAGACCACATGAAAAGCTTTGATGAGGTCCTGTGGCATAAGGGCTTAGCCTGACAGCAAGGGTCCTGTTGGGCTGCTGATACTCATTACTTTTGCTGTATTGTGTTGTGGTGGCAGCCATCACTATATTATGTTGTGCCAAATTACAGGGAGTGCAGAATTATTAGGCAAGTTGTATTTTTGAGGATTAATTTTATTATTGAACAACAACCATGTTCTCAATGAACCCAAAAAACTCATTAATATCAAAGCTGAATATTTTTGGAAGTAGTTTTTAGTTTGTTTTTATTTTTAGCTATTTTAGGGGGATATCTGTGTGTGCAGGTGACTATTACTGTGCATAATTATTAGGCAACTTAACAAAAAACAAATATATACCCATTTCAATTATTTATTTTTACCTGTGAAACCAATATAACATCTCAACATTCACAAATATACATTTCTGACATTCAAAAACAAAAACAAATCAGTGACCAATATAGCCACCTTTCTTTGCAAGGACACTCAAAAGCCTGCCATCCATGGATTCTGTCAGTGTTTTGATCTGTTCACCATCAACATTGCGTGCAGCAGCAACCACAGCCTCCCAGACACTGTTCAGAGAGGTGTACTGTTTTCCCTCCTTGTAAATCTCACATTTGATGATGGACCACAGGTTCTCAATGGGGTTCAGATCAGGTGAACAAGGAGGCCATGTCATTAGATTTTCTTCTTTTATACCCTTTCTTGCCAGCCACGCTGTGGAGTACTTGGACGCGTGTGATGGAGCATTGTCCTGCATGAAAATCATGTTTTTCTTGAAGGATGCAGACTTCTTCCTGTACAACTGCTTGAAGAAGGTGTCTTTCAGAAACTGGCAGTAGGACTGGGAGTTGAGCTTGACTCCATCCTCAACCCGAAAAGGCCCCACAAGCTCATCTTTGATGATACCAGCCCAAACCAGTACTCCACCTCCACCTTGCTGGCGTCTGAGTCGGACTGGAGCTCTCTGCCCTTTACCAATCCAGCCACGGGCCCATCCATCTGGCCCATCAAGACTCACTCTCATTTCATCAGTCCATAAAACCTTAGAAAAATCAGTCTTGACGTTTCAGCTTGTGTGTCTTGTTCAGTGGTGGTCGTCTTTCAGCCTTTCTTACCTTGGCCATGTCTCTGAGTATTGCACACCTTGTGCTTTTGGGCACTCCAGTGATGTTGCAGCTCTGAAATATGGCCAAACTGGTGGCAAGTGGCATCTTGGCAGCTGCACGCTTGACTTTTCTCAGTTCATGGGCAGTTATTTTGCGCCTTGGTTTTTCCACACGCTTCTTGCGACCCTGTTGACTATTTTGAATGAAACGCTTGATTGTTCGATGATCACGCTTCAGAAGCTTTGCAATTTTAAGAGTGCTGCATCCCTCTGCAAGATATCTCACTATTTTTGACTTTTCTGAGCCTGTCAAGTCCTTCTTTTGACCCATTTTGCCAAAGGAAAGGAAGTTGCCTAATAATTATGCACACCTAATATAGGGTGTTGATGTCATTAGACCACACCCCTTCTCATTACAGAGATGCACATCACCTAATATGCTTAATTGGTAGTAGGCTTTCGAGCCTATACAGCTTGGAGTAAGACAACATGCATAAAGAGGATGATGTGGTCAAAATACTCATTTGCCTAATAATTCTGCACGCAGTGTAGTGTAGGTACCCACTCAAAAGAGACCACTGTGATGTGGTGAGTGGGCCTATTCATTTTGATCAAAACACATACAAAGAGCCTAATGTTCATGTTTATAAATTATGCTTAGCAGCAATAGGTCAATGCATGGCATGTGGATGTGTAATTCATGTCTTTTTTTCTCTATAGCTGTTGTATGTTCTAAAAATGTATTACTGATGTAAAAGAAATACCAATCATGATACATAAATATGAAAAATAATGTTATTGCGTCCAGAGACATCATTTATCTGCTTAATATTATACAGAAATTACTGAAACACTAACAATAAAGGTCATATTGATGATATGGGCAAACCGTCATAGTCAAAAGGATTCTGTTAATATCTTACAGGAGCAATCTCTACTTTGCCTGAATAAAATTGTTTTGCATGATTGTCTCATCTATGATAATTTGATTTCAGATACCAATAAGAACTCTTGAAATAATATTAGACATCCTGTGATCAGAAACTGTTTTGACGATGTGATCCTCTTTTTATATTTTTCTAGCATCTCAAAGATAAGAAATTAAATTAACTTTAAAGTTTATCTACCCTAAGGGGTTTACACATATCTTTTTTTTTTTTCATTTTATACTTATCAGATTGCAGAGTTTGTATATGCTGTTCAACTATGTGCTTGCATTCCTAATTTCACTTTTGTTAGAATATAGCTATTATTAAAGCAAAGGTTACATAAAGTTACATGGCAAAAAAAAATAAAATATATATATATATATATATATATATTAAAACATACAGTATTTACCATCTAGAGTTTTCAGTAGTGTTGGTATTAGCACCAATCATTTTGGGTTTCATATAATAATTTTTTTGCTAGTCACTAAGGTGAATGGGTCTTTTAACTTTATAAATATCCTCATGAGATCAATACAACTCCCTCTCCCCCTATTCACATTAATAAGCCATAGCCCACTCTAATCAGGCAGGAGGACAAAATTGCTCCTAACTATGCAACGCAGTAGACTGCTAATACTACAGTAATGAAAAGGATCATAGCTTTTTCAAAAAATGTGTCTTTGGCATACTGGGGGGGGGGGGGGGATATGTGATTAAATAACTAATCACTTTCTATTTATATAAAAAAAATAGGTAGGTGATTGTGGAATTATGAATCATGCTTCTCTATCTGGAAGTCTGATGGATTAATCTGGAGTAGGTGAATGCAATAACATTACCTCCCTGACTGCACTGTGCCAACTGGAAAGTTTGATGGCGCACTAGTTCCAGTGAAATCATAAAGCTTCTGCATTCTGAGACATTTTGGAAAATTGTATGCCTCCAGGAAACGTTTGAGGAAGGACCAAAAGCCTGGAAGCACGGTCCATAAAGTCAAGGCTGGATGTGTTTTTTGGTGTGAAAGAACCTGAATGGCCTGCACAGAGCCTGATATCAACTTCATTGAACACTTTTCAGATGTTAGAAAATAAATTGTGAGCAGGCCCTTGCAACTCCATATTAATGTCTTTGAATTTTGAATGGGATGTCATAAAAGCTCCTTTACCTTATTGTGTGACAGCTCTGACTCCATTAGGCATGGACACACAAGACCATTTCTGCATTATAAACTATTATCCAAGCAGTAGGCTCCTCACATTCCATTGAATGGTCTTGCTTTCCAGCACATTCCACAGATGCTTGATAGGGTTGAAATGTGGGAATTTTTTTTAGTGAAGCGGGTGTGTTATCCTGCTTTAAGAGGATGCTGCCATTAGGGAATACCATTGTAATGTTTAGATGGGTGGTGCATGTCACATATATGTATGCCAGGACTCAAAGTTTCACAGCAGAACTTTGCCCAGAGCATCATGATACCTTATTCTCCTCATAGTGCATCCCTGGGGCCATCTATTTTCCTGATAAGTATTGCAAATGCACATGGACATCCACATGATATAATATAGAATGTGATTCATCAGACCTGGCTACTTTATACCATTGCTCTATGGCCTAGTTCTGATGCTTATGTGCTTATTTTAGTCAATATCGATGGTAGACAGTGGTCAAGATAGGCAATTTGACTGGACTGCGGCTATAAAAGCCCATGAGCAATAAGTGTCAATGCACTACGTGTTCTTTGACATCTATCATAGATAGCTATTCAGCTATTTGTGCTCCTGCAGCTTATTTGTTGGATTGTACCAGACAGCTAATCATTGCTTCCCATGAACTTTAATGAATCTTGTTCACCCATGAGCCTGTAATTGGTTCAAAATTGTCCTTACTTGTATCCAACACGATAGGCCCTTCTAACAAGATAATCAATATAAGTTGTAACGTTATGGCTATTGGTATGAGGGTGAATTTGCACATTGCTATGTTCACTTTGATTGTGTTTGGAAGTACACAGACCATTGTTAATATATATTAAGAGGACCAAAAAATGTGTATTAAAAATTCAAATATAAAAAATTCAAAATGCCCCAATTTTATCCATTTAAAAATAATCATAACTGATATCTTTGGATCCAAAAAAATATGAAAATATATTTTTTTATCCCACGCTGAATGCCACAAAGAAAAATTATTTCCAATGCTAGAATTGGCATTTTTGTTTCATCAAAAAGCTTCACCAAAAAAAAATAGGAAGAAAAAATTATCAAAAAGTTGTATGTACAGTAACTCAAAATGATACTAGTAAAAACTAAACTCACTCCGCAGAAAGTGAGATTGCATACATCTCCGGCAACAGAAAAATTAAACAGGTCATGTTTGTCAGAATATGATGAAACAAATCATTTTTAAAGCAGGTTTTATTCCTTTTAAAAGTAGTAAATAAAATCTATAATTCTACTGACCTGCAGTAAATAAAATAAATAAAAGCCTAGAATTGCATTTTTTTTCTTTCACAATACATTATATAAAGCAATAAAAATGCACTATTAAAAAGTACAACTTGCCCTTCAAAAACATAAAAGTTAGAAGTATTGGAAACTGAAGAGGAAAAATCTGCCTGATCCTGAAAAACTATTTGAAATATAAAAGGATGTGTTTAAACTCATGTTGTGGCTTTCATTAATAACAGAAGCCACACACTCCACTGCATACAGCTCCTATATTTACCATCAAATATGAGTCTGCCTCAGTGACAGAGATATGAATGTATGGTACATGTTTGGATCCAGGTTGGCAACATCTTTTACTGTCTTCTGGGTTACTAGCTTAGGCTACTTTCACGTTAGCTTTTTATGTGGATCCGTCATGGATCTGCAAAAACGCTTCAGTTACAATAATAATCCGGTTGTATTATCTCTTATATAGCCATGACGGATCCATCATGAACACCATTAAAAATCAATAGGGGACGGATCCGTTTTCTATTGTTTCAGATTGTGTCAGAGAAAACGTATCCATCCCCATTGACTTGGATTGTGGGTCATGACGTTTTTCTGCGCACCACATCGCGGACAGAAAAACTTTGCAGTGTTATTCTGTCCACGATAGGAGCGCAACCAAACGGAACGGAATGCCTTTTGGTGCATTCTGTTTCATTCAGTTCAGTTTTGTCCCCATTGACAATGAATGGGGACAAAACTGAAGCGTTTTCATCCGCTATTGAGATCCTATGACGGATCTCAATAGCGAAATTGAAATCGCTAGTGTGAAAAAAGCCTTACATACCAGTTGTTTCTCTGTATACAATTAAGCTTTGCACTAATAGTGAATTTTGTACTTATTTATAGTGCATTTTGTCTTTTTAGTATATTTTATATTTCTTTATAGTGTATTTTGTCTTGACTCCATATTCTTCCAATTTTATACCACCACAAAGAGATTCCTGGCCTATAACTAAGAGTATGTTTCTGTAATTTCTATACATAAGGAAAAAAACAAATACATAAATGCAGAGAAAATACTTTAGTCTGCAAATAAAAGTTGTTGACTTTTTTGTTTGTGTGCTTTGTATTTATCTATGGTTTTTTTTGTAATTGATTGTACAAAATACAACTTTATGGAACATATGCTGTGCTTGTGATTATTAACATAAAATATAACCATTAGCATAATAAATAAAACGTTACAGCCCTATCTTAACGTATTTGGTATGCGTTATTAAGCACAACACATAAATCTAACAAAGCATAAATGCTGAAAATGAAATTATGGATTTGTCGCGAAGGAAAATTATTAAGCGATAATGTATGATGTTAATAGCAAAACAACTATAAAACAAGTATCTAGTATTAACATTTCTGTATATAAAAATCGATGTTTGTTTAGTTTTGCTGAATGTTCTCAGCCTCATAAAATTGCACTTTTCAGAATCATTATTATGAATTGTCCAACCGTAGTTAATATGTGAAGCTTCAAATTTCCCTATAAATTTCTTTTATGTGACATATTTACAATAAATAGATGTAATAGAAACTTAATGGAAAGTTTTCAACTTTAAATGAATAATATGAATATTAATATAATAATGTTACATTTTGTATTAATTCCATGAATTAATGATATTTCTAAATTGCAGAGAAAGCATTTTTTGTCTAGAAAAGAAAAGTAACCATTTGCTAAAACATAAAATGATGTAAAAGAAAAAAGTTTCTGAAAATATCTAAATCTAAATATGTAAAAGTGTTTCATACAGTATTTACTAGCCATCATACTTTCACCCCTACTCAGACCCAGGTGTGTAGCTACAGATATCCAGAGGTAGCAGTTACACATTAACCCTGGTGCCATAAGGGGCTTTATGGCTGAAATTAAACTTGATATTTAAGATGCCCTGAGACAGACTTGCAACAGGGCGCCCAGTAGCTATTAGTTTCTGGTCCCATCTGCCCTTCAAATTCAAATCCAGAAACACATTTATCACATGTAAATGCATAACAATGACATAACTAAATGTTGAATGTTACTAAATAAAAGCAAAGTTATAAGATTCTCAAAAATGAAGTACATTATAAATGTATAGCCTGCAAATATGGCACCCCTCTTAGTAACACCAAAAGTAAATGCACAGAATTAAGTGCTGTAGAATAACACATTTGCTTCATCTTTTTTTAGTATTTATACTTTTTGCTCAGTGTAAAAGAAATACAATTATTGCAACACTACATTGACATCTAGTAGTTAATTTTAGAACTAGAGTGCACCATATGCTACCACTGGGCAGATAGCATAATTTTTGAAAGGTCGCCAGTTAAACCATATGTCTCAAAAAAGTGTTGCTTTACAAAATTTTAATCTGAAAAGACAAGTATATTATATTAACAGTGCTTAAGAAGGGTTAAAACACCCATGATTATTTACATATTTCAGACTGGAACAGTAAAAGTGAAGCTCAATATATTTAAGGATTGAATACATAAACTGTTTTATGTAGACATTATCAGAAGACTCCTGGGGATAACAAGCTTTTTGGACTGTTATTTTATTAATCTTTTTCAAGGATATATATCAAGAGATACTTGGCTGAATGTGTTTTTTTTATTACCTGTCTTGCGCCTGGTCACACTGAATGAGTACTGTAAAAATATGTCAGCTGGAGGGGTATAGTGCTCAACAAAGTGCTTCTGCGGCACCATGACCACTATCAATGCTGGGTTGGGGCTTGTTCAGAAAATGTTTATGACCGCCTCCCCCTTGCTTAACCCCTAGCTATGTGTATGGAAATATTATGATAATCATCTGAATCCATAGCCATCAAACTCAGAAACTGCTATGAGTCTTCTGTAACAACTTTGGTTGGTAGGAAGCTAAGGCCACACCTAGGTTCTTCACCAGAGCCTGGTCCAAGGCTTGATAATATTGGATGCTAGGGATCTAGGAGTAATTCGAGTAAGGCGGCAGAATTGTTAGAAGCAGACCTAACAGTATGATCTAGGTGAAAATAGTAGATAGGAATGGACAGAACCTGGAGAGACAGATAGAGCTCAAACAGAAGCCAAGATATTAATTCAGAAAGTAGCCAGGGATAGAATGCCTAGAAAATTGTAGAAGTCAAGTAAGCAGACGCAGGGTTAAGCCAGAGTTCAGGTACAAAGCAAAGAGTCAGGACTCTATAAGCAATCACCAGCAGCTAGACTTACAGGAATATCCCTCTCCTAGCTTTTGAATTGGTCACTGAGCCAGGAGCCAATTTGTCTTGGCTTTCAGCCTCTCTGGTGGTTCAACAGCCGGGGGTTGACTGGTCTCTTAGCTAAACCATGCACAGAATTTTGGTTGGGTAAACTCCTGACACTGTACCACTGCCCTAGCCAAATGGGAAAAGGAGGTAGTCCACATTGTGTCCAGGCTAGTGTAATGCTAACAAAGAGGTCAGTTCTTCTTGATAGGTGCATAACAGGTAATCCAACAATTCAAAAGAGAATTCAAATATAGTTAAAGCTTTTTTGCTAAATAAAAAACATAAAAGTATTCATACTGTAACTTCAGGGCGAAGCAATAGTGCATATGATTTAGAGCCTTTTCATTTTCTTTATAAGGTTGGAATATATCTGACACCTTTTCAGTATTACATTTTACTGATCCATAAAAAATAAATCATGAAGTCTCTACTTTTTGAATAATACATGTTTAAGAACACATCAGACAAACTTCACTCAGAAAATCTAAATCGACATGAAAAACAAAGTAGGGTTTAAAGAAGAAAATAAATACTACTTTAGTTCACAATAGAAACATAATGGATAATGGGGTATTGTATATTGGCATTAAGGATCTGTTTTTAAACATCTGCGGGCCCCTCAGGGCAGTCATCATTTTTGAGATCCTTACATACAGTTGTTCAGATTTCATTTTTCTTAAACACCGGGAAACTTGGCATGAATGAGAGCTACACTGCATGTAGCTCAATTGAAAATATAGTTTATAGATTTTGTGGAACGTTTATTAAGACTGGCTTTCTCCATGCTAGTCTTAAGTACTTTTGTGCTGCTGGAGGAAGAGGCAAAGTTATGTAGAGGCACAGGCTTTTACATAAGTTTGGCGATTCCACTAGCAGGCCATGTAACAGACTTAAATCTACACCAGACCCCTCATTGACAACTGGTGTAAAAAATGATACATGAGACCGACCCACCCACGTCCGACCCACCCACGTCCCCTCCCATGCAAGTCCCCACTTTTCTTGGTACTCTGTAAAAGTGGCATGAGATTGGAGAAAGTCTGAGATTTTGGTGCAAAAATGCAGTGTGACAAAATCTGTGACTTTAATACACCAAAACGTAGAGTATATTACTTGAAAAAATGACCTAATTTTCATTTGTGTGCTTTAAATACCCTCACAGCACCCCAAAACCATCCAAAAGCCAAGCTGACTTGCAAAAATACTTCCATGAGCAAGTGATGTGCCATTCTAGCACATGTGACGGCTAAGGCCAGTTTCTGGCAACAACTGCAACGGGACTAAGCTACTTCTGAGACAAAAAGTAACATAGTAACATAGTAACATAGTACATAAGGCCGAAAAAAGACATTTGTCCATCCAGTTCGGCCTGTCATCCTACAAGTTGATCCAGAGGAAGGCAAAAAAAACCCTGTGAGGTAGAAGCCAATTTTCCTCACTTTAGGGGAATAAAAAATTCCTTCCCGACTCCAATCAGGCAATCAGAATAACTCCCTGGATCAACGACCCCTCTCTAGTAGCTATAGCCTGTAATATTATTACACTCCAGAAATACATCCAGGCCCCTCTTGAATTCCTTTATTGTACTCACCATCACCACCTCCTCAGGCAGAGAGTTCCATAGTCTCACTGCTCTTACCGTAAAGAACCCTTTTCTATGTTTGTGTACAAACCTTCTTTCCTCCAAACGCAGAGGATGTCCCCTCGTCACAGTCACAGTCCTGGGGATAAATAGATGATGGGATAGATCTCTGTACTGCCCCCTGATATATTTATACATAGTAATTAGATCTCCCCTCAGTCGTCTTTTTTCTAACGTGAATAACCCTAATTTTGATAATCTTTCAGGGTACTGTAGTTGCCCCATTCCAGTTATTACTTTAGTTGCCCTCCTCTGGACCCTCTCCAGCTCTGCTATGTCTGCCTTGTTTACAGGAGCCCAGAACTGTACACAGTACTCCATGTGTGGTCTGACCAGTGATTTGTAAAGTAGTAGGAATATGTTCTCATCACGGGCATCTATGCCCCTTTTGATGCAACCCATTATCTTATTGGCCTTGGCAGCCGCTGCCTGACACTGTTTTTTGCAGCTTAGTTTGCTGTTTATTAAAATTCCTAGATCCTTTTCCATGTCAGTGTTACCGAGTGTTTTACCATTTAGTATGTACGGGTGACTTGCATTATTCCTTCCCATGTGCATAACTTTACATTTCTCAGTGTTAAACCTCATCTGCCACTTATCTGCCCAAGCCTCCAATCTATCCAGATCCCTCTGTAGTAGTATACTGTCCTCTTCAGTGTTAATTACTTTACACAGTTTAGTGTCATCTGCGAAAATTGATATTTTACTATGCAAGCCTTCTACAAGATCATTAATAAATATATTGAAGAGAATAGGGCCCAATACTGACCCCTGAGGTACTCCACTAGTGACAGTGACCCAATCTGAGTATGTACCGTTAATAACCACCCTCTGTTTTCTATCATTGAGCCAGTTACTTACCCACTTACAGACGTTTTCTCCGAGTCCGAGCATTCTCATTTTATATACTAACCTTTTATGAGGTACAGTGTCAAATGCTTTGGAGAAGTCCAGATACACGACATCCATTGATTTGCCGCTGTCAAGTCTAGTACTTACCTCCTCATAGAAACTGATTAAATTAGTTTGACATGACCGATCCCTCACGAAGCCATGCTGATATGGCGTTATTTGCTTATTTCCCATAAGATGCTCTAACATAGCATCTCTCAGAAAACCTTCAAACAGTTTACCCACAACAGATGTTAAACTTACCGGCCTATAGTTTCCAGGCTCTGTTTTTGGACCCTTTTTGAATATTGGCACCACATTTGCCATGCGCCAATCCTGTGGGACATTCCCTGTTAGTACAGAGTCCGCAAATATCAGAAATAAGGGTCTGGCTATGACATTACTTAATTCCCTTAGGATACGGGGGTGTATGCCATCCGGTCCTGGCGATTTGTCTATTTTGATTTTTTTAAGTCGCTGTTGTACTTCTTCCTGGGTCAGACAGGACACTTTTAATGGCGAATTTATTTCAGCATTCAGCATTTCATCTGACAGTTTATTTTCCTCAGTGAATACATTGGAGAAAAAAATATTTAACAGCTTTGCTTTCTCCTCGTCGCTCTCTGCGACTCCCCCCTCATTACTCTTTAAAGGGCCGACACCTTCAGATTTATACTTTTTAACATTTATATAATTGAAGAACATTTTAGGGTTAGTTTTACTCTGTTTGGCAATTAATCTCTCGGTCTCTAGTTTGGCCGCTTTTATTTGTTTTTTACATGTTCTGTTTTTTTCCTTATAGTTTTTCAGTGCTTCCGTGCTACCCTCCTGTTTTAGGGTTTTATATGCTTTCTTTTTGTCATTTATTGCTTTCTTTACAGTTCTGTTTATCCACATTGGTTTCTTTTTGTTCCTTAACCTTTTATTCCCATACGGTATGTACCTCTCACAATGAGATTTTAGGATGTTTTTAAAGATATCCCATTTTTTGGCTGTATTTTTATTTTTGAGGACTTTGTCCCAGTTAGTTAGGCCTATGGCCTCTCTTAGTTGGCTAAATTTAGCTTTTTTGAAGTTTGGTATTTTTGTTTCTCCCTGTAGAAACGCTCTTTTGAATGATAATTGGAAGGTTATTACTTTATGGTCACTATTTCCCAGGTGTCCCCCAACCTGCACATCTGTTGTTCTGTCAGGTCTATTGGTTAATATTAAGTCCAGTATGGCCGTCCCTCTAGTCGGGTCCTGAACCAGTTGGGAGAGATAATGGTCTTTGGTTATTGCCAAGAATCTGTTTCCTTTATGAGATATACAAGTTTCAGTTTCCCAGTCTATATCTGGGTAGTTGAAGTCCCCCATAATAACCACCTCATTATGATTTGCCGCCTTGTCTATCTCGTTTAGTAGTAGATTTTCTGTGGACTCTGGTATATTAGGTGGTTTATAGTAGACTCCTATTAGTAATTTATTGTTGTTTTTAGCTCCATGTATCTCTACCCACAGTGACTCCACATGTTCATGTCCCTCACTTATATCTTCACGGAGTGTGGGCTTTAGACAAGATTTTACATAAAGGCAGACCCCTCCACCTCTCCGGTTTTGACGATCCTTTCTGAACAGACTGTAACCTTGTACATTAACTGCCCAGTCATAGCTATCATCCAGCCATGTCTCAGTTATTCCCACTATGTCATAGTCCTCCTCACACATCACTAATTCCAGTTCACCAGTTTTATTAGTCAGACTTCTGGCATTAGTATACATACATATGAGAGGTTTATGTATATTTTTTACCCTACACCTTTCCTTCTGAACTGTTCTTGTCCCTCCTTCCATTTCTCCCCCAGTCCCACTACCTTGCCCCCGGTCTCTATCTGCACTATCTTCCCCTTCTATAGTGTAATTACCCTCCCCCCCAGTCCCTAGTTTAAACACTCCTCCAACCTTCTAGCCATCTTCTTCCCCAACACAGCTGCTCCTTCCCCATTGAGGTGCAGCCCGTCCCTACGATAGAGGCTGTAGCCGACAGCGAAGTCGGCCCAGTTCTCCAGGAACCCAAACCCCTCCATCCTACACCAGTTCTTGAGCCACTTGTTAATTTCCCTAATCTCCCGCTGCCTTTCTTGTGTGGCCCGTGGTACCGGTAGTATTTCGGAAAATACTACCTTTGAGGTCCTTGCCCTAAGCTTTTGCCCTAAATCCCTGAAATCATTTTTAAGGACTCTCCACCTACCCCTAACTTTGTCATTGGTTCCGATATGGACCATGACCGCTGGATCTTCTCCAGCCCCTCCCAGTAATCTGTCAACCCGATCCGCGATATGTCGAACTCTAGCGCCAGGAAGACAGCACACTGTTCGGCGATCACGGTCTTTGTGACAGATTTCCCTATCTGTTCCCCTAATAATTGAGTCTCCCACTACCAGCACCTGTCTGGCCTGCCCTGCTCTCCTGGTCCCCTGCTTACCGGAGCTGACATTCCCCTGACTGGCAGAGGAAGTGTCCGGCTGCGGCAGTGCCGTCCCTGGACTGACATCCCCCTCATCTGCCAAACGTGCAAACTTGTTGGGGTGTGTCAGATCAGGGCTAGCCTCCCTGGCACTCTTCCCTCTACCCCGCTTTCTAAATGTTACCCAGCTAGCTACCTCACTTTCCTCAGCCTCCTCTCTGTCACCCTCTCCCTCATCTACCCCAAAGAGTGCTTGCTCGGTGAGAAGCAAACTTTTTTGCAAATTGTCAATGCCTCTCAGTGTTGCAACTTGCCCATTTAGAGACTCGATTAGCGATTCCAAACGGGTAATTTGCTCACATCTTGAACAAAGAAATTCACCCTGGAACGGCTGTTCCAGGACTGCATACATCATGCAAGATGTGCACTGGACTGCGTTGTCAATTGTGCAACACATACTAAATGGGGATTACACCACAAAAGAAAAAAATACAATACAATGTAGTAATAATATACAGGCTAATTGCAGTCCCCCTCTGAAGTCCCTGAATCTAAAGTCACACACTTACACAACCACACTTAATCAACCACGCGTCGCGGTCAAACTCGCGTTATATATCTGCTTATATTAATATAAATGCAGCTCACTGCACCAGCCTCTAGAATAAGTCAGAGCTGCAAGAAAGGCTGGACTGAAGACAAGTGTTTTTTATTTTTTTAATTAGGCATGATTTCAGAGCATTGCGTTTGTCGGCTTCTAGGCCTGTAAACCCCATTTAATTAAAATCGTCAAAATATAACTTCTCCCAGAAGAGTAGCTAAACAATACACTTGAATTTTGTTTCCTCCTTGTTTTTTTATGGACTCCAGCAGTAATTGACTAATATGAAGTCATTTTCTAAGCTGTTCCCATATCCAGGAATGTGTTCCTCTGTTCAGAGTATGCTCATATGTTTGTGTTATAGATACTCGTCAATAGACAGGTTGGCACATCATAAGAAGAGGCTGATCAATTTTTAGCATGTTTTTTTAAATTGGTTTCTATATGTTTTAAGTTGCAATGTTAGATGCCTTCTTCCCACAGATGCATAACCTCCAGATATTATCTTGACATCTTTCCTCATAGCACCCAATTTTATAGAGCTTATTCTGTGTTATGATTAGTGATGAGCGGCAGGTGCCATATTCGATTTCGACGAAATTTGCGAATATTCGATAGAATATTTGTTTTATATTCGTCAAAATCGAATATTCGTCATTATTCTTGTTATCGCGATTAATATGCGATTTAAATAATCGCGTATTGCGATTTTAACTTAAAGGCTACTCTCCTATTGAAATAGCAATGCGATTAATTCAAGTTATAATAATCGAATTTCGATTTTAACTTAGCACTGCTATATTCCATATTTGTTAATTCTAGCTTAATATGGAATATAGCAGTGCTAAGTTATTATAACTTGAATTTTTTTTAATTTTTTTTTTTTATTGTTATATTTTTTTCTTTCCCACTTCCCTAAAGTTGTTCTTACCTGTCCTTTGGATTCCTGGCTTCCTGGCTGCTCCAGTCAGTGCCCGTTGCCGCTTCTGCCGACTTCCGTGCTCATGGAGCGTCCCCATCACCATGGGAACGTCTCCATATACTAGAATGTACTGTCGGATTTGAGAATTACGTGAAAAATCGCAATTCGATTATTTCAAGTTATAATAATCGAATTTCGATTTTAACTTAGCACTGCTATATTTAATTCTAGCCTAATATGGAATATAGCAGTGCTAAGTTAAAATCGAAATTCGATTATTATAACTTGAATTAATCGAATTGCGATTTCAACTTGGACCTGGTTTACTATGGTTGGCTTGGTAGAATTAGCGAATATGACGAATGTATTCGTCATATTCCACAAAACAAATATAACGAATGTATTCGTCATATTCCACAAAACGAAGATAACAAAGTATTCTGCATCTTCGTTTTAGCTACCTATTCATCAACTTCGCTAATTCTAGCAATCATATAGGAAAGTTTACTATAGAGACAGCTAAGTTTAATTCGCTATGCGATTATATTACTTAGCTTTTTTTTATAAATAGAATAATTATAATAATTATCAGGTATTATAATTATTCTATTTATTTTTTTTAAAAAGCAGTCATATAATCGCATAGCGAATTAAACTTAGCTGTCTCTATAGTAAACTTTCCTATATGATTGCTAGAATTAGCGAAGTTGATGAATAGGTAGCTAAAACGAAGATGCAGAATACTTCGTTATCTTTGTTTTGTGGAATATGACGAATACATTCGTTATATTCGTTTTGTGGAATATGACAAATACATTTGTCATATTCACTAATTCTACCAAGCCAACCATAGTAAACCAGGTCCAAGTTGAAATCGCAATTCGATTAATTCAAGTTATAAGAATCGAATTTCGATTTTAACTTAGCACTGCTATATTCCATATTAGGCTAGAATTAAATATAGCAGTGCTAAGTTAAAATCGAAATTTGATTATTATAACTTGAAATAATTGAATTGCGATTTTTCACGTAATTCTCAAATCCGACAGTACATTCTAGTATATGGAGACGTTCCCATGGTGATGGGGACGCTCCATGAGCACGGAAGTCGGCAGAAGCGGCAACGGGCACTGACTGGAGCAGCCAGGAAGCCAGGAATCCAGAGGACAGGTAAGAACAACTTTAGGGAAGTGAGAAAGAAAAAAATATAAAAAAATAAAAAATAAAAAAAGAACGAATATTCGAAATATCGAATTTATATCACTATATTCGAAATATTCGCGAATTAGCGAAGTGCCGATATTCGCGAAAAAAATTCGATATTCGAATATTCGCGCTCAACACTAGTTATGATACACGTTATTGTCTCTGACACATCGGGAACTAGGGTGTGTGTCTACTTATACTATTCTCTCCCTTGATGGTGTCAGCTAGTGTTGAGCGACGCAAAGCATTTAAAGCGGAATCAGTGCAAAGTTTAGGAAAACTTTGATTTGCAATGAATCCAAATTTCCTCGCAGTTCATTTCAATGAATCAAATTTCCCTAAAATGGTGCCTGCACGTGTTACAAAGTGAACCTAAGTGTAGAGGAGACAAGCCTGGGAACAAAAGATCACTCATAATGCTATGCAGACAGCCAATCCGCAAATAGCCATCCTCTATGATCTTACAGCCCTATAAAACCCCTTATCCCACGTGGCCTCCACAGTTGTCCTGTGAGATGAGCATAAGGAGAGATGCGACAAGAACTCATGCACTAGGGACAGTGTTTCTGAAAACAATTAATTAAAGAATGTTGGAGGGAGAGTGCAGGGAGACTTATTTTGTGTCTGTTTTATTTATATATTACTACATTTACTTATTCCTACATCGACCGTTAATGTAATTCAATACTGATAAGATGGACGCCTTTATTATTCCGGAGCCAGCGTGACAACCAATACCATCAAATCTGCACCCCTTAGGGGAGCCAGGTCATAATGATGACCATCCTCATCTTTTGCTGGCTTTATTTTTTTTTCAAATCATTTTTCAAAGTCTCCATGACCTAGAAAATTCAGCAAGATACAGAGAGCGAAGGAGCTGGACGTTCCTGATGACATATATTGTCATCGATATTTGATGATTTGGAAAAGGAGAAAAAGCAGATGGCAGAAGGTAGGGCAAGAGAGCGCGCTGAAGTTGGAGAAGCGAAACCCCTGTTTAAAGGTGCCGCGCGTCTATTACAATGAAGACTGTTATTTATTATACGGTGCGGTCTTCATTATTAAATGAAAGGCAGCTGCAGGCTAATTGGCCACGTGGTTCTTCACTGCAGCATGGGTGCAACCCGTCCGCAGCACATCCACTACTTATGGCCATACCCTAAGGCCGAGCAGCCTGGGTATACCGGATTTATAGTGATTCGTGACAAATTAATTCATAACTAATCAAATTTCTTGTGGAAGTTCAGTGAAGCTGCTGAATCTAATTTTTCAAAGCTTTGCTTATCTCAGTGCAGCACTTACAGTATTATCTATCATCTCTTTACTGGGATTTTTCCTGTATGTAATCGATCAGGAATATTCTTATATATTGTTATTTCCACCCACATACAACAACCTGAATAGATGCACACCAAATTATAGACCAGGGTTTCAATGAATACATAAGTAGTAAGAAATCAAGACTATCCAACAGCCCCACCAAAGAAAAAATTCTTCCATCAAGATTTAAGAAATATATATACTTTATTTCATTCATACAATACTTATAAAAACATGTAGATAGAACAGCAGCAGGTGAGACCCCAAGAGAGGACAAAGAGGGAACTTCAGAGTCTGTCAGCCTCAGAGTGTAATCCAGCAACGAAACCACTATCGCAATATGTCCACAGGAAACATTATTAGCATCCACGACACAATGACCACATATGGGTTATTTACAAAACCTATATAATGTCAGTACCATCTGTGGCACGCCGACTCTGCAGTCAACTCCTCCCAACGCCGTTTCGCCACACAGGCTTCTTCCGGGGATAAGGAATCAATCAAACACCTCCTCCTTTTATCATCACATGACATCATTAAAAAGTTATACAGGGCTGTTAACAGTTGAAATTATTCAAAGCATCTGTGGCGTCTTGCTTGAAGGGGATCAGATCGGAGGGGAACCAGTGCGTGCGCGCCGAGCCAAACAAGGCCCATGATGCGCACATCACGTGGTGCCCAGGCTCACAGAAACTATATGGTCGTGCGCTCCACGCTGGAGCGCACCCCAGCAAAAGCAGAGCAGAGAATGGCAGACACAAAAAATTTATCCCAAAATAATATATACAATTGTTTGATACTATCCTGTGGATACACCTAAGTCAAATATGTATGACATTGATTCAATATGTAATTACAGAGAAAAATAACATGATTGTATAAAAGCTTAATTGTCAAAGGTAAAAAAATATATATAAAAAATATATATATACAGTACCAAAAGGAATACATTATTATTATTATTATTATTATTATTATTATTTATTAGTATTATTATTATTATTTATTATTAAAGCGCCATTCATTTCATAGCGCTGTACATATGAAAAGGGGTATACATACATAATACAGACAATTGCCCTAAGCATAAACAAGACAAGATACAAACTGGTACAGAAGGAGAGATACAATATATACTGGTCAACCCTATACATGACATGCATAAACTATTGTATGTATAATGAATACAACTAGTCTAGTGCGTGTGCTAATGACCAAACAACACTATGTTATAAGCCCCTGATCAATAAATACTTTAAATACTAGAAAAATTCATAATAAAACATTCTACAAAATATAGGCCCCATCTAGAGAGGTATAGCGTGCAGAATTAAAGCATAGTGTATAATATATAATCCACTGTTTAGCAAAAATAAATCATATATCACATACACATCTATATAAGGGTATTATAAAATATAAGTGCAACAATGTGATCTACATAGGATATAAAATTGAAAAAAATGTATTAAAAAAGAGAAAGAAAAATGTGCAAGTGAAACATGCAGTGCAACCCATAGTGATAAAGTGCTCATGTATACAAATATGGAGATTCACCTCTAAGGAATCTACATACATAGTTAAAATACATAATTAATAACTAGAAAAATGCCAAGGATTTTTTTTTTTTTATTAATAATAATTCATCCGACGTTCATGCAATGCCAACAAAAGAACACCGTCCTGCCATCACTCTGCCAGTCCATTTTCAAGCCATTCATAAAACTGTCAATCCTATTAAATTCCAAACAGCCACCGATAGCAAAAGTCACGACAGCCTGAATAAACAGAATAAGGAGAAAGATCAATACAGATATGGTGAAAAGGATATTTCTTCATTTAACCCCCCAGGTGCCACACGATCTACCTCATAGATCCAGCTCACCTCTTTTTGTCCATGCCAACGTGTTTATGTAGGTATGACCTTGAGAGAACTAAGGAGACGGGTCCGGGAACATGTCTTAGGAATAGAAGGTGCAAAAGAGAAGAATGATTTAACCAAATTGAAATCTATCCCTAGACACTTTAAAGAATTTCACAACTGTGACGGCTCTGGATTTCGAGATAGAGGCATTGATCGGGTGTTCATCTCCTTGCGGGGGGGGGAATTGGAGAAAACTGTTGGCCCAAAAAGAGCTGAGATAGATCTATGAGCTAGATTGTGTGGCACCTGGGGGGTTAAATGAAGAGATATAATTTTCACCATATCTGTATTGATGTTTCTCCTTGATCTGTTTATTCAGGCTGTCATGATTTTTGCTATCGGTGGCTGTTTGGAATTTAATAGGATTGACGGTTTTATGAATGGCTTGAAAATGGAAGAGTGATGGTGGGACGGTGTTTTTTTGTTGGCACTGCACGAACGTCGGATTAATTATTATTAATAATTAAAAAAAAAAACTCCTTGGTATTTTTCTAGTTATTAATTATGTATTTTAACTATGTATATTCCTTAGAGGTGAATCTCCATATTTGCATACATGAGCACTATGCACTTTATCACTATGGGTTGCACTGCACATTTCACTTGCACATTTTTCTTTCTTTCTATACCGTTATATAGATGTGTATGTGATATATGATTTATTTTTGCTAAACAGTGGATTTTATATTGTACTCTATGATTTAATTCTGCACGCTATACATAGAGATGGGGCCTATATTTTGTAAAATGTTTTATTTTGAATTTTTCTAGTATTTAAAGTATTTATTGATCAGGCGCTTATAACATAGTGTCGTTTGGTCATTAGCACACGCACTAGTCGTATTCATTATACATACAATAGTTTTATGCATGTCATGTATAGGGCAGTATATATTGTAGAATGTATTCCTTTTGGTTTTTAGATATTTATTGATTAGGCTACACATATGGCGCTGAGTGGTTTCTACATGTGAGTCTTTATATATACTAATGGTATTTATACAGATCTATATATAATATTTTTTTTTATATATTTTTTTTACTTTTGACAATTAAGCTTTTATACAATCATGTTATTTTTCTCTGTAATTACATATTGAATCAATGTCATACATATTTGACTTAGGTGTATCCACAGGATAGTATCAACTAATTGTATATATTATTTGGGGATCAATTTGTTGTGTCTACCATTCTCTGCCATTGCGGTGCCGTCTGTGGTGTGTTGCGCTTCACGCTGGAACACACTACTTCCGGATTTTGCTGGAGGTGCACTCCAGCGTGGAGCGCACGGCCATATATTTTCTGTGAGCCTGGGCACCATGTGATGAGCTCGTCATGGGCCTTGTTTCTGCTATGCGCACGTGCACTGGTTACCGTCCGATCTGATCCCCTTCAAGCGAGACGCCACAGATGCTTTGAATAATTACAACTGGTAACAGCGCTGTATAACTTTTTAATGATGTCATGTGATGATAAAAGGAGGAGGTGTTTGATTGATTCCTTATCCCCGAAAGAAGCCTGTGTGGCGAAACAGCGTTGGGAGGAGGTAATTGCAGAGTCGGTGTGCCACAGACAGTACTGACATGAATTGACTTCCTATCCTGCCCTTATATAGGTTTGTAAATTAATCCATATGTGGTGATTGGCCTGGGTGCTAATAATGTTTCCCATGTAGATATTGCGATAGTGGTTTCATTGCTGGATTACACACTGAGGCTGACAGACTCTGCAGTTCCCTCTTTGCCCTCTCTTGGGGTCTCACCTGCTGCTGTTTTATCTACATGCTTTTATAAGTATTGGATGAATTAAATAAAATATATTTTTTTTTTCAGACCAATAGATGCATACAGTGTGATAGCAGTTTTAGTGGTATACGGTGAGGCTCCTCAGTTCCTGAACAAACATAAACATAACTTGTTCTCCTGTGCACAATTGCCATTTATTGCCGAAAATGTCTGATCTTTAGCCCCTTACGGACACATGACGTACCGGTACGGCATGGTTCCCGAGTCCTTAAGGACCCATGACGTACCGGTGGTGATCGGAACAAGATGCCTGCTCAAATAATTGTGCAGGCACCTTGTCTAAATGCGCGGGGGGGTCCCGTGACCCCCCCCCCCCCTGTGTCGGCGATCTCCTCAAAACACAGGTCAATTCATACCTGCGGTTTGCGGTCAATTCATACCTGCGGTTTGCGGTTTTTACCTGGTGCGGCGGTGGTGCCATCGGGGACCCGATGGCACCTGAGGCATCTGCACTGCCTTCCGGTAAAGAGCCTGTGAGATCCAGCCCCCTGGATCTCACAGGCCCCGGAAGCTGTATGAGTAATACACACAGTATTACTCATACAGCCAATGCATTCCAATACAGAAGTATTGGAATGCATTGTAAAGGAATATACCCCCAAAAGTTCAAGTCCCAAAGTGGGACAAAAAATAAAGTGAAAAAAAAGTCGAAAAAAATAAGTTTTCCCCCCCAAAAATTCAAAGTTTCAAGAAAAAATAAAACAAACAAAAACGTCATTTTCCCCAAATAAAGTTAAATTTTTTTGGTAAAAAATAGGGAAACAAATAAAAGTTGACATATTAGGTAGCGCCGCGTCCGTATCGACCGGCTCTATAAATATATCACATGACCTAACCCCTCAGATGAACACCGCAAAAAATAAAAAATAAAAACTGTGCTAAATAAACAATTTTTTTGTCACCTTACATCATAAAAAGTACAACAGCAAGCGATCAAAAAGGCGTTTTCCCACCAAAATAATACCAATCTAACCGTCACCTCATCCTGCAAAAAATGAGCCCCTACCTGAGACAATCACCCAAAAAATGAAAAAAACTATGGCTCAGAATATGGAGACACTAAAACATCATTTTTTTTTTTTTAAAAAGCTTATTGTGTAAAACTTACATAAATAAAAAAAAAGTATACCTATTTGGTATCGCCGCATTCGTATCGACCGGCTCTATAAAAATATCACATGACCTAACCTCTCAGATGAACACCGTAAAAAATAAAATATAAAAACTGTGCTAAATAAACCATTTTTTGTCACCTTACATCACAAAAAGTGTAATAGCAAGCGATCAAAAAGTCACACGCAACTCAAAATAGTGCGAATAAAACTGTCATCTCATCCCGCAAAAATCATACCCTACCAAAGGTAATCGCCCAAAAACTGAAAAAATTATGGCTCTCAGACTTTGAAAACACTAAAACATGATTTTTTTTGCTTCAAAAATGAAATCATTGTGTAAAACTTACATAAATAAAAAAAAAAGTATATATATTATGTGTCGCCGCATCCGTGACAACCTGGTCTATAAAATATCACATGATCTAACCTGTCAGATGAATTTTGTAAATAACAAAAAATAAAAACGGTGCCAAAACAGCTATTTCTTGTTATCTTGCCTCACAATAAGTGTAATATAGAGCAATTAAAAATCATATGTACCCTAAACTAGTACCAATATTACTGCCACCCTATCCCGTAGTTTCTAAAATGGGGCCACTTTTTTGGAGTTTCTACTCTAGGGGTGCATCAGGGGGGCTTCAAATGGGACATGGTGTCAAAAAACCAGTCCAGCAAAATCTGCCTTCCAAAAACCGTATGACATTCCTTTCCTTCTGCGCCCTGCCGTGTGCCCGTACAGCGGTTTACGACAACATATGGGGTGTTTCTGTAAACTACAGAATCAGGGCCATAAATGTTGAGTTTGGTTTTGCTGTTAACCCTTGCTTTGTAACCGGAAAAAAATTATTAAAATGGAAAATCTGCCAAAAAAGTGAAATTTTGAAATTGTATCTCTATTTTCCATTAATTCTTGTGGAACACCTAAAGGGTTAACGACGTTTGTAAAATCAGTTTTGAATACCTTGAGAGGTGTAGTTTCTTAGATGGGGTCACTTTTATGGAGTTTCTACCCTAGGGGTGCATCAGGGGGGCTTCAAATGGGACATGGTGTCAAAAAAACAGTCCAGCAAAATCTGCCTTCCAAAAACCGTATGGCATTCCTTTCCTTCTGCGTCCTGCCGTGTGTAAAGATGTCCCGAACTATTCGCCGGCAAACAGTTCCCAGCGAACATCGCTTGTTCGCGTTCGCCGCGGCGGGCTAACATATGCGATGTTCGGTCCGCCCCCTATACGTCATCATTGAGCAAACTTATAGTCAGCAGACACATTCCAGCCAATCAGCAGCATACCCTCCCTCCCAGACCATCCCACCTCCTATCAAAAAGCAAGGATCCATCTTAGATTCATTCGGAAGCTGCAGTGTTAGTGAGAGGAGGGACAGTGCAGCTGCTGATGATTTAATAGGGAAATCGATAGCTAGGCTAGTGTATTCAGTGTCCACTACAGTCCTCAAAGACTCATCTGATCTGCTGTAAGGACAGCGTCCTGACAGCACCCCAAAAAGCCCTATTTAGGGCTAGTACATCAGTCTGCTTTTTTTTTTCTTTCTCTGTAATCTAATTGCAGTTGCCTGCCAGCGTGTGTGTCAGGCCCACAGCGTGTACTGTGCCCACTACTACCAGTGCCCAGTTGCACCACTCATATCTGGTGTCACAGTAGCTTGCATTTAAAAAAATAAAATAAAAATTTCACTGTAATATAATTGCAGTTGCCTGCAAGCGTGTGTGTCAGGCCTACAGAGTGTACTGTGCCCACTACTGCCAGTGCCCAGTTGCACCACTTATATTTGGTGTCACAGTAGCTTGCATTTAAAAATAAAAATAAAAATTTTCATTGTATTATAATTACAGTTGCCTGCAAGCGTGTGTGTCAGGCCTACAGCGTGTACTGTGCCCACAACTGCCAGTGCCCAGTTCCACCACTCATATCTGGTGTCACAGTAGCTTGCATTTAAAAATAAAAAACACATTTTTCACTGTAATATAATTGCAGTTGCCTGCAAGCGTGTGTGTCAGGCCTATAGCGTGTACTGTGCCCAATACTGCCAGTGCCAAGTTGCACCACTCATATCTGGTGTCACAGTAACTTGCATTTAAAAATTAAAAAAATATTTTTTCACTATAATATAATTGCAGTTGCCTGCAAGCGTGTGTGTCAGGCCTACAGCCAGACAGCACGTCAATCAACACATGCTGTTGCCACCACCAGAATGACGTCATTGCAAAGCTCAGCTGTGTGGCATTTTTTTTGTGTGTCTGCCTCTGATAACAGCGATGCCATTTGCAACCTGTGCCAAAAGAAACAGAGTCGTGGGAAGTCCAACACCCACCTAGGTACAACTGCTTTGCGAAGGCACATGATCTCACATCACAAATGCCTATGGGATCAACACATGATGAGTACAAGCAGCACACAAACTCAAAGCCACCATCCTACTCCTGGTCCAGCATCTTCAGCCACGTCAACCACTGCTGTCCTCCTTGCCCCCTCTCAAACATCCGCCACTCTGCCTCTCACCCTCAGCAGTTCCTGCTCATCTGCCCACAGTCAGGTGTCTGTCAAGGAAATGTTTGAGCTTAAGAAGCCAATGTCACAGAGTCCCCCCCTTGCCCGACGTCTGACAGCTGGCTTGTCGGAACTCTTAGCCCGCCAGCTTTTACCATACAAGCTGGTGGAGTCTGAGGCCTTCATAGAAACATAGAAACATAGAATGTGTCGGCAGATAAGAACCATTTGGCCCATCTAGTCTGCCCAATATATCTGAATCCTATTAATAGTCCCTGGCCCTATCTTATATGAAGGATAGCCTTATGCCTATCCCATGCATGCTTAAACTCCTTCACTGTATTTGCAGCTACCACTTCTGCAGGAAGGCTATTCCATGCATCCACTACTCTCTCAGTAAAGTAATACTTCCTTATATTACTTTTAAACCTATGCCCCTCTAATTTAAAACTGTGTCCTCTTGTGGTAGTTTTTCTTCTTTTAAATATGCTCTCCTCCTTTACCGAGTTGATTCCCTTTATGTATTTAAAAGTTTCTATCATATCCCCTCTGTCTCTTCTTTCTTCCAAGCTATACATATTAAGGTCCTTTAACCTTTCCTGGTAAGTTTTATCCTGCAATCCATGTACTAGTTTAGTAGCTCTTCTCTGAACTCTCTCTAGAGTATCTATATCCTTCTGGAGATATGGCCTCCAGTACTGCGCACAATACTCCAAGTGAGGTCTCACCAGTGTTCTGTACAGCGGCATGAGCACCACCCTCTTTCTACTGCTTATACCTCTCCCTATACATCCAAGCATTCTGCTGGCATTTCGTGCTGCCCTATTACATTGTCTTCCCACCTTTAAGTCTTTTGAAATAATTACTCCTAAATCCCTTTCCTCAGATACTGAGGTCAGGACTGTGTCAAATATTCTATATTCTGCCCTTGGGTTTTTACGCCCCAGGTGCATTATCTTGCACTTATCCACATTAAATTTCAGTTGCCAGAGTTCTGACCATTCTTCTAGTTTTCCTAAATCCTTTTCCATTTGGCGTTTCCCTCCAGGAACATCAACCCTGTTACATATCTTTGTGTCATCAGCAAAAAGACAAACCTTACCATCGAGGCCTTTTGCAATATCACTTATGAAGATATTAAACAAAATTGGTCCCAGTACAGATCCCTGTGGAACCCCACTGGTAACATGACCTTGTTTTGAATGTTCTCCATTGACTACAACCCTCTGCTGTCTGTCACTCAGCCACTGCCTAATCCACTCAACAATATAGGAGTCCATGCTCAATGACTGCAGTTTATTGATAAGTCTTCTATGTGGGACAGTGTCAAAAGCCTTACTAAAATCTAGATATGCGATGTCTACTGCACCTCCACCGTCTATTATTTTAGTCACCCAGTCAAAAAAATCTATAAGATTTGTTTGACATGATCTCCCTGAAGTAAACCCATGTTGTTTTTCATCTTGCAATCCATGGGATTTTAGATGTTCCACAATCCTATCCTTTAATAGGGTTTCCATTAATTTGCCTGCTATTGATGTCAGACTCACTGGTCTATAGTTGCTCGATTCCTCCCTACTACCTTTCTTGTGAATGGGCACGACATTTGCCAATTTCCAATCTTCCTGGACGACTCCTGTTACTAATGATTGGTTAAATAAATCTGTTAACGGTTTTGCCAGCTCACCACTAAGCTCTTTTAATAATTTTGGGTGTATCTCATCAAGCCCCTGTGACTTATTTGTCTTCACTTTAGACAGCAAACTTAGAACATCTTCCTCTGTAAAGACACATGCATCAAATGATTTATTAGTCATCCTTTCTAGTGGAGGTCCTTCTCCTTCTTTTTCTTTTGTAAAAACTAAACAGAAGTATTCATTAAGGCAGTCGGCTAGCCCTTTATTCTCTTCTACATACCTTCCGTCCTTTGTTTTTAATTTAGTTATTCCTTGTTTTAATTTCCTTTTTTCATTTATATATCTAAAGAATGTCTTATCCCCTTTTTTCATAGACTGAGCTAGTTTTTCTTCTGCCTGCACTTTAGAAGTTCTTATAACTTGCTTGGCCTCTTTCTGCCTAATCTTGTAGATTTCCTTATCTTCATTGCTCTGGGTTTTTTTATAATTACAAAATGCTAGCTTTTTATTTTTAATGATTTGGGCCACTTCTGCTGAGTAAATAAATCTGTTAACGGTTTTGCCAGCTCACCACTAAGCTCTTTTAATAATTTTGGGTGTATCTCATCAGGCCCCTGTGACTTATTTGTCTTCACTTTAGACAGCAAACTTAGAACATCTTCCTCTGTAAAGACACATGCATCAAATGATTTATTAGTCATCCTTTCTAGTGGAGGTCCTTCTCCTTCTTTTTCTTTTGTAAAAACTAAACAGAAGTATTCATTAAGGCAGTCGGCTAGCCCTTTATTCTCTTCTACATACCTTCCGTCCTTTGTTTTTAATTTAGTTATTCCTTGTTTTAATTTCCTTTTTTCATTTATATATCTAAAGAATGTCTTATCCCCTTTTTTCATAGACTGAGCTAGTTTTTCTTCTGCCTGCACTTTAGAAGTTCTTATAACTTGCTTGGCCTCTTTCTGCCTAATCTTGTAGATTTCCTTATCTTCATTGCTCTGGGTTTTTTTATAATTACAAAATGCTAGCTTTTTATTTTTAATGATTTGGGCCACTTCTGCTGAGTACCACAGTGGTCTCTTCCTTTTTTTGCTTTTACTGACAAGCCTAATGCAATTTTCTGTTGCCTTCAATAATGCACCTTTTAAGTAGTCCCATTTCTCCTGGACTCCATGTAATCCGTTCCAGTCTGATAAGGACTCATTTATGACTAATTTCATTTTTGAAAAGTCTGTTTTTCTAAAATCTAAAACTTTTGTTTTTGTGTGGTGGGACTCTTTCACAGTTCTTATATTAAACCACACTGACTGGTGATCACTAGATCCCAAGGTTTTGCCTACAATGACATCATATACCGAATCCCCATTTGTGAATACCAAATCCAAAATGGCCTCCCTCCGGGTTGGCTCCTCAACCACTTGTTGTAGAGATAACCCCAGTAGGGAATTTAGAATATCTGTACTCCTGGTAGAACTTGCTATTTTGGTTTTCCAGTTTATATCTGGAAGATTGAAATCTCCCATAATGATAACTTCTCCTTTCATTGTCATTTTAGCTATTTCTTCAACTAGTAGATCATCTAGTTCTTTAACTTGACCAGGTGGTCTATATATCACACCTACACGAGTTACTGCATGGTTAGCAAACTGCAACGTAACCCAAACTGACTCTATGTTGGCCTCACCAACTTGTATTAGGTTAGATTTAATGCTATCTTTCACATACAGGGCCATTCCTCCTCCTTTCTTGCCTTCTCTGTCTCTTCTGTATAAAGAGTACCCTGGTATGGTTATGTCCCAGTCATTTCTTTCATTAAACCATGTCTCCGTAACAGCCACTAAATCTACATTCTCAGATGCCATTATTGACCCAAGTTCATTGATTTGTTTACCTAAACTGCGAGCATTTGTAGACAGGACTCTGAGCTTATCATTTCTTAACCTCTGTGCTTCTGACCTGTACTGGCATTGTTTCAGGGGGCAATTGGACTCTTTTATTTTCACTCTTTTGCCCCCCCTTCCTAGTTTAAATACTCTTCCGCAAATTCTTGGAGTTGTTCACTAAGTACATTTGTTCCTTTGAGAGAAAGATGCAAACCATCTTTTTTGTACAGTTCCTTTCTATTCCAAGTAGAGCTATCATGAGAAACAAAGCCAAATCCTTGCTCTTGACACCATTTACCAAGCCATATGTTGAACTCCTTTATGCGCCTCTGCCTATCATTCTGAACATTATGCACAGGCAGAACTTCAGAAAATGAAATGGTGGATGCAAAATCCCGTACGTCATTACCAAGTGTGATAAAAGATTTTTTCACCTCTGACACTTCATTGCAAGCCAGGTCATTTGTCCCTAGATGGACAAGAACATCCATGTCCCCTTCCTGCTTTGCTTGCTTAACAATATTAATAATACGTCTTCTATCTCTTCTAGCAGTAGCCCCAGGGAGACATCTCACAAAACCATTTTCTTTAAGCTCCACACTTCTTATGATTGAATCACCCAGCAACAGCTGCTTCCTTTGAGACTTCACTTTATCTTTTTTGTCCTTCAAAAATTTTTTACCTATTAAGACACCGCAGTGGAAGGTACCCGGCCGAAATTAATTTTCACAAAAGGCAATCCCCAACCTGTATTCTATTGTGGAAAAGAAAGTCATGGCATGTCTGGCACACAGTGTTGGGGCAAGGGTCCATCTAACCACTGATACCTGGTCTGCAAAGCATGGTCAGGGCAGGTATATCACGTACACTGCGCATTGGGTAAACCTGCTGACGGCTGCCAAGCATGGAATGTGTTGCTCTGCAGAGGAGTTGGTGACACCGCCACAACTTGCAGGCAGGCCTGCTGCCACCTCCTCTACTCCTCCTACTCCATCCTCTTCGCTAACCTCCTCGGCTGAGTGCTCTTCAGCTGCTGCGTCTTGCTCCACATCAACTGCACCCCCCCAGCTCCCCATGGGGCTATTCCACATCCCGGATACAACAGTGTCACGCCGTCTTGGGGTTGACTTGCCTGAAAGCAGAGAGTCACACCGGACCAGCATTCCTGTCCGCCCTGAACGCACAGGTGGATCAGTGGCTGACTCTGCACTAACTGGAGATCGGCAAAGTGGTGTGTGACAACGGAAGCAATTTGTTGGTGGCATTGAATTTAAGCAAGTTGACACATGTGCCGTGCATGGCACATGTGTTGAATCTGATCGTACAATGCTTTGTGCATAAGTACCCAGGCTTACAGGAAGTCCTCAAGTGGGCCAGGAAGGTGTGTGGCCATTTCAGAAAAGTGGCCATGGCGCACTTTTCCGATATTCAGCGGCGAAACAGCATGCCAGTGAGGCGCTTGATTTGGACAGCCTCTGCGGCGCTGGGTATTTTTTTGCCACGTTACTGGACGCTCATGCGCAATGCCTGTAGGCTCATGCGTCCTTTTGAGGAGGTGACAAACCTAGTCAGTCGCACCGAAGGCGCCATCAGCGACATCATTCCATTTGTTTTCTTCCTGGATCATGCCCTGCGAAGAGTGCTGGATCAGGCTGTAGATGAGTGTGAAGAGGAAGAGTTGTGGTCACCATCACCACCAGAAACAGCCTTATCAGCATCGCTTGCTGGACCTGCGGCAACGCTGGAAGAGGAGTCTGAGGAAGAGGAGTCAGAGGAGGAATGTGGCTTTGAGGAGGAGGAAGACCAGCCACAGCAGGCATCCCAGGGTGCTCGTTGTCACCTATCTGGTACCCGTGGTGTTGTACGTGGCTGGGGGGAAGAACAGACCTTCAATGACAACAGTGAGGATGAGGAACGGGACATGAGTAGCTCGGCACCCAACCTTGTGCAAATGGGGTCTTTCATGCTGTCATGCCTGTTGAGGGACCCTCGTATAAAAAGGCTGAAGGAGAACAACCTGTACTGGGTGGCCACGCTACTAGACCCCCGGTATAAGCTGAAAGTGGCTGAAATGTTACCGAATTACCGGAAGTCGGAAAGGATGCAGCAGTTACAAAACAAGTTAAAAAGTATGCTTTACACAGCGTATAAGTGAGATGTCACAGCACAATGGGAATCTAACAGGGGAAAAGGTGAAAGTAATCCTCCTCCTACCACGACCACACCGGCAAGGACAGGACGCTTTACAGACGTGTTGTTGATGGAGGACATGCAGAGCTTTTTAAGTCCTACACATCGCCACAGCCCTTCGGGGTCCACCCTCAGAGAACGACTCGACCGACAGGTAGCAGACTACCTCGCCTTAACTGCAGATATCGACACTCTGAGGAGCGATGAACCCCTTGACTACTGGGTGTGCAGGCTTGACCTGTGGCCTGAGCTATCCCAATTTGTGATAGAACTTCTGGCCTGCCCCGCTTCAAGTGTCCTGCAGCAGGAGGTATTGTCACTGAGAAGAGAAGTCTCCTAGGTCAAAAAAGTCTAGATTACCTCACCTTTATTAAGATGAATGAGGCATGGATCCCGAAGGGACTGACAGTGGGGGTGCATTTGACTAAAAAAGGCCTGATGAGATGCCTTGGGCTATAAAATGGTCCACACGCTGCTGTATTTTATCTCTGCATGCCGGATGACTTTCGTGACTTCTCCGCCACCAACTAGGGTTCAAGCCGCAATGTTTTAGTGCACTTTCTGCCAGGAAAACATAAATTTTTCCAGCCGCTGCTACAGCAGCGGCTTTACCAGTACCTACTTTTTCAGGCATGTGTACATGCCTAATTTTTCTGGCCTCTGGTACTGCACTGTGGCTGCAAAAACAAAACAAAACAAAAAAGACACATACATGTTTCAATTCCCCTTCGAGATCATTACCTTGTTGTGGTGAAGGGGCTTGCGTATCACAATGAAGCGATCACCTCTATGAGTGTGTTGGCAATGGCAATGTGGGCACACCCCAGATGAGATAAGGTCGTTGCTTCATTGTGAACAGACCAAAAGCGATCGGCTGGATAATTTTGCATAGAAAAAACATTAATTTTCTTTGTGATCATCTAAGGTGATCATTAAAGCCTACTAGGCCAACAATGGGCCCACACTGCAGAATCATTGTTTTCTGGGTCACTTAACTGTCACTGAACTACCTCAGCATGACCATAGGCTTTGAAAAACCGCCATCGACTGCAATCTCCCAAACGTGTGCACAAGCACAGTCATCACTACACCAAGATTGACGCATAGAGGAATAAAATTCAAGTCATGTGTGTCAACTATTGACAACTCTTTGCGGTTGTCTAAACTCTATTCCATACACGTCCCCTGATAGGGGACGTAACAGGGATTAAACTGATAGGATTAGTACTACTTAACATACCACTCATATTGGGATTGCACAGTACATTGCACGGCGCACGCGCAGTGCCCCAAATTGGAAGTAAGAGGACTGACCAAGCATCTTTTTCCCTCTCCCGGGTTCCTAAAATCTATTCCATACATGTCCCCTGATAGGGGACGTAACAGGGATTAAACTGATAGGAATAGTACTACTTAACATACCACTCATATCGGGTAGCACAGTACATTGCACAGCACACGCGCACTGCCCAAAATTGGAAGTAAGAGGACCGACCAAGCATCTTTTTCCATCTCCCGGTTCCTAAAATCTATTCCATACACCACACCGGCCCCTGATAGGGGACAAAACAGAGATTAAACTGGTAAGAACAGATTTTCTTAATAAAAAAAAAGAGGACAGCCTCTGCGGAGCTGGGTATTTTTTGGCCACGTTACTGAACGCTCATGCACAATGGCTGTAGGCTCATGCGTCCTTTTGCGGAGGTGACAAACTTGGTCAGTCAAACCCAAGGCAACATCATCAACCTCATCCCATATGCGTTTCTTCTGGAGCGTGCCCTGCGAAGAGTGCTGGATCAGGCCGTAGATGAGCATGAAGAGGAAGAGTTGTGGTCACCATCACTACCAGAAGCAGCCTTGTTGTCGTCGCTTGCTGGACCTGCAGCAACGCAGAGAGAGGAGTCTGAAGAAGAGCAGTCAGAGGAGGAAGGTGGCTTTGAGGAGGTGGAAGACCAACCACAGCAGGCGTCCCAGGGGGCTTGTTGTCACCTTTCGGGGACCCTTGGTGTTGTACGTGGCTAGGTGGAGGAAGAGACCTTCAATGACATCAGTGAGGACAAGGAATGGGACATGGCTAGCTTAGTATCCAACCTTGTACAAATGGGGAGTTTGTGGTTGTGCAAATAGACTGTTTGCAGTTGTTTGCGGTGCGTTAAACGGGGAGTTTGGTCTGTCATAGTTTGGTCTGTCACTGTGAAGCGGGCGTAACCCTTACACTACCTGATCGATACAGCATCATACCTTATGTTTTAAAGCACGTTATTCCAAACAATTTAGGAATGTTAGGTGATTTATGCCCTTTATGGATTAAAACCCGACTCTGCGTCAACTACGTAATTTTCCATGGGAGTTTTGCCATGGATCCCCCTCCGGCATGCCACAGTCCAGGTGTTAGTCCCCTTCAAACAACTTTTCCATCACTATTGTGGCCAGAAAGAGTCCCTGTGGGTTTTAAAATTCGCCTGCCTATTGAAGTCTATGGCGGTTCGCCCGTTCGCGAACCTTTGCGTAAATTCGCGTTCGCCGTTCGCGAAAAGGAAAATTTTATGTTCGCGACATTTCTAGCCGTGTGCCCGTACAGCGGTTTCAGTAAACTACAGAATCAGGGCCATAAATATTGAGTTTGGTTTGGCTGTTAACCCTTGCTTTGTAACCGGAAAAAAATTATTAAAATGGAAAATCTGCCAAAAAAGTGAAATTTTTAAATTGTATCTCTATTTTCCATTAATTCTTGTGGAACACCTAAAGGGTTAACGATGTTTGTAATATCAGTTTTGAATACCTTGAGGGGTGTAGTTTCTTAGATGGGGTCACTTTTATGGAGTTTCTACTCTAGGGGTGCATCAGGGGGCTTCAAATGGGACATGGTGTCAAAAAAAACAGTCCAGCAAAACCTGCCTTCCAAAAACCGTATGACATTCCTTTCCTTCTGCGCCCTGCCGTGTGCCAGTACAGCAGTTTACGACCACATATGGGGTGTTTCTATAAACTACAGAATCAGGGCCATAAATATAGAGTTTGGTTTGGCTGTTTTTTTTTTTATTTTTTTATTTTTTTTATTTTAGAAATCAAAATATTAGTACATAAATCAGTATTAAACACATTGGCATAAAATAGTGTATCAATTACAAACATCATTATAAACGAATTATGTACGTCAACTTAAGTTCAGATCTAAGATAATAGAAAATCTGAATATATATATATATCCCACCCCACCCTCCCCATTGGCTGTCGACCATGCCGTATTAAAATTTTAAATGTCATACATATCGCTACGTAGTTATGCGTGTACCTCTCCGCTTTCTTTCAATATCCTCAAAAATTCTAATTTGTTGAAGGGAAAAAACCCACTCCCTAATCGAGGGAGGGGAGACAGAGCCGCAATACTTAACCAATATAGCCCTAGCCACCATCAATCCCCTCAACCAGAGCTGTCTAACCTGGCGTGAGACTTCAATTTCAGGCGAGTCATATCCCAAAATCACTGTCATAATCCCCGGATTATGGTTCGTTAAAGACTCCTTTTGTAAGGTACTTTTCTGTACCTTACAAAAGGAGTCTTTAACGAACCATAATCCCAATATTTTTTTTATTTTGCTGCAGCTCCAAATCAGATGGACATAGTCCGCATTAACATAACCACATTTAGGGCAGCAACACTCCCGGTCCCTATTTTGGGGAAATTTTCCTTGAATTTTAGGGGTATAGTACAGTCGATGAAGGATCTTAAATTGGATTAGTCTATGAGCACTAGAAACTGTCGCCTTTCTCACATTCCTATAAATAGTGGACCATTGCAGTGGAGAACAATTCAACTCTTGCTCCCACTTACTTGGGCTTTTAAAAGGTGTTACAGTTGCCAATGCTGTTCAGAGTTTAGCATATAATCTAGATAACTTCACTTTCTCATACTTCTGGGTGTCACAGTAATCAAAAAATATATTCTCTCGTGGGTGAATACGGCCCCTATTCCTAGCGGCTTCAAATATGTGTTTTAATCGTGTATTCATAAATAAGTCTAATGGTGAACTATCTGTAGAACCAAATTCTGAAAATGACTTAAAATGGCCCAAATAAAAAAGGTGAGAGACCCTATTAATACCCTTACGTGCCCAGTAACCAAAGTCTATAATTTTAAAGAATTCCTCTAGCCCCCAATTCTCCCACAGGGGGGTGAAGGCAAACGGATCCGAGACTTTGAGAATCTCCTTCAGCTTGTTCCACACCCTCTGTAGTAAGTAAGGGATCAGTAAGGACTTCCTTGTTGCCATGTATCCCGTCTCCAAACATGAAAAAATATTCTCTATTGGTTTATCTATTACTTTAATCAAATAAGGTGACAGTAAGTTCCCTTTCCAATAACAACAACGCTGAATCTGTGAACATAAAAAATAACCTTGAAAAAAAGGAAGTGACAGCCCACCATCTGCCTCTGACAACCATAAGTATCTCTGCTTTATCCGCACCCTCTTCCTTCCCCAAATTAAATCGTTAATCAGGGACTCCAGTCTGTGAAAGAAGATGTCATCGATCCAAATGGGGGAAGCACACATTGGGAATAAGACTATAGGTAATATAATCATCTTAATCAGTGCTATTCGATCATCTTAATCAGTGCTATTATTCAGAACCGGGGCCAAATTAGGCTCGGAAAATCTATTTATAGGGAGCCCTATCTTAACCCCCAAATAATCCAAGGTGTCATTGGGGATCAATACCCGTACTCGCTTCCCCTCATCTACAGCTTTCCGGTTCAGTGGGAGAAGCGGCGACTTTGACCAGTTGATCATATAGCCTGATAATTTACCATAGTGCTCTATTACCTCCATCACATATGGGAGAATTTTCCAACCCTGGTCCAAGAACTGAATCACATCATCAGCATATAGGCTTATTTTGTCATTCACTCCCTCCACCCCAAAGCCTTCTATACAATTATCTGATCGAATCCGACAAGCCAAAGGTTCAATAAAAAGGGCGAAGAGGAGCGGAGACAGGGGGCAACCCTGCCTCATCCCCCTCCGCATCATAACAGGTGGAGAACTCACACCATTAATATTGATGCGTGCGACTGGCTGTTCGTATAGCATTTGGGTCATTTCCAAAAATATATTCCCGAAGCCAAAGTGGGACATCGTGGCCCACAGAAAGGACCACTCCATCCTGTCAAACGCTTTTGCGGCGTCCAGAGACAGGATGGAGTGGTCTATACTACCCCCAAGAGACAAATTCAGATAGACCCTATAAAGACTCATCTGGATTTGGCGGCCCGGGATAAACCCCGTCTGATTGGGATTTACCAGAGAGGCTATAACCCTCTTCAGGCGATTAGCCAAAATTTTTGCAAAGATCTTATAGTCCGTATTTAAGATCGATATAGGTCTATATGACCCCATATCACATGGATCCTTCTCCTTTTTTAAAACCAGGGTAATAACTGCCTCTCTAAATGATGGAGGTAGAGAGCCACATGCACAGGATTCATTCAGAACTAGAAGTAGAATCGACAGGAGTGATTTGGCATGGTACCTATACAATTCAAACGGCAATCCATCTGGGCCTGGAGATGAATTATATTTAAGGGATGGAAGGGTCGCTTGAAGTTCCTCCAGAGAAATGGGAGAATCCAACTTCTCTCTATCTTGTAAAGATAGCTTGGGGAGCTCCAATTGTTGAAGATATTGGTCCATGTCAATACAGCTAAACATAGACTCAGATTTATAGAGGGTGGAGTAGTATTTAACAAATTCTTCCCTAATCCCCTCTGCGGATCTTAACCCAACCCCCTGAGAATTCCTAATTTCTATTATACTAGTAACCTCTCTCTGGTTGGCCACCAAGCGAGCCAAAAACCTGCCCGTTTTACCGGATTCACAAAAGCGATTCTGGCCTTGAAATAGGAGCTTATGTTGGGCTTTATTATACAAGTGTGTCTTAAGCTGTGAATTGGCCTCCTTTAGCTGATTAATGTATTGCTCCTTATGGGATTCAATTAATGCAGCGCGTAGTCTCCTTATTAAATCTGTCAGATCTTCTTCCCTGCGACGCGATTCTTTTCTAAACCTATTAATTTTATTAAAATATAAGCCTCTTATATGGGCCTTCAGAGCTTTGAAATGGGACATGGTGTCAAAAAAAACAGTCCAGCAAAACCTGCCTTCCAAAAACCGTATGACATTCCTTTCCTTCTGCGCCCTGCCGTGTGCCAGTACAGCAGTTTACGACCACATATGGGGTGTTTCTGTAAACTACAGAATCAGGGCCATAAATATTGAGTTTGGTTTGGCTGTTAACCCCTTGCTTTGTAACTGGAAAAAAATTATTAAAATGAAAAAATCTGCCAAAAAAGTGAAATTTTGAAATTGTATCTCTATTTTCCATTAATTATTGTGAAACACCTAAAGGGTTAACAAAGTTTGTAAAATCTGTTTTGAATACCTTGAGGGGTGTAGTTTATAGAATGGGGTCATTTTTGAGTGGTTTCTATTATGTAAGCCTTTGCTTCTAAACTTCTAAGCCTTGTAACATCCCCAAAAAATTAAATATTCCCAAAATGATCCAAACATGAAGTAGACATATGGGGAATGTAAAGTAACAACTATTTTTGGAGGTATTACAATGTATTATAGAAGTAGAGAAATTGAAACTTGGAAATTTGCCATTTAAAAAAAAAATTGGGGTAAATTTGGTATTTTTTTATGAATAAAAATGAATTTTTTTTTTACTTCATTTTACCAGTGTCATTAAGTACAATATGTGTCGAAAAAACAATCTCAGAATGGCTTGGATAAGTCAAAGCGTTTAAAAGTTATCACCACTTAAAGTGACACTGGTCAGATTTGCAAAAATGGCCTGGTCCTTAAGGTGAAATAGGGCTGAGTCCTTAAAGGGTTAAGTGGCTCCACAAGTGAAAATACTAGCAATTACAATTACCTCTTCACCTCACAACCGTAGGCAGGTAGTATTTGTGTGAAGCGGTACATTGAACCCCCGAAATAAATGTTACTGGTGGGCCCTGGGCACCCCAGTCCGACCCTGACAAAGCATACATAGACACAGAAATTATGTCATGAGAAATTAGAGTTCTTGACTAAATTCAAACAAAAGAAGGGGCGGACACATCTCATTTGGTATGTTTTTTTTATCCTGATTTGGTTTTCTGTTTTTATACTTGAATTGTTGTGACCTGGATTTCCTGACAAACCTTTTGCCATATTTCTCATATTGCATTTTTGCTTGTATTTATTACATGATGTAATCTCTATGGTACTTAGTACCAGTTCTGCCTGCTTTACATTATCTGAAACTTGGTTTGTGTAAAAACACTCAATTCTATTTAACAGTGCCACATGTCCAATTCTACCTGACCTGACTTGTGGACTATTGGCCTGTTTGACTAAGCTCTGGAGTCCTCTCCCTCCATGAAAAAACCTAAATGCCACAGTTTCTATTGTCCACAGTATTTAAGGGCTCAAATGTTAAGAGGTTTCTCTGATTCTGTCTATTACAATATAAGCATGGCTTCAGGGTCCATGTGATTACCATGATCTACATATATGGCATGTTACCTTAGCTTGACACATTCCATATGTCAGTTTTTGCTAAAGATTTAAAGTGTCTTTAGCATACCAACCATATCTCCAACTATTCCCATTGTTACTGGTTCTATTCTGACTAGATGGTATCTAGGAATTAATCACTGACCCATCTTGAGGACCTAACCTGTCCTGATGCCAACCGAATACATTGACTCCAACTAAACACATAGGAAGGGGATAGTACAGGTGAATTGTGCCATTGATTCTTTCCCTGTATTTCAAGGACAAGACCATTATACATTGCTCTATATGTTTACTTTTAATGCATTCCAATAACGGGTTAATTAGCAATCTTTCTAATGAACATCCAACCATTTCCAGTATTATACCGATTGCCTCTAGATATGGAACTACTTATTATTAACCTCTCAGTTGATGACAATTGCAGATTGATTTATTTACAATCTTCCTAACATGGATAATTGCTTACCGAACAGGCTTTGCTGTAAGCATCCATTCTCAATTAGCACTTTCATTGGAAATCCTGTACAGCATAGTATATTGTTTGCAAATCCCATTTTTAAAACTGCTTTGCTGTAGTAACTAGGGTGTAAATTGCTATGAACTTTGTTAGGGACATTTTAACAATACGACTAATTAAAAATGACTCTATATCCTCATATAACAGACATCAGAAATTATTTGTGAGGAATATATTTGTAAGTTATTACTTTTGCGTAATTAGTCTTTCAGTACACCACATTTATCAAAGAGAATTCATTATCCCACCGCCGTCTTTAACACAGAAAATTAATGTGTTACATTTGTATCAAATGCTTTTGCTTTCTTGCATTTACTGGTACCAATCATAACTCCTCCTCGATAGATTTTACAAATTCAGTTTATTCAATATCAATAATAATGTAATTTACAAGCTTAATGGTTTGGCCAAAGGTAAAAGGGAAACTAAATGGGATAAAAAAAATAGTAACACTGCAGAGTGCAGATATCCACTTATGCAAATCATTTTGTCCTACTGTATAATCACTTTTAATTGCTGAAATATAACATTTAATAGAGAAATGTTATATATCGACTGATGTCTCCATATTCCTCTTTTCTTCATGAATCATGTATAGACTGAATGAATGAAACCATGCCTACTTTCTCTGTTGAACAGGCCTATTTTATTGAACTATTTAAAGCAAATGTGTCACCAGACATTGTTTTCTGCCAGTTAAAACCAGATAGTAACACACATACATATTTTTATTTTCTGATTGCATTTTTTATTTATTCTGTTTCCTGAACATGGTTAGGACAGCTTCCATCTTGGACTAAAGGGGACTTCTATGATTTTCTAGGCATGCTGTGTGACCTGTGCAGAGGTCATTGTACAAGTAAGAATAGATAAGTTTTGACAATCACTTATTGTGAATGGTGGATTCTATCATATCTGTCATTTCAATCCTGCCTATAATGCTATTACCTTTATGTATAGATAAGCAGATACTGTAACTGCAGTAAGGGACCTTTATAGATCAAGAAGTAACACCTATTATTAGGCTTAGGGACCAGTGTGAAAACTGCAGGATTTTATGGTTTTTGTTTGAATATAGATATTGACATGGAATATGAAATATAACATCAACATTTTTTTTTAAAAACATGTTAACTATAAAAATGTGATTTAAACAATAGGTCATTATCTGATGACACATTCACTTTGACACAAGGCAATACAAGGACTTCTTGTAATTTATCTTCCCTGATACCCAATAAATTAGTCAGGCAACAATGGCCTACATTTACTAATGTGATTGCGCCTAGACCTAGATATCAAAATTTGGTGCAATGTGGTACATATAAGCTTAGCAAAATTCAGTGTAGCTAACCTGCAAACGGTGTGAATTAGCATGAATATGTGATTGTAACAAGAACAACACTAACACATTTTGGGGCAAGACAGGCCCCTTTGTCAGGTTCAGTACAATACAGTCAGTCACACAGACAACAAATTTAAAAGTTAAAACTTGTACTCAAAATGGCAAGCCTGATGAAGGGGCCAATTTGGACTTTTAATTTTGTTGTCTGTCTTACCTTATTGAACCTGAAGAAGTGGTGTGTCCGGTCCAGAAATGTTTGTGTTGTTCTTAGTACAATAAACTACCTTTGTTTTGATCTTCTGGTACGCTAAAATCGAGCAGTACACTCACCCATCCTTACTGTATCAGGTCCTAATTTGGACCAGTGCATGTGCGTGCAGCTGCCCACCAAGACCACCTCTGTGCCTCCCACCAACCTACAAGGTGAGCGTCCAATTTGTGCTTACTGCCCCCAGTACCTTAGGATCTTACCGATTTTGCACTTCTTTCTTATTTGTATTGATAAAAGGGGTATGAACATGTGGGAAAGGGGGATAACTTGATGTGCACCAATTTGTTAAAAAATTGCACCAATATTTTATCAATTCTGTTATAAAGTGACCAATAGGTATTATAAAGTTACACAAAGGTGTCTAGCCATGTACCAAATGTATTATTCAACCTTCATATTCAGCATGAGCCACTATAATAATTTGACATGCTCAGACTGCCTACTTATGCTGTCCAAACTTTACAGACGTAGTAAATTAGCTCCAATTATAGCTTGCTGCATTTTCCAAGTGCTGCTTTTTATAAGTGGATTGGAGATATTCAGGAGACTAACTTAGACTAACTCAGAGCTTTTCCACTGTAGCAGAACTTTAGCGGTGTTTCTAGTGGATACTCAGACACTGTGTTTCAAAACAGGTAAGGAATTTGTTAGACAGGTTATCACTATTGTCTGATTGCAAATGAGCATAGGTTATTAAGGTGTTAAATTTGTTGTTGGGGGAGGAGCTTTTGTATGTGTGTGTATATAGCCACATAGTATTAGCTTGCCTAATTATAGCTTGCTGCTTTTTCCAAGTGCTGCTTTTTATAAGTGGATTGGAGATATTCAGGAGATACTCAGGAGGTAATCTGGAGGTGGATACAATCTAAAAAATGGAAAATGGAAGATGGGTTACCTCTATAAAGGTAGGCAGACAATATCATAGAGCAGCAGGAAATGCTAGCAGAATGCTTGGGTGTATAGGGAGAGGCATTACTAGTAGAAAGAGGGAGGTGCTCATGCCGCTCTACAGAGCACTAGTGAGACCTCATTTGGAGTATTGTGCTCAGTACTGGAGACCACATCTCCAGAAGGATATTGATACTTTGGAGAGAGTTCAGAGAAGAGCTACTAAACTAGTACATGGATTGCAGGATAAAACTTACCAGGAAAGATTAAAGGACCTTAACATGTATAGCTTGGAAGAAAGACGAGACAGAGGGGATATGATAGAAACTTTTAACTACATAAAGGGAATCAACAAGGTAAAAGAGGAGAGAATATTTAAAAGAAGAAAAACTGCTACAAGAGGACATAGTTTTAAATTAGAGGGGCAAAGGTTTAAAAGTAATATCAGGAAGTATTACTTTACTGAGAGAGTAGTGGATGCATGGAATAGCCTTCCTGCAGAAGTGGTAGCTGCAAATACAGTGAAGGCGTTTAAGCATGCATGGGATAGGCATAAGGCCATCCTTCATATAAGATAGGGCCAGGGGCTATCCATAGTATTCAGTATATTGGGCAGACTAGATGGGCCAAATGGTTCTTATCTGCCGACACATTCTATGTTTCTATGTTTCTATATCTCAGTTTTATAGTATTAACAAAATAAATTCCAGCACCAATAGCTGTTACTGTCAGGGCTGGTTCACAAATAAAAGTTTCAACCAACTGTTGTTTTAGAATACAGGAAATATAGTGGCTCACCTATTCAGTGACTAGGCCTCGGTGACTGACCCACCCAGTCAGAAACAGTACAAAAAAGATTGATATGAAGACCGGCACTCTAAATCTGAGGTCACGAAGAGAGTTGCATATATATCGAATTTACTGTAAGTAGTATATAAACACACAAATAAATCAAATAAAATAGGATAAAAAAAATGCAAAGGTATTGATTATGGGACAAAATACAATGTGATCACCTGAAAAGGAAATGTATAAAATGAAATATACAAAATGAAATAAAGAACAATATCTTATACTATTTTGCTGGCACTATGGATCAGATGTCGGTCCGCATCAGATCTATCTGCAATCACCTCTGTCTTGTATAGCCAACATGTGGCAATATAGAATTGCCATAAGTTCAATATTCATTAATTTGCAACAATGTGAAGTGAGTTATTATTATTGTTTTCAGAGCAAGTTTGATATCACCACAGGATGGTAACAAGGACCAAAAAGGGACACCTGGTGCGCACTGTATCCCAAATTGCTCCAGGTATGTTCATAAAATAAGACATTTTAAATTGTTGCAGCAAGATTATATCAACAAGTTCCATCAATTGTCTCTATGCACTTAATATGCTTGATATTAGTGGGTAGTAAGATGCCACCTCTTTTGTTAATGCAGTTAACCAAAGATTGACAGGAACGGTCAGGGATTGCTTTTCAATATTTCTGCTGTTATTTGCATTTAGCAGTCCCACTGTGCACGGGTGTACTGGTCGCTTATTACCTGTCCCGATGTCCATGCGGAGCTCTCGCTGTTGATATAAGGCCAGGTATTTGCCTGCAGTTTGCATCCCACGTGTCTATCGGCTCCGATGTATATGTTTTGCTTAAGCGGACAAAATGTTCCTTGAAGTTATTAATGGAAGCGCTTCCACATTAACTGCCCAGTATATTTCTTCTCAGAACAGGGTGTACGGGTATCATATCATTTACACCAGACGTGTTTCAAAGTCTATTCCCGACTTCTTGTTCTGTGGTTACCTACCTACGTTTATTCTGTCTAAACTTTATAGACTTAGTAAATTAGCTCTAATATCTCAGTTTTATAGTATTAGCAAAATAAATTGCAGCACCAATAGCTGTTATTGTTAGGGCTGGTTCACAAATAAAAGTTTCAACCAACTGTTGTTTTATGCCTGAGCAGGACACAACTGATGACAACGTTGTGTATCTTGTGCATATATCCTTTGTTCATAGCCATATGAAGAAACAATGGATACAGTGCTTCTCTGTCCACTTTAGGGATATAACTGATGAAAAAACAATCCAAGTGGACAGAATAAGGACTCCATAGGAAACTATGAGAGCATATTTTGTCATTAGTTTCCCTGCTGCATTTAAATAGTACACCAAAGTGAACACGCTCTTACAAACAATTATTACAAGCTACAAAAGGTAGAGAGAAAAAAATAGATATATTTTTAAAATTTTGTTGAAATAAATAGATTTTTGGATAAAAAGTTTCATTTATCAGAGTAAGCTGATGTGTGTGTACGCATAGAATAACAGCATTTGTGACTATATTATAAAAAACTGTATTCTGTATTTTTAGATATTTTCCCTGTGCAGGCTCCATCTCTAATTGTCAGTTTTTCTTGAGCTCATTGGTAGAGACTAGCTGCTTTGATGTCTCCTATACATTGCACATGGAGAAAATAAGAAATCCTGCTCTTTTTTCTTTAAAAAAAACAACAGCATAGAGGACATTATACAGTGGTACTAAACAGTATAGCTGTGAATTCAGCAATGTGGCAAGACATAACACTTAAAGGGAATTGTTCAGGTCCGAAACACTCCCCCCCCCCCAAACTAGAGTAATAGTAGTAGTAGGGTATAGTATAAGTGTTGTTGAGTCTAATTATGCCATTTTTATCTTTATGCTAACTTAACAATTGACACTGTGCTCCAACAAACCAGCAGTAAAATGCATGGAAAGGTCTCCCATGCTCACAATTATAATGAAGATGACTCAAAGAGCAGTCCTCTCAATGCATTTTTTTTGCTGATTTGTGGAAGCACAGTGACAGAATGCAAATGAGTATGAAGATAAAAAAATTACAGAATAGGACTCAGCCCCACCTACACTATACACTGCTTACTCTAGTTTGGGAGGTGTTTCAGAGCTGGCAGATTCCCTTTAACAGATGCTATAGCCATCCACTTGTGTACCTCTGTCTACCTCGAGCAGCTCACTTCATCTGCCCTTTTCATAGACTTCTGTGTTCATCAGCTATAATCTTATCTGTCAATGAGTTATGATCCCAGGGAAGAGGGTGGTGAAAGGAAGAAACAGCTGATAAGTGTAGAAGAAGGCATTTCTTTCTAATAATATCTATTACAAAGTTTCTGACCTATTTCTGTACTATTTTTGAAAAAAATCAAGGTACTCTTCTAGTCTTAAAACTTGCTACACTGTAATTAGTCTACTTAAAATTAATCAGGCAATAAAGGGTTTATAGCAGTATTCGGACTGGTTGGTCTAAACACATCATTCCTTGTACTAGCAGTTTTCCTGTTGAGTGCTAGACTTACATAAAAACGTTACTGAGGTACTTACTAGGTGTTCTCTGTAAATATAACATACATGCAGTGATTAAAATACTATGGGGGATATTTATCAAGACATGCATTTTCTGAACCTGTCTTGATATCCCCTGCGCTGCCGGAGGATGTGTCTAATTTGAAATGGCAGACACCTCATCATAAATTAGGCACATCCTCCTGCAGTCCGTGCTCCTAACCCGAAATCTACGACAGCTCAGAGATGCAGTAGATTCCTAAGGTCATTTCCGCCAGAAAACTGGTGTAAATGAAAAAAATAAAAGTGGAAGCTGGCAACATCCCTTTCCCACCCCTCCCATGCCCCCTTTTAGAAAAGTGGTGATGATGGTGAAAAAGGGGAGATAAGACTTTTATATTTTTTTTAAGTTGTAGTTAAAAAGTCTGACCTGCAACTTTTTAACTCCAGTTTTCTGGTTCACAGAGAATGATAAATCTCCCTGTGACATATTCATAGGAAATTCTATATAGATCAATGAACTACTAGTTTCCTTTAGTGGCTCCTGTCATTGACTCTGTAGTACTAGAACGCGACAGTTTAACTGGTTTCTGAAACTTGTAAACTGTCTTTTAATGCAGTACATACGTGAAAAGGGAATAAAGTGTGAAGAACACAGCACTTGACTGCTAACATATTCTAACAAATCCTGGGCTTCCCAAGCAAGTTTTTAAGAAATCCAAGTTATCTTAGATGTAAATGATGTAACATTTTGTGATGAATACCATATAAAACCACAGAGCAAAGAGGCTCTTTAAGATGGTGTTAACCCTTTAGGGACCAACCTGTTTTGGGCCTTACCGACCAAGCAATTTTTTTTTTCCATTTTTTTCATCATTGCCTTCCAAGAGCTATAACTTTTTTTATTTTTCCGTCGATCTAGCCTTATGAGGGCTTGAATTTTGCGGGCAAGTTGTAGTTTTAAATGGTGCCATTTTGGTATACACATAACTTACTGATTAACTTTTAACTTTTTCTAGAAGGGAAATAAGAAAAAACAGGAATACTGCTACCAAGTTTTTATGTAAAATTTTGTAACGTTCATTTTTCGGCATAAGTAACATGATAACTTTATTTTCCAGGTAAGTGCAATTACAGTGATACCAAATACCTATATATATATTTTTTTAAATTTTACTACGCAATAAATAGCCGTTTTTTTAAAAATTTTTATTTTTTTTGCATTGCTGCATCCCAAGACCCATACCATTTTTATCTTTACTTCTACTGAGCGGTGTGAACGCTTTATTTTTGCAGGATGACTTTTCGGCAATTTTTTATTCAGTTTTTTTTGTGACGACTAAGCAAAATGTATCAATTCTGCCTATTTTTTATGATAATTTACATGATATTTGAGTAGTGTGGGTTATAAATGCAACAATAACAAACATCTGGAGATTTTATTTTTAAAATTTTTCCATTGAAAATCATCAATGGAAAGAAAAGCATTTTTTATTAGAATTTTATTGTTATAAAAATACATTTATTTATTTTTTTTACTTTTTTTTTAACCATGTAATAGTCCCACCAGGGGACTTTAATAGGCAATCTTTTGGTCACTTCTAAAATACATTGCACAACTTTAATGATGTAATGCATTTTAAAATCATTATACAGACATTGACCAGCAGGATGCACTAGAGAGGCCTGAGGCTTACACTAGGTCCTGGCCTGCATTCACTGACATTGTAACCCCGTGATCTCATTTGTGGAGTGCCGTTGGGATACAAAGGGAGCCCGCTTACATGTGGAGGGTGCCAATACCCATGGCATGTAGGGGGTTAAACAGCCCAGATCTGTGCGCCTGCCAATGCAGGCTTAGCTAAGCCCCAGCTCTATGGTGCATGGGAGGCCCATGCAGTGCTTAAACTGGGCCACTGTGAAATGACAGTGGTCCAGCCTCAGACCCTTTAGTGACCACTGTAAAAAATGCATATTTGTGGTCACTATGGGGTTAATATAAATATGATAGATAAGGGGGGCTCACCAATAAGTTTGCAATGGACCAAAAATCATAAACAATCCTTGTATATCGAGACATCTTATAGAAAAATATATAATAAATTTATAATTTCATAAAATATAATAGAGTTAGAAACCAAATACTAAATTAAATAAGTTGTCTTCAGCTAATTAAATAAACAAACAAACAAACAAAGAAAATTGACAAACAGCTGTGATATGTGATGGTTATTGGTATTGGTATTACTGACAATAAACCAACAATGAATTACGTTACATATAATCATGGAATAAAAAAGAAAATACAATAAAAAATAATCTGTAAAGAATGAACAATGCAATAGTAAATCAAAATATTAATCAAAGATAAATAATAAGCAGATAAATATGAATAAACCTGACTTACCCGGATTCAGGGGAAACATTAATTTAAAAATATGCTGAGAGGGAATAAGTGAGTGATATACTATGAGCTGTTGCTTATATAACAATAAAAAATGAATGAATAAATAAATAACTAAGAAATTGGTTAGGGTTTGGGGAAAAAATCATGAAAACTGTTGTGGGGCCCTAACAACAGGAGTTAATAAATACACTGTTTATATTGTAGGAAGGCGCAAGAGGCCGTTATTGATTGAAGGTATGTGTCACCGAGATTCCTGGCCTCGGTGAGGTAAGAGCCGGTAGTTTTAAGCGTCAGCGGAAGCTAGTGCTGGTTGACACTGTTTGTTGTTAGTGTGGCTGTAAAGCCGATCCGGGCCGGCTCTTACAGGGAGTAGCCAAAGTGCTGGGTGGGTGGGTGGCCTCTCCCCACGCTCCAGCCCGGGTCTTTGTCAGTCAGCTACATAACATTATTTATCATGACAGAAACCCTTTAAACCATATTTTAACTGTTCCTGAATTAAATGAAATCGATCTTTACACATAGCCTGTTCCCACAACTTCTAATTAATGTAAGTACTATTTGATTGTTTTAGGTAGTTGTCCATCCATGCGATCATAAGATATATTGAAGTTTATATTTAGGGTTGAGCGAATTGAAGTATCCGAAGTGGACTTCAATCCAAATTTCAGGGAAAATTCAATTTGCTGCAAAGCTGAATTTCCTCGTGCTCCGTAGTAATGAATCAATTTTCCCTGAAATGGGGGGGAATCATACTCACCTCATCTGTTTAGGCCGCAGCCATCTTGATTAACCCCTTTGGGACACAGCCTTATTTCACCTTAAGGACCAGGCCATTTTTTGCAAATCTGACCATTGTCACTTTAAGTGATGATAACTTTAAAACGCTTTGACTTATCCAGGCCATTCTGAGATTGTTTTTTCATCACATATTGTAATTCATGACACTGGTAAAATGAAGTAAAAAATAATAATTTTTATTTATAAAGAAATGCCAAATTTACCAAAAATTTGTAAAAAAATGGCAAATTTCCAAGTTTCAATTTCTCTACTTCTATAATACATAGTAATACCTCCAAAAATAGTTATTACTTTACATTCCCCATATGTCTACTTCATGTTTGGATCATTTTCGGAATGATATTTTATTTTTTGGGGATGTTACAAGACTTAGAAGTTTAGAAGCAAATCTTGAAATTTTTCTGAAATTTTCGAAAACCCAATTTTTAGGGACCAGTTCAGGTCTGAAGTCACTTTGTGAGGCTTACATAATAGAAACCACCCAAATATGACCCCATTCTATAAACTACACCCCTCAAGGTATTCAAAACTGATTTTACAAACTGCTGGCTTCCACAGGGGTGCCTGTTCCTAAATGGCATATGGACTAATATATATATGCATAGTAATCAATAATGTTGATTTTCACCTGTGTCATGGGCGTTCATGTAGTACATTGGAGTAGTAGGGGGGGAGGAGGGAGGAGGAGGAGAGGAAGGCATGTTATCCTTAAAGGAGGATCGGCATGGCAGCTGATGGACGCCGAGACAGATGGCGACCGGAAGTGCTGTCTGCTCATTCGTGCAGCCGAGCCAGCGCGTACTGCATTCCAAATAGCTGAAACGGCAGATCGAGCAGGCTCAGGAGGCACTTGCTGCGGAAGCCGCATGACAAGGTGGAGGCGCAGTCTGCGCATACAAAGAAAACCCTGTGGGCAAGGGGACAAAGCAGTGAAAGGAAAGGAGCAGACAGATAGAGATAATTGACATATATAGACAATACTTGTATCCCAATAAGAACTTAGAACCCTATATAAGTACATAATAGGTTGTGCTCAAATATCACAAAAACATAAAACATAGTTTTTTTTCCAGTTACAAAGCAAGGGTTAACAGCCAAGCCAAACTCAATATTTATGGCCCTAATTCTGTAGTTTACAGAAACACCCCATATGTGGTTGTAAACTACTGTACGGGCACACGGCAGGGCGCAAAAGGAAAGGAATGCCATACGGTTTTTGGAAAGCAGATTTTGCTGGACTGTTTTTTTTTACACCAGGTCCCATTTGAAGCCCCCTGATGCAACCCTAGAGTAGAAAATCCATAAAAGTGACCCCATCTAAGAGACTACACCCCTCAAGGTATTCAAAACTGATTTTACAAACGTCGTTAACCCTTTAGGTGTTCCACAAGAGTTATTGGCAAATGGAGATGAAATTTCAGAATTTCAATTTTTGGGCAAATTTCCATTTTAATCCATTTTTCCCAGTAACAAAGCAAGGGTTAACAGCCAAACAAAACTCTATTTATTGCCCGGATTCTGTAGTTTACAGAAACACCTCATATGTGGTCATAAACTGCTGTACGGGCACACGGTAGGGCGCAGAAGGAAAGTAATGCCATACGGTTTTTGGAAGGCAGATTTTGCTGGACTGTTTTTTTTGACACCATGTCCCATTTGAAGCACCCCTGATGCAACCCTAGAGTAGAAACTCCAAAAAAGTGACCCCATTTTAGAAACTACGGGATAGGGTGGAAGTTTTGTTGGTACTAGTTTAGGCCTCTTGCACACGGCCGTTTTTTTTCCCCGTTTACTGGCCGTTTTTTGCGTTCCGTATACGGTCCGTATACGGAACCATTCATTTCAATGGTTCCGCAAAAAAAACGGAATGTACTCCGTATGCATTCCGTTTCCGTATTTCCGTTTTTCCGTTCCGTTTTAACATAGAACATGTCCTATTATTGCCCGCAAATCACAGTCCGTGGCTCCATTCAAGTCAATGGGTCCGCAAAAAAACGGAACACATACGGAAATGCATCCGTATGTCTTCCGTTTCCGTTCCGTTTTTTGCTGAACCATCTATTGAAAATGTTATGCCCAGCCCAATTTTATCTATGTAATTACTGTATACTGTATATGCCATACGGAATAACGGAACGGAAAAACGGAACAGAAACGGAAACACAACGGAAACAAAAAACGGAACAACGGATCCGTGAAAAACGGATCGCAAAACACTGAAAAAGCCATACGGTCGTGTGCAATAGGCCTTAGGGTACATATGATTTTTGGTTGCTCTATATTACACTTTTTGTGATGCAAGGTAACAAGAAATAGCTGTTTTGGCACCGTTTTTATTTTTTGTTATTTACAACATTCATCTGACAGGTTAGATCATGTGGTATTTTTATAGACCAGGTTGTCACGGACGCGGCGATACCTAATATGTATACTTTTTTTATTTATGTAAGTTTTACACAATGATTTCTATTTTTAAACAAAAAAAAATCATGTTTTAGTGTTTCCATAGTCTGAGAGCCATAATTTTTTCAGTTTTTTGGCGATTACATTGGGTAGGGTATGATTTTTGGGGGTTTTATTGCCACTATTTTGGGGTGTGTGTGACTTTTTGATCGCTTGCTATTACACTTTTTGTCATGTAAGGTGACAAAAAAAAGTTTTTTTAGCATAGTTTTTATTTTACATTTTTTACGGTGTTCATCTGAGGGGTTAGGTCATGTGATATTTCTATAGAGCCGGTCGATACGGACGCGGCGATACCTAATATATGTATACTTTTTTTTTATTTATGTAAGTTTTGCACAATAATATCATTTTTGAAACAAAAAAAAAAACATGTTTTAGTGTCTCGATATTCTGAGCCATAGTTTTTTTCAGTTTTTGGGCGATTATCTTAGGTAGTGTATAATTTTTTGCGGGATGAGGTGACGGTTAGATTGGTACTATTTTGGTGGGCAAACGCCTTTTTGATCGCTTGCTGTTGTACTTTTTGTGACGTAAGGTGTCAAATTATTTTTTATTTAGCACAGTTTTTACTTTTTTACGGTGTTCTAAGGGGTTAGGTCATGTTATATTTGTATAGGGCCGGTCGATACGGACGCGGCGATACCCAATATGTATACTTCCCCCCCTATTTTTTACCAATTTTTTTTTACTTTATTTTGGAAAATGACATTTTTGTTTATTTTTACTTGAAACTTTTAATTTTTTGTGGGAAAACTTTCTTTTTTCAACTTTGTTCACTTAATTTTTTGTCCCACTTTGGGACTTGAACTTTTGTGGGTCTAATCCCTTTACAATGCATTCCAATACTTCTGTATTGGAATGCATTGGCTGTATGAGTAATACAGTGTGTATTACTCATACAGCTTCCTGCCTGTGAGATCCAGGGGGCTGGATCTCACAGGCTCGTCACCGGAAGGCAGTGCGATGCCTTCCTTAGGCATCACGCTGCCTTCCATGCCATCAGGTCCCCCCTACAGCCGCATGTGGACCCAATGGCACCGCCCGCCGCAACCGCAAGTAAAAGCCGCAAACCGCAGGTCTGAATTGACCTGCGGTTTGCGGCGATCGCCGACACGGGGGGGGTCACGGGGGCCCCCCGCGCATTTAGTCAAGGTCCCTGCTCAATGATTTGAGCAGGCACCTTGTTCCGATCACCGCCCGCCGGATGGCGGTGATCGGAAATACACATGACGTACCAGTACATCATGTGTCCTTAAGTACCAGGACAACATGCCGTACCGGTACGTCATGTGTCCTGAAGAGGTTAAAGACCCCCAACAAAATCTTGCTTGTGGTGATGATTGATGTCACTATGCCAGCTGGCGTGATGATGTCACCGCGCGAGATTCAAGTGGATAAGAGTGTTTTTTATTTTTTCACCAGATTAAGCCCTCAATGTTCATTTCAGATGAATGTGGCATCACAGGGGTTCAAAGACGGGGAGGGGGAGGTCGGTGCAATCGCCGTTCCCAGTATTTTGTGTCAGCTAACTACAAAGAAATGCACTTTGTGACAAAATTATTTGTCTCCAAGCGCATTTCTTTTTGAAATTCTGCAAAGCAGCCGAATCAAAGTTTTGATATATTCTATTTATATTAATCATTATATCACTATTTATATTAGTCATTGTACGTATGCTTTTTTTTTTGTAAAATCATGATATTTGTATCTATTGTAATCTTCATCAACAATCAACAAATAAAAACGGATTGTCTCACTTCAGTAATTACTAATGTGTTGTGATCGTGCATATTGCTTCCTTTGCTGGCTTATTTCATTTTTCCATATTATACACTGCTTGTATCCAGAGGTTATGACCACCTTGCAATCCAACAGAGGTGGCCATGTTAGCACACTGTAGGAAAAAGAGCCACCCTCTCTGCAGGCTAAGACCACAGGAGTGTGCATAGGCCAGCCCTTTTTTCTATAATGTGCAAGCGCCGCTGTTGCTGGATTGCAGGTGGTCAAAACCCCTGGATACAAGCAATGTATAATGTGATGGAAAAATGAATCCAGCCAGCAAAGGAGGCAATATGGACAATCACAATACATTAGTAAGTGCCTTGTATTAACTTTCTCTACATGATAAATGCCATTTGCTGAAGTGAGACCAACCTCTTTAAGGTACTGTACAATAATAGTTCTCAGGATACACACAGAAGCTCTTTATAACCTATAATGTTGGCTTGTTGATTTTCCTTACTAACTGTTTTCATTACCATTTAGGATACTGTGATGAGAGAAGGAGGTTGAGTCTGTTCATATTTTTATGGTTCAAAATATTCTTGAGTGACTGTACAAAAGTAGCAACAGAAATTGTGCTACACAACTTAAGAACAAAGTTGTCTCAAAATAATATTAGCAAAACCTTAAATGGGTTGTGCAGTGATTTATATGGATGATCTATCCCGAGGATAGGTCATCAATATCTGATCTGCGGGGGTCCGACACCCAGCACCCCCACCGATCAGCTGTTTGAAGAGGAGGTGGCGCTCCATGCAAGTGCCGTTTCCTGCTCATTACAATGCACTTTGTCTCGGAAGTGCAGTGTAATGATGAGTACTCAATCCGTTCAGCTCTCCACCGGAGACGATGCATATTTAAAAGACCAGGAAGTGGCACTTGCATGGAGTGCTGCCTCCTCTTCAAATAGCTGTTCGGGGGGTGCCAGGTGTCGTGCGTCGATCAGATATTCATGACCTATCCTGACAATAGGTCATCAATATAAATCGTTGCACAACCCTTTTAAGTAGGAGTATGCAATAATACAAGTGCTAATTTTATCAATACAGAATACAACAGATGGACAAGGGAATAGGAATAAAAAGAAGGATAGGAAAGAGAGGAACGGAAGGAGGAAGGGAAGGGTGAGAAAAACCCCTGGCAGTGTACCATAGTTGACACAATCATTTTAGGAATGAAATATCCCATCAAAAACCCATGTATTAAAATTCAATGAGGATATAAATTGGGACCATGAGAATCAAGTAGTATAGAAGACAGATTAGGGCTTATCTTCTTGAGTTTCTCCATTCACATTAGCTGATTAAGGGTCTCTAGCCACTGCACCAGAGATGGAGGAACAGGGCATTTCCACAACCTCCAATCATAAACTGATGGATAACAAGGATAAAATGGTGGAGGAGATCATTCCTGATGACTGACCCCATAAACATGGACTGCTCAAAATGTTAAATTACCTTACCTTCTTTAGGGTGTATCCACATAGAATTGACACACAACAACAAATATTCGGCATACAAACCAGGAAAGCTCCTGACACACAAACTGAATTTATATATAGGGCTTATTTACCCAGCATCTGCCAAAAGATTGCAGAATATTCTGTTACATAAAGAGGCATACAGGAAAAAAGGATACAGCATGCTATATATATTTTTATTACAATTTGGTTTTCTGGGTAATGTATACCATTGTATGTATACATAGTGGCATACATTACAGTCTTTCAAAGTAGACACATATTGTGAAATGTTCTTTACATATACCTTGAATAGAAAGCTTAAAGGGGTTATCCCATGACTATCGTAAAAATAGAAAATCAGATATCAAATAGTGCATGACAGTCTGTTTCTAACAAAGCCAGAACCAGCCCTGTACCTCGCATGGATCCAAATAGCAATCCTTAGTTGTTCAAAATGCTCTGCTAGATTTCTACTGCAGCTCAGGGGTTGTGCCCTGTCTGCTGAAGTTCTGTCTCCATCACAGCTCAGGAGGCAGGTGAAGGATGGAAATGAGCATGTGTGTCCACCTCAGCTAGGTGGACAGAGAAAAAGGTAAAAGAACAAACAGCAGGTGGTGCTATGCAGATACTTTTTATTCAATAACTCAGGGGCTATGCTACATTTTTAATATCATGCAATTACAAATGTATTCAGATCCAAGTGCTGGTTTGAAAACTGCAGAATATTTTTTTGTGGGACAACCCCTTTAAGTATAAAGGGAACCAAGTCTTATTTATTAATCTTGTATTTAAATTTAAAAAAAATAACAAAATAACATCTAAAAATGTGCAACCAAGAAATACACACAAGTACACCTAAACAGTGTATGGATGTGCAATATGGTATAATAATTTAACACAAACAGAACCATGTACCTGATTTTTTATTTATTTTTACTGAAGAATGAGCTGCATCTGAGATTAGTGCTCTCTTTCAAATTTGACTTGGGACCCACAGGTCTTTAAATATGTATTGTGCATGATTTAGAATCTTTGTATCTATATATAAAAGATCTTGAAAATGAGTTGAAGTTAGGTGAAATCAACAATGAAGGAATGAAAGAAGGAATGGAGAATGGGAATAGGAATGTCCTTCATAACTACCTTATTTTTCTGCAATAAGGCTACATTTAAAAAGTATGTAAGTTTGACCACAAATAATAAGAAAAGCAACATTGTACACTTCCCAAAAGCCACAAGCTATATACAATCTATATATATATATAAAAAAGGACGTACAGTCAGGTCCATAAATTTTTGGACATCAACACAATTTGGAAATTTTTTGGCTCTATACACCACCACAATGGATTTGAAATGAAACTAACAAGATGTGCTTTACCTGCAGACTGTCAGCTTTAATTTGAGGGTATTTACATCCAAATCAGGTGAACGGTGTAGGAATTACAACAGTTTGCATATGTGCCTCTCACTTGTTAAGGTACCAAAAGTAATGGGACAACTGGCTTCTCAGCTGTTCCATGGCCAGGTGTATGTTATTCCCTCATTATCCCAATTACAATGAGCAGATAAAAGGTCCAGAGTTCATTTCAAGTGTGCTATTTGCAGTTGGAATCTGTTGCTGTCAACTCTCAGGATGAGATCCAAAGAGCTGTCACTATCAGTGACGCAAGCCATCATTAGGCTGAAAAAAGAAAACAAACCCATCAGAGAGATAGCAAAAACATTAGGAGAGGCCAAAACAACTGTTTGGAACATTCTTAAAAAGAAAGAACGCACCGATGAGCTCAGCAACACCAAAAGACCCGGAAGACCACGGAAAACAACTGTGGTGGATGACCGAAGAATTCTTTCCCTGGTAAAGAAAACACCCTTCACAACAGTTTGTCAGATCAAGAACACTCTCCAGAAGGTATGTGTATGTGTGTCAAAGTCAACAATCAAGAGAAGACTTCACCAGAGTGTATACAGAAGGTTCACCACAAGATGTAAACCATTGGTGAGCCTCAAAAACAGTAAGGCCAGATTAGAGTTTGCCAAACGACATCTAAAAAAAGCCTTCACAGTTCTGGAACAACATCCTGTGGACAGATTAGACCAAGATCAACTTGTACCAGAGTGATGGGAAGAGAAGATTATGGAGAAGGAAAGGAACTGCTCATGATCATAAGTATACCACCTCATCAGTGAAGCAAGGTAGTGGTAGTGTCATGGCGTTGGCAAGTATGTCTGCCAATGTAACTGGTTCTCTTGTATTTATTGATGATGTGACTGCTGACAAAAGTAGCAGGATGAATTCTGAAGTGTTTCGGGCAATATTTTCTGCTCATATTCAGCCAAATGCTTCAGAACTCATTGGACGACGCTTCACAGTGCAGATGGACAATGACCCAAAGCATACTGCAAAAGCAGCCAAAGAGTATTTTAAAGGAAAGAAGTGGAAAGTTATGCAATGGCTAAGTCAATCACCTGAGCTGAATCTGATTAAGCATGCATTTCACTTGCTGAAGACAAAACTGATGGGAAAATGACCCAAGAAAAAGCAGGAACTGAAGACAGTTGCAGTAGAGGCCTGGCAGAGCATTACCAGGGATGAAACCCAGCGTCTGGTGATGTCTATGTGTTCCAGACTTCAGGCTGTAATTGACTGCAAAGGATTTGCAACCAAGTATTAAAAAGTGCAAGTTTAAATTTATGATTATTATTCTGTCCCATTACTTTTGGTCCCTTAACAAGTGGGAGGCACATATGCAAACTGTTGAAATTCCTAAACCGTTCATCTGATTTGGATGTAAATATCTTCAAATTAAAGCTGACAGTCTGCAGTTAAAGCATATCTTGTTTGTTTCATTTCAAATCCATTGTGGTGTTGTATAGAGCCAATAATTGTGTCCATGTCCCAATATTTATGGACCCGACTGTATATATGTATGTATGTTCTGCGAAAACTAAAAAATGGGGTAGGGGCCACTATTAAACAGACGGGCGCTGTGGAATTCACTGTTAAAGGGGCGGGCACCGTGGGGGTCACTGTTAAAGGGGCGGTCACTGTTAAAGGGGCGGCCACTGTGAAAGTCACTGTTAAAGGGGCGGTCACTGAAGTCACTGTTAAAGGGGCGGCCACTGTGAAAGTCACTGTTAAAAGGACAGAAACCGTGAAAGTCACTGTTAAAAGGGCAATCACAAGTGTGAAACAACTGAAAATATGTCATATTCTAGGTTCTGTATATATATATATACAGTACAGACCAAAAGTTTGGACACACCTTCTCATTCAAAGAGTTTTCTTTATTTTCATGACTATGAAGGCATCAAAACTATGAATTAACACATGTGGAATTATATACATAACAAACAAGTGTGAAACAACTGAAAATATGTCATATTCTAGGTTCTTCAAAGTAGCCACCTTTTGCTTTGATTACTGCTTTGCACACTCTTGGCATTCTCTTGATGAGCTTCAAGCGGTGGTCCCCTGAAATGGTCTTCCAACAGTCTTGAAGGAGTTCCCAGAGATGCTTAGCACTTGTTGGCCCTTTTGCCTTCACTCTGCTTTCCAGCTCACCCCAAACCATCTTGATTGGGTTCAGGTCCGGTGAATGTGGAGGCCAGGTCATCTGGCGCAGCATCCCATCACTCTCCTTCATGGTCAAATAGCCCTTACTTTCAAAGTTTTCCCAATTTTTCGGCTGACTGACGAAAAGTAATGAATGCCACTCATTTTTCTTTACTTAGCTGCTTTTTTCTTGCCATAATACAATTTCTAACAGTCTATTCAGTAGGACTATCAGCTGTGTATCCACCTGACTTCTCCTCAACGCAACTGATGGTCCCAACCCCATTTATAAGGCAAGAAATCCCACTTATTAAACCTGAGAGGGCACACCTATGAAGTGAAAACCATTTCAGGGGACTACCTCTTGAAGCTTATCAAGAGAATGCCAAGAGTGTGCAAAGCAGTAATCAAAGCAAAAGGTGGCTACTTTGAAGAACCTAGAATATGACATATTTTCAGTTGTTTCACACTTGTTTGTTATGTATATAATTCCACATGTGTTAATTCATAGTTTTGATGCCTTCAGTGTGAATCTACAATTTTCATAGTCATGAAAATAAAGAAAACTCTTTGAATAAGAAGGTGTGTCCAAACTTTTGGTCTGTATTGTATACAGTCCTGATTAAAAGTTTAAGACCACTTGAAAAATGGCAAAAAATCATATTTAGCATGGCTGGATCTTAACAAGGTTCCAAGTAGAGCTTCAACATGCAACAAGAAGAAATGGGAGTGAGACAAAACATTTTTTGAGTATTCAATTTTATGAAAACAACGAATAAACTGAAACAGTCTGTTTTTCAGCTGATCAAAAGTTTAGGACCACACCTCCAAAAAAAAAACTAAACCCCCCCAAAACAGAAATCCAACTTCCAAATATGAACCCAGTAATGAGTAGCTCCGCCGTTATTGTTTATCACTTCAAAAATTTGTTTTGGCATGCTTGATGCAAGCGTTTCCATGAGGTGAGTGGTGAAGACGGCCGCACAAAGGCCATCTTCTGTCTGGAACTGTTGTCCATTTTTGTAAACTTCCCTTGCCATCCATCCCCAAAGGTTCTCAATTGTATTTAGATCAGGGGAACACGCAAGATGGGCCAAAAGAAAGATGTTATTCTCCTGGAAGAAGTCCCTTGTCCTGCGGGCATTGTGTACTGTAGCGTTGTCCTGTTGAAAAACCCAGTCGTTACCACACAGACGAGGGCCCTCAGTCATGAGGAATGCTCTCTGCAACATCTGGTTATAGCCAGCGGCCGTTTGACGCCCCTGCACTTCCTGAAGCTCCATTGTTCCACTGAAGGAAAAAGCACCCAGACCATTATGGCGCCCCCTTCACTGAGGCGCGAAGAAAACACCTAAGGTGGGATCTGCTTGTCATGCCAGTAATGTTGGAAACCATCAGGACCATCAATTTTTCCTCATCAGAGAATAAAACTTTCTTCCACCTTTGAATGTCCCATGTTTGGTGCTCTCTTGAAAAGTCCAAACGAGCAGTTCTGTGGTGTTCAAGGAGACGAGGTCTTTGAAGACGTTTTTTTGTTTTTGAAGCCCTTCAGTCTCAGATGCCATTTGATGGTTATGGGGCTGCAGTCAGAACCAGTAAGGGCCTTAATTTGGGTCGAGGATGGTCCAGTGTCTTGACGGACAGCCAATTGGATCCTCCGGCTCAGTGCTGATGAAATTTTTTTGGGTCTTCCACTTGACTTTTTTGTTCCATAACCCTCAGGATCATTTAAGAAATTCCAAATGACTGTCTTACTGCGTCCCACCTCAGCAGCGATTGCGCGCTGTGAGAGACCCTGCTTATGCAGTTCAACAACCCGATCACGTTTTGGCCTTTTAAAGGCATGTGGTTCTAAAATTTGGATCAGCTGAAAAACAGCCTGTTTCAGTTTAATCGTTATTTTCAATTAATTGAATGCTCAAAAAATGTTTTGTCTAACTCTCATTTCTTCTTGTTGCATGTTGAAGCTCTACTTGGAACCTTGTTAAGATCCAACAATGTAAAATAAGATTTTTTGCTATTTTTCAAGTGGTCTTAAACTTTTGATCAGGACTTGTCACAGTCGTTACCTCTGACTGTGACCTTCCGTCCTTGCTCGTTCGGCGCTCCTCGCTGAAGTTTTGTTCCTCTGTATTATTTGTGGTTCTGTATGGGTTAACTCCCCTGTGTTCCTATTAGGAGTTAATCCTCTGTCTGCTCCATGGGTGTGGTCTCTCTGCTGCACCCATGGAACCTGTATATAAGGCTGAGGTTTCCTCAGTTCTGGGTCAGCTCTCCTGGTGTGTGTTGTCTTGTCCTGCTCCTGGTTTGTACTCTCTCTCCCATGCTGCTGACCCATGGGATCCATGTCTGTCTGTCTGTGCTCTGTGGGTTTCCCTACTTGTTCATTAACGTCCTCTTTCCTGTTTTTCTGTTATCTGTTTCTGCCAGTTATGTTTTAGTTACTTTGTGTTTTCATATGTCTGTGTTCAGCAAGCCTTTGCAGCAGAGTGGCATGACAAGGCCATGCAGTTTACTACTGGTGGAGCAAGTCCTTCTCTGCTCATTGCCACTCCTGCTCCCTTGCGTGAACTCCTGCTTGTATTATTAGTTGCCCTGTTTTGTATTCATATGTCTGTGTTCAGCAAGCCTTTGCAGCAGAGTGGCATGACAAGGCCATGCAGTTTACTACTGGTGGAGCAAGTCCTTCTCTGCTCATTGCCACTCCTGCTCCCTTGCGTGAACTCCTGCTTGTGTTATTAGTTGCCCTGTTTTGTATTTGCCTGTCTGTTATGTTTGCCTATGTGCCGTTGGTACCTTCTGGTACCTGTTGTCTATTCGTTCCTGCTGTCACTGTCTAGTTCACGCTCCAGAGTGGACCCTGGCAACTTCCTGTGGCAAAGTCTAACCCTACCATCTAGGGCTCTAGTGAATACCAGGAGTTGCTTAGTCACGCCCCTCTGGAGTATTACTAGACAGTGGCGCAGTGGGGGTTTTCTCCCACTGTGCTGACGGTACATAGAGCTCATTTTTTGTCTGTGCTGCCTTCCATGTTTTTGTTTGTGCAATAAACTCTTATGTGTCTGTACCTGATTTCCGTTTATTGCTTGACGACGCGGTGGTCTCTCCTGGGACCTCCAACTCGTGACAGGACTGTACAGTCCCTGACAAAAGTCTTGTCGCTTCTCTATTTTGTAGAAACTCCTGATATCAACCTGACTTTTAATTAATCAATTGGTGTTAGAAATATCTCATATGAAAAGCTAAAGCCCTCCCAAATGATGTTTAATGCACTGAAATAAATTAGTTTCACTGAAAAAAGATTTATCATTTAATCAAGACAGAAAGGTCAAATTTTGGCAAGACAAAAGTTTTGTCGCCTATACAGTAATTGAACAACTTTACTGCAAATCCAAAAATATGTCAGCAAATTAAGTAGTGGTGCTGTGAGATCCAAATTTAATATCTTGTATGACTTCCATGAGCTTGAAGGACAGCATCCATGCGGTTTGGCAAGGATTCATACAATTTATTGATGAAGTCATCAGGAATAGCAAAGAAAACAGTCTTGCATGCCTCCCAGAGTTCATCAATATTCTTTGGTTTCGTCTTCCATGCTTCCTCTTTCATCCTACACCACATATGCTTAATGATGTTCATGTCTGGTGACTGGGCTGGCCACTTTCTGGCCACTTTTCCAGCGTCCATCCTTTTAGCAGGCTTTGGCCCTTGGCAAATGCCACACGGTTTTTCAATTGTCTTTTGTTTAGTGCTGGCTTATAGGCACTGATTCGACCATGGAGGCCATTTCGAGACAGAATCCTACAAACTGTTCTGGTTGACACAGGGACTTCAGTTGACCAGGTCTTGTGGAGCTCTGCTGCAGTGGAAAATGAGCTGGCCTTGGATTTTCGAGCCAACAAACGGTCCTCTCGAGCAGTTGTCTTGCGGGGTCGGCCTGACCTTGCCTTGTCCGAAACGTCTCCAGTCTCTTCAAATCTTTTTTTTATCCTCTGAACTTGACGCTGAGACACATTGAAGGTGTCTGCCACATCAGCAGTGGATCTGGTCTTCAGCCTCTTGATAATCAACACTTTAGTCTCCGGGTGAATCCTAGGCATGTTTGCAGAGGTCTAGTTGCATTTGATGTGAAGGTCTAGTGTACTGGGGTTCTTTTTATACACACCTGAGACCTAATTGATCCATTATTAGTCACAGGTGAAGCTCATATGACAAGGCGACAACACTTATGTCTTGGCAAAAATTGACTCAATGGGCTTTACCAAGCTGTGAATATTAGAATACTTTTTGTCAGTTTCGTTTTGCACTGAAACATTATAAAAAAAGCTGTTGGGATTAAAATGACCCATTTCTTGTAACAAAATCTTGATTAGAAATATATTTTAGCGGCACTTCAGGTCAATTTGTACACAAGCGACAAGACTTTTGTCAGGGACTGTATATATATTACTTGTTTTATGTGAGTAAGGGTGCTGGTTGTTTGGAGAAGGGGGAAAAGTAGAAGGGGGAGGGAGGGCTGGATGGAGTGGTTAGTAGTACAGTACTATCTGCACATTGTAAAAAAAAAAAAGAAAGAAGTAATTTGCAAAATACTACATATGTATTTGTGTCAGAAGTTGTGCTTTTAAATTTTTAGAATAATGATACAGCCATTTTATTTGATACTTTTGTGCTGATTCTTTTTTTTTTCTATATATTAAGGGACACTATAGTCACCGAACCACAACAGGTAAATATAGTAGTTCTGGTGTCTATAGCATTTCTCTGCAAGTTTTTTAATGTAAACACTGCCTTTTCAGAAAAAAAGGAACACCTCTGCCAAGGAACACCTCTAGTGGCCACTCATCAGACGGTCACTAGAGGTGCTTCCTAGTCCAGTGTTGCACAACATGCAACAGTGTCATTCACGCTAAAAACTGTTAATAAAAATATACTATAATACAGAGGTTAAAATAAGCTACAGGTGGTAAATAGGTCAAGCTAAGGACTTATTTGTGAACCAGTTCTTTATGTTGACTTTATTAAAGTTTACTACTCTACAAGGTGAATGGATTTTTTTTGTGTGTGTGTTGTGGTGGAGGGTGTGATTGCATTCTAGTGTGTGGAAAGGCAGGATCCAGAAGGCCCAGGTAAATTCTTGTCCGGGGTCCAATCAATATTAAAGACGGCCCTACATGCAATACTGCAGTTGTTTCACTCGCAGCAGTTTGTGCCAGGAGCAGAGAACCATCGTCATCTGCACTCTCTGAACTTATAAAGCATAATCCACACTCTGCTAGTGATTAGGCAGAATCATCTCAAATAACTGGAATGGCCAAATGGAATAAGGACACCCAGCTTTCCTACTCCCTGGCTGCTATTACCATGAATAAGACAGGAACCTGGGGGAAATGTAGACTCCCTTTAACACATTTTCCCTGGTCCTGCCACTACAGTGGGGGAAATAATTATTTGACCCCTCACTGATTTTGTAAGTTTGTCCAATGACAAAGAAATGAAAAGTCTCAGAACAGTATCATTTCAATGGTAGGTTTATTGTAACAGTGGCAGATAGCACATCAAAAGGAAAATCGAAAAAATAACTTTAAAAAAAAGATAGCAACTGATTTGCATTTCATTGAGTGAAATAAGTATTTGAACCCTCTAACAAAAAAAGACTTAATACTTGGTGGAAAAACCCTTGTTTGCAAGCACAGAGGTCAAACGTTTCTTGTAATTGATGACCAAGTTTGCGCACATTTTAGGAGGAATGTTGGTCCACTCCTCTTTGCAGATCATCTCTAAATCCCTAAGGTTTCGAGGCTGTCTCTGTGCAACTCTGAGCTTGAGCTCCCTCCATAGGTTTTCGATTGGATTAAGGTCCGGAGACTGACTAGGCCACTCCATGACCTTAATGTGCTTCTTCTTGAGCCACTCCTTTGTTGCCTTTGCTGTATGTTTTGGGTCATTGTCGTGCTGGAACACCCATCCACGACCCATTTTCAGTTTCCTGGCAGAGGGAAGGAGGTTGTCGCTCAGGATTTCACGATACATGGCTCCGTCCATTTTCCCGTTTATGCAAATAAGTTGTCCTGTGCCCTTAGCAGAAAAACACCCCCAAAGCAAAATGTTTCCACCCCCATGCTTGACGGTGGGGACGGTGTTTTGGGGGTCATAGGCAGCATTTTTCTTCCTCCAAACACAGCGAGTTGAGTTAATGCCAAAGAGCTCTATTTTGGTCTCATCAGACCACAGCACCTTCTCCCAGTCACTCTCTGAATCATTCAGGTGTTCATTGGCAAACTTCAGACGGGCCTGCACATGTGCCTTCCTGAGCAGGGGGACCTTGCGAGCCCTGCAGGATTTTAATCCATTGCGGTGTAATGTGTTTCCAATGGTTTTCTTGGTGACTGTGGTCCCTGCTAATTTGAGGTCATTAACTAACTCCTCCCGTGTAGTTCTAGGATGCTTTTTCACCTTTCTCAGAAACATTGACACCCCACGAGGTGAGATCTTGCGTGGAGCCCCAGAGCGAGGTCGATTGATGGTCATTTTGTGCTCCTTCCATTTTCGAACAATCGCACCAACAGTTGTCACCTTCTCTCCCAGCTTCTTGCTAATGGTTTTGTAGCCCATTCCAGCCTTGTGCAGGTCTACAATTTTGTCTCTGACATCCTTGGACAGCTCTTTGGTCTTTCCCATGTTGGAGAGTTTGGAGTCTGCTTGATTGATTGATTCTGTGGACAGGTGTCTTTTATACAGGTGACTAGTTAAGACAGGTGTCCTTAATGAGGGTGACTAATTGAGTAGAAGTGTCTAACCACTCTGTGGGAGCCAGAACTCTTAATGGTTGGTAGGGGTTCAAATACTTATTTCACTCAATGAAATGCAAATCAGTTGCTATCTTTTATTTAAAGTTATTTTTTCGATTTTCCTTTTGATGTGCTATCTGCCACTGTTACAATAAACCTACCATTGAAATGATACTGTTCTGAGACTTTTCATTTCTTTGTCATTGGACAAACTTACAAAATCAGTGAGGGGTCAAATAATTATTTCCCCCACTGTATATATGTTGTTGGAATCCGTGTGTGAAAGTTCAGCACTTTTTTTTTTCCTGTCAAACATAAAATAATAGCATACAAGTTAGGCTACTTTAACACTAGCATTTTTTGCGGATTCATCATGGGTATGCAAAAACGCTTCCGATTAACATAATACAACCGCATGCATCCTTCATGAATGGATCCAGTTGTATTATGTCTTATATAGCCATGATGGATCCGTAATGAACAGCATTGAAAGTCAATGAGGGACGGATCCGTTTTCTATTGTGTCAGAGACAGGACCGTTTTGCTCCGCAACACATTGCAGACAGAAAAACGCTGCTTGCAGTGTTATTCTGTCTGCGATGGGAGAGCAACCAAACAGAACGGAATGCATTTTAGTGCATTCCGTTTTGTTCAGTTCAGTTTTCTCCATATTGACAATGAATGGGGACAAAACTGAAGCATTTTATGCTGCTATTGAGATCCTATGATGGATCTCAATAGCTGAATTGAAAACGCTAGTGTGATATTAGCCTTATACAGTTGCAAGAAAAAGTATGTGAACCCTTTGGAATGATATGGATTTCTTCACAAATTAGTCATAAAATGTGATCTGATCTTCATCTAAGTCACAACAATAGACAATCACAATCTGATTAACCTCTTCAGGACACATGACGTACCGGTACGGCATGTTGTCCTGGTACTTGTATAGTATAGTTGTATAGTTCCGATCACCGCTGCCCAGCGGGCGGTGATCAGAACCCGGTGCCTGCTCAAATCATTGAGCAGGCACCTTGGCTAAATGCGCGGGGGGGTCCCATGACCCCCCGTGTCGGCAAACCGCAGGTCAATTCAGACCTGCGGTTTGCGGCTTTTACCTGTGGTTGCGGCGGCTGGCAGCGGTGCCATCGGGTCCCCATGCTGCTGTAGGGGGGACCCGATGGCATGGAAGGTAGCGCGATGCCTAAGGAAGGCATTGCGCTGCTTTCCAGTAACGAGCCTGTGAGATCCAGCCCCCTGGATCTCACAGGCCGGAAGCTGTATGAGTAATACTCACTGTATTACTCATACAGCCAATGCATTCCAATACAGAAGTATTGGAATGCATTGTAAAGGATTAGACCCCCAAAAGTTGAAGTCCCAAAGTGGGACAAAAAATAAAGTGAAAAAAAAAGTTGAAAAAATAAAGTTTTCCCTAAAAGAAATGTAAAGATTCAAGTAAAAATAAACAAAAACGTCATTTTCCCCAAATAAAGTTAAAGAAAATTGCTAAAAAATAGGGGGGAAAAAAGTATACATATTAGGTATCGCCATATCCGTATTGACTCTATAAACATATCACATGACCCAACCCCGATGAAAACCGTAAAAAATAAAATTGTGGTGTGCTGTGCCTCTTTTTCTCCACACATAGTGTTGTGTGTTTCTTCCAAACAACTCAACTTTGGTTTCATCCGTCCACAGAATATTTTGCCAGTACTGCTGTGGAACATCCAGGTACTTTTGTGCAAACTGTAAACGTGCAGCAATGTTTTTTTTGGACAGCAGTGGCTTCCTCTGTGGTATCCTCCCATGAAATCCATTCTTGTTTAGTGTTTTACGTATCGTAGATTCGCTAACAGGGATGTTAGCATATGCTAGAGACTTTTGTAAGTCTTTAGCTGACACTCTAGGATTCTTCTTCACCTCATTGAGAAGTCTGCGCTGTGCTCTTACAGTCATCTTTACAGGACGGCCACTCGTAGGGAGAGTAGCAGCAGTGCTGAACTTTCTCCATTTATAGACAATTTGTCTTACCGTGCGAGGCATCATTCACATCAGGCAATGCATCTTGTGAAAAGCAAACCCAGAACTGGTGTGTGTGTTTTTTATAGGGCAGGGCAGCTGTAACAAACGCCTCCAATCTCATCTCATTGATTGGACTTCAGTTGGCTGACACCTCACTCCAATTAGCTCTTGGAGATGTCATTAGTCTAGGGGTTCACATACTTTTTCCACCTGCACTGTGAATGTTTACATAGTGTTTTCAATAAAAACATGGTAACATTTAATTCTTTGTGTGTTATTAGTTTAAGCAAACTGTGATTGTCTATTGTTGTGACTTAGATGAAGATCAGATCAGAGATCACATTTTATGACCAATTTGTGCAGAAATCCATATCATTCCAAAGGATTCACATACTTTTTCTTGCAACTGTATTTTCACTTGTATGACTCCATGGCAAAATAAACCATAAACAGCAACATAAGGTCCTTGCCTGTCTGGGCGCTAACTAAACAGAATTGTCGCCTCACCTAGGTACTTGGTAAACACATGATCATGATCTCCTACCTTGACAGAGTATTTTAGCCCTGTCTTTATCCCCACAGTTTTGAGCTTTGTAGCTACACCTGGGTTTGCCTTAGGCTAGAGAAACATGGTGTACTGGAGTGGGGGAGGGAATGGCAGGTCCCTTTACTAACCTAGCAACCATTCCATAAAATTCTAGGCCCACAAAACACTTTTAAAGAAAAACAGCCTGTTTCACTGAAACCACCAGCTTTCCTGGATTCTTTCACCTTACTCATCTGAGCATTCTGGATGAGATATACACCCCCTCTAGTACTTGTTACAATATATTAAATGTTGCTAAGGAACCAATATAGAGTTAATACTTATACAATGTTTGCAATGAAGCCTGATACAATGAACTACATTTATTTCTTTAGGCTGCATATAACTCAGTAAGAAAGTGGATATGGTCATATTCTTCCCAAAGGATTCATACAAAATATGATTGTATTTACATTAATTTTTGATTAATTGTAGAACTTACCTGTGTTCGGGGCTGCTGTAGGTTGATGGAGGAGCCTGAAGTCTAGTGATGGGAAATCTAAAAGAGTGAAAGAAGGAGGAGAAAAAAACATCTGAAAAATTGGAAAATAAACAAAGAATAAATTAAGGAGGAAAAAAATAATAATGTTTTTAGAGATTTTAGGTTAACGGGTGGTATAGACATCATTTACTAAGAATGTGGAGACATGCATTTATGGTTGATAGTACATAATTACATGTGGGTATATGTTACAAAAAAACACATATGTGATATCTAGTTTTCTGTTCACTAGATTATATTATAAACAAATGGATTTAAAAATGATGGTGATGTATTTAATTGGCATTGCAATGTCACCAGATCATGAAAATAGGACACTAATAATTATGGATTACATATATATAAATATATATATATATATATATATATATATTATTATCACATTGGTTCTAATACTTAACCACTTGCCATCTGGGCCATTTGCCCCCTTCCTGACCAGGCCTAATTTAGCAAAACTGACATATCTCACTTTATGTGGTAATAACTTTGGAACGCCTTTACTTATCCAAGTCATTCAGAGATTGTTTTCTCGTGACACATTGTACTTCATGATAGTCATAAATTTGAGTCAATATATTTCACCTTTATTTATGAAAAAATCCCAAATTTACCAAAAATTTTGAAAGAATTGCAATTTTCTACATTTCAATTTCTCTGCTTTTAAAACAGAAAGTGATACCTCATAAAATATTTATTACTTAACATTCCCCATATGTCTACTTTATGTTGGGATCATTTTGGAAATGTCATTTTATTTTTTTAGGACGTTAGAAGGCTTAGAAGTTTAGAAAGCAATTCTTCAAATTTTTAGGAAAATTGCCAAAACCCACTTTCAAAGGACCAGTTCAGGTCTGAAGTCACTTTGTGGGGCCTACATAGTGGATACCCCCATAAATGACCCCATTGTAGAACCTACACCCCTCAAGTTACTTAAAACCGATTTTACAAACTTTGTTAACCCTTTAGGCGTTCCACAAGAATTAAAGGAAAATGGAGATCAAATTTTTAAATTTCACTTTTTTGGCAGATTTTCCATTTTAATCCAATTTTTTCTTTAACACATCGATGGTTAACAGCCAAACAAAACTCAATATTTATTACCCAGATTCTGCGGTTTACAGAAACACCCCAAATGTGGTCATAAACTGCTGTATGGGCACACGGCAGGGCGCAGAAGAAAAGGAACTCCACATGGTTTTTAGATGCCATGTCCCATTTGAAGCCCCCTGATGCACCCTTACAGTAGAAACTCCCAAGAAGTGATCCCATTTTGGAAACTAGAGGATAAGGTGCCAGTTTAATTGCTACTATTTTTGGGTACATATGATTTTTTGATCATTCATTATAACACTTTATGGGACAAGGTGAACAAAAAATTGGTTGTTTTAGCACAGTTTCAATTTATTTATTTTTACAGCGTTCATCTGAGGGGTTCAGTCAAGTGACATTTTTATAGAGCATATTGCGTGGCATCACCTAATATGTATACTTTTTCTTATTTATTAAAGTTTTACACAATAATAGCATTTTTGAAACAAAAAAATTATGTTTTAATGTGTCCATGTTCTGAGAGCTATAGTTTTTTTATTTATTGAGAGATTTTCTTATGTAGGGGCTCATTTTTTGCGGGATGAGGTGAAGGTTTTATTGGTACATATTTGTGGGACATACGCGTTTTTGATCACTTGGTGTTGCACTTTTTGTGATGTAAGGTGACAAAAATATATATTTTTTTTTTACGGTGTTCATCCGAGGGGTTAGGTCATGTGAAATTTTTATAGAGCTGGTTTTTACGGACGCGACAATACCTAATATGTATACTTTTTTTATTTGTCTATTTTATTTTATTTTTTCTATTTTTAACATTTTTTTTTTATTCCTTACTTTGGGAATTTTTTTTTTTACATGTGAAACCTTTTTTTTATTTTATTTTTTCAACCCTTTATTTATTTATTTTTTATTTTACACTTTTCGTCCCCCATAAGCCCATACAAGACCTCTGGGGGACATTTACTTCACTTTTTCATTTTTTTTTTTCACTGTTGATTTCTCCTGTAACTGGGGCTGACATAGTAGCCCCAGTTACAGGAGAAATACACGCCCCAGAGAGGCTGTACAGCATAATACTGCGCTGTACAGCCTAAGTGCAGGGCTGATCGAGGTCTGTGAAAGACCTCACACAGCTCCTGCACTCTCCGGTCACGGCGGTCACATGACCGCCGGGCCGGAACAGGAAGCGCGTAGCGGTGTATGCAGGGATCCAGAAGGCAGGGACACTGCCTTCTCTCTGGGTTGCCCTGCTGTCACTGACAGCGGGCAACCCGATCAGCAGCTGCACGATTAGCGTGCAGCTGCAGTTTCTGAACGGACGTTCTGGAACGTCCATTCAGAAATAGAGATCCACCTCCCGGACGTTTATATTCTATGGGCGGACGGGAGGTGGTTAATAGTATATTTGCACTTAGCACTTTATATTTATTGTGCTATATTTAAAACAATGGTGTATATGTTTTATACATTTTGTAGGATTCATTGCACTTTATTGCACCTGGCACTTCTTCTCTTCAGTGCAGTGTGGGCGATTGGGGTGCTGGCGACGCCATTTATGATGTGTGTGCGGCATCACCTTTGCCCGCGCTGTACAGATTAGGGGAAGGTTAGGTTCATAATGATAAAATAGATAAGAATATTCTATGTGTGTTGCACGTAGTTCACACTTTGTTAATATTTGATTGATGTCATGTTTTATGTATCCACATTATATGGACTTCGATGTCATATCATGTCATATATCGATGTCATATATTGTATGTTTCTTATACGCTTGAGTATCATAAAACTTTAAATGTTATTTATGTATCGGGGAAAAGATTATGATAGGTTACAGCTAGATAATAGACTCTAAGGTCTCTTTCACACGGGCGTTGCGGGAAAATGTGCGGGTGCGTTGCGGGAACACCCGCGATTTTTCCGCGCGAGTGCAAAACATTGTAATGCGTTTTGCACTTGCGTGAGAAAAATCACACATGTTTGGTACCCAAACCCGAACTTCTTCACAGAAGTTCGGGCTTCGGATCGGTGTTCTGTAGATTGTATTATTTTCCCTTATAACATGGTTATAAGGGAAAATAATAGCATTCAGAATACAGAATGCATAGTAAAACAGCGCTGGAGGGGTTAAAAAAATAAAATAAATCATTTAACTCACCTTAATCCACTTGATCGCATAGCCCGACATCTGCTTCTGTCCCCTTTACTGAATAGGACCTGTGGTGAGCATTAATTATAATTCAAGGACCTGTGATGACGTCACTCCGGTCATCACATGGTACGTCACATGATCTTTTACCATGGTGAATCACCGTGGTAAAAGATCATGTGATGTACCATGTGATGACCGGAGTGACGTCATCACAGGTCCTTGAACTATAATTAATGCTCACCACAGGTCCTATACAGTAAAAGAGATAGACGGAGATGCCTGGCTACGCGATCAAGTGGATTAAGGTGAGTTAAATGATTTTTTATTTTTTTTAACCCCTCCAACGCTGTTTTACTATGCATTCTGTATTCAGAATGCTATTATTTTCCCTTATAACCATGTTATAAGGGAAAATAATAATGATCAGGTCTCCATCCCGATCGTCTCCTAGCAACCGTGCGTGAAATTCGCACCGCATCCGCACTTGCTTGCGGATGCTTGCGATTTTCACGCAACCCCATTCATTTCTATGGGGCCTGCGTTACGTGAAAAACGCACAAAGAGGAGCATGCTGCGATTTTCACGCAACGCAAAAGTGATGCGTGAAAATCACCGCTCGTGTGCACAGCCCCATAGAAATGAATGGGTCGGTATTAAGTGCGGGTGCAATGCGTTCACCTCCCGCATCGCATCCGCGCGGAATACTCGCTCGTGTGAAAGGGGCCTTATATAGACTTAGGGCATTCACCTTCTGACTCTAGTGCGCATCGCGGTTCAGAGGTGGGCGGACTTGCACCGTTCCGTCGTCAGTGTTCCTGGTGATGTCAGACGTTGAGCTGCTAGGATCGCGTAGACGGAAGGGCAGAAGTTCTGGATCAGCCATACCAATGAATCATTGCGATGCGCCGAGAACTGAGCAGATACTGTGTAGATCACATGAACGTTAGGAAAACAATCATTTGCTGTTAGGACAGTTAAATAGACCTCCAATGAAATATTGTAGCCACTCCTCCTGAAGAAGCTATAGCAAAATGCACGTAGAGGGGCACACCAGCTAGCGATCGCAAATCCTGATTGATACACTCCTGGGCAACTAGGTAAGAGAGGATAAGATTGTGCAACCATATTCTTTGGATATGTGTCTAGATACATGCTAACACTGATCAGTATGAACCGGTTTGTGTTCTTTTTACGTACTTAGATTGGTATAGGATAGGATGTTTTGTATTATGTGACTCCCGGTTGCATGTGACTACATGATATGCACCACATTTGGTTGTAAGGACAGTCTGAGAGGATATAGATATATGCTCACATTTATGACGTATTTCAGATGTCAGTCCTAGTTCAACATCATATTGTGGTGTTTCAGGATATATGCGAGCTGTCGCTAGTTGCCACTTTATTTTGTTTCCACGTGTCTGCTTGTATGTATGTATGTTTTTAATGTGAAAATAATAAACTTTCATATTTTTGGGGTATTTTGGTACTTGATCATTGTGTTGATAAATATTTAGAGGAAGTACACCCCTGTACACACTAGTTATATTGATCCAGTTGAATATTATAATACAATAAGTTAGCTGAGTACATGATAGGGCATTATCAACCACAATGGGTCATATTTGATCATTTCTGAAGATAAATGTCATATCACAGCACATCTCATCATTTTTATCTTCCTTATACTCTTGTAGCCAAAGTAAATAATGCAAAATATTCATCCAAAAAGAGGGATGCACCTTACCATTCAGCCCTCTGTGAAACATATGCTAGACATTTGAACAGTAGGGGTAAGACAGAATTACATTTCCATCTGGTAATTCAAATCTGCGCATTTGAACATATTTTTGTGATGACAATCATCTTGAAGTACGTTTTTCAACAGCAAGAATGTCAAAATATATTTGTCTGTTCGCAGGTGCAGTATAAATAGCTGGAACAAATCATAGAAAATAAAATATTCCTGCATTATGTGCCTCTGTATGTGCATATCTTGATGAGTATATTAGGCTTCATGTCAGTGCAACAGTAAGAATGAGCTTGATATCAAAAGGCTTCCTTCATACTAAGCAATTTACAGAGAATCCATGTCTTCATCACAGTAACATCATTGCTCTTTAAACATAATGCATGGTTGTAAACACTGAGACAGATCATCGCTATCAGTACACATCGTAGTCAGCACAAGCTGGTGTAATGTACAGCATGAATCAATTTTCTACATTAAATGCTTGTTTAGTAAAAAGAGAGGAATCTTACTAATGGGTACTTGTAAACAATTATACACTAGAATTTCTTGGTTTCAAGTTTAGTTGCAAATTTTAACCAGGTCTTCTTAGCTCTTCTGTAACAAGCCTGTTGATATAACATTGTTGGAGTTTTTCTTAAATATCTGCATTCCACCTGGAAAGAATTGAATACATTGACAAGTACTGTACAATAGAAAACAATGTAGCAGCACTTCAATAACTTCCAGCTGAGAATAGGATTTATTCGCCATGGTTTATTATGCAGCATTTCAGATCTTCAGTTAAGCCATTTTTCTCACTCCATAGAGGAGAATAGATGTGCTGTAAACGAAAGGTTAATAAATCCTAAACTTGGTTGGAAGCTATTAGTGTTACTTGATTCCTTTCGGTTGTGGTTGGACTACTGACCTTTGTGTCTGGTTATTTGAAACTCAATCTTTGTCCTCTTTCATAGAAATGTGCTTGGTCTGGGGAAACACGTTCTGTGCGATGGCTGAATTTTCCGGACTGAAAACTGCTCCTCTGACCCAAACTCACAGCACCATAATCATTTATGATGCTGTAAGTTTCTTCTTGACAATGGAGATGCTGTACTGTACTAATGACTTTATGTGAGTACAGTATAGTAGAGAAAGGCAAAATCCAGCACTTCATAAAAAGCCAATTTTATTGAAAAAGCATTAAAATTCGTACAGGACAGTACTGGAAAAAAACAAGGTACTGCCCACATGTTTGGACTCAGGACGTAAGTTGAAGAACAACTGTTACTTACAGTATAGTCAACCCACAGTCAGGCAGGAACTCACAGCATCCTAAGTCATAGTGATTCTGTGAGTTCAGGTTAGAGGAGCAATGTTCAGTCTGGGAAATGTGGCAATCACATAGAGTTTGCTCCCTGAGATTAGAGCTAAGTTTTGAAAAATTTAATTCAGCAGCTTCATACGAGAAATTTGATTTGTTACAAATTAACTTGTCACAAATTGCTATAGATCAAGTATACCAAGGCCAATCTGCCTAAAAGTAACAGTGACGTGTAATACTGACCCACATGAACTCTACAGCTAACAGAACAGACTAACTATGAATATTGTGCACTGCACACTTATGTACACAGCAATAAATTAGATCTGCCTATAATACTGATGGCACCGTAATTCTACAACTAACAGAATGTATTAGCTATGATTCTTGGTGTACTGCAATGTTATGTACATGGTAATAAATTGTAGCAGAGTCTGTAGTTCAGCAGTCTCCTACGCTCTACCTTTACTCTCCCGGCACTCTCCCTCTCCAATATTGTCCCACACTCAATTTGCAGCAATACTGTCCCTAGTGAATAAGTGTCTTGTCACGTCTCTTTCTCCCTATGCTCAGCTCACATGAAAATGCTGGCGACCCCACAGGATCAGGGTTTTTTAAGGATCTGCCTAGCTGTGACATCACGGGGGGTGGCTACCTGTGGAATGGCTAGCTGCATGGTATTATGGGTGATCTTGTGTTCCCGGGCTTGTCTCTTCTACACTTACTTTCAGTTTGTAACACGTGCAGCTGCTATTTTAGGAAAACTGATTTGTTACCAAGAAGTGCAGAGAAATTCAGATTCGGACCTAATTCCACTTCGGATGCTTCGCTTCGCTCCTCACTACCTGGGCTGGCCCTACTCATGTAAAAAAAAAAGGCCTTGCACTTTATTACAGTACTGCTCCATTTACTTCTCATAGGAGGAATGAAAATTTTGAGTTTAAGGAAAAAGTGCTCCACCATAGACCTGTCGGTGGAGATGACCGGTAATCTTTAAATGATGAAAATGAAAAATTACAGGTTCCCAAAAATATATGGAATTGGCATTGAAGGATTTGTTGCTGGATTGTCATACAAAATAAAAATTACTAGGGTTGAGTGAATCGAGCTTTCGAATTAGACTCGTTAAACGTTGTTTGTAATGTTGTTACCATACAGAATTTACAATGTATTGGCTCAGTGTAGGTCATTTAACAAAGTCTTGCGCAACTTTGGATGAGACAAAGTTTTCCTATACTGACTAAATACATTGTAAATGTTGTACGGAAACAGCATTACAAACAAAGTTTTTTTAATGAATCGACTTCGGATCTATAATCAGAAGCTTGATTAGCATAACCATAAAAATTATTATAAACCTTGTCAATACAAATGAATTGTCGGTAAGGTCAGCTTGGTCTTTTATCTTTCACATGAATAATATTAAACCAGAATATAAGGTATTTTCTTTAGATTCATCTTGCTTTCCTGCATACTTTTCCCCATCGTATTGCTGGCTGTTCCTTCTCCCTTTTGCAATATGGAAAAGTTGAAAATGATGATATGTCCACATAGACAACTGTTGAAAAAAATAGCACCATATTGATTGTATAGACAAACGCATGGAACCTGTTTGGACATTTCTCAAGAATTTGTAGAAAAAGATCAGATTTTTGCATCTGCATTGCCTTCTATTGGAGAAAAATGTGCATCCACGTGGCATTCAATTTAACACCCAACACATTGACTGCTTTATATAAAAAACACAATGCAAACTGATGGCACCATATAGAGAAAAGAAAAAAAAAACTAATATTAGCATTTTACTGAGATCCTTGCAGCTGGTACAGTACCATAATTGGTCCATACTGTATGTATAAGACCATGGGTAAGATTCACATTACAGGAGGTCCACACACAAAGCTTGGAAAATGATGATAATATTGTAACTTTATAAAAGGTAACTAATTGCTCTCGTTATCACATCTAAATCTACATACCAGATAATCATGATTTATGTATCAGCCAATGAACTCAATAACAAGGGTGTTAATTCCTTATATATTTTGCTGAGGTTTTAGAGACAATTCATACTGATTTGAGAAATCTTGATAAACTGGAGTCAGTGTATTGACATACGTGTCATTTAATCGTGATTCATGAGATTCACTAAAGAGTGAGTCTAGGAAAATTCTACATAAGATAAAGAGCCTTCTTGGCTGTGAACTCTATTACTTTATTGATTTTGAGTTATTCTCAATTAGCATGCAGTGTTAATTAATTGTACTTAAAAATGTCTTATATAGTGCATAGCAAGGATCTACCGTACCTCACATTTAAAGAAAACATATCGCCAGCAGCAGAGGCTGTAATTCTATAAAATAATTGCAACTTATGGTCCTTTTATAGATCAGGGTAAATACAGTCCTAATCAAAAGTTTAAGACCACTTGAAAAATGGCAAAAAAATCATATTTTACATTGTTGGATCTTAACAAGATTCCAAGTAGAGCTTCAACATGCAACAAGAAAAAATGAGAGTGAGACAAAACATTTTTTGAGCATTCAATTCATTGAAAATAATGATTAAACTGAAACAGGCTGTTTTTCAGCTGATCCAAATTTTAGGACCACATGCCTTTAAAAGGTCAAATCTGTGCAAAGATGTGGATTCATTGTCATTTTCTGTCAGGTAGTCACACGTTGTGATGGCAAAGGCAAAAAAAAAATTCTCCCTTTTCGGCATCTGAGACTGAAGGGCTTAAAAAACAAAAAAACTTATTCAAAGACCTCGTCTCCCCGAACGCTACAGAACTGCTCGTTTGGATTTTGCAAGAGAGCACCAAACATGGGACATTCAAAGGTGGAAGAAAGTTTTATTCTCTGATGGGAAAAAATGTAACCTTGATGGTCCTGATGGTTTCCAACATTACTGGCATGACAAGCAGATCCCACCTTAGATGTTTTCTATGCGCCACAGTGGAGGGGGCGCCATAATGGTCTGGGGTGCTTTTTCCTTTAGTGGAACAATGGAGCTTCTGGAAGTGCAGGGGCGTCAAACGGCCGCTGGCTATGTCCAGATGTTGCAGAGAGCGTTCCTCATGACTGAGGGCCCTGGTCTGTGTGGTAATGACTGGGTTTTTCAACAGGACAACGCCACAGTACACAATGCCCGCAGGACAAGGGACTTCTTCCAGGAGAATAACATCACTCTTTTGGCCCATCCTGCGTGTTCCCCTGATCTAAATATAATTGAGAACCTTTGAGGATGGATGGCAAGGGAAGTTTAGAAAAATGGACAACAGTTCCTGATAGTAGATGGCCTTCGTGCGGCCGTCTTCACCACTTGGAAAAATGTTCCCACTCACCTCATGGAAACGCTTGCATCAAGCATGCCGAAACAAATTGTTGTAGTGATAAACAATAACGGCGGAGCTACTCATTACTGAGTTCATCTTTGGAAGTTGGATTTCTGTTTTGGGGGGGTTTATTTTTTTTGGGGATTTGTGGTCCTAAACTTTTAATCAGCTGAAAAACAGCCTGTTTCAGTTTATTCGTTGTTTTCATTAAATTGAATGCTCAAAAAATGTTTTGTCTCACTCCCATTTCTTCTTGTTACATGTTGAAGCTTTACTTGGAACCTTGTTAAGATCCAGCCATGCTCATGCAAAATAAGATTTTTTGCCATTTTTCAAGTGGTCTTAAACTTTTGATCAGGACTGTATATAACTCAATTCTCATTATTGTGTGAAAGTGAAATAACTAAAAAAAAAAGTAGACATATCGAGTATTGCCATGTCTATAACGACCTGCTCTATAAAAATATCACATGACCTACCCCCACAGATAAATGCTGTAAAAATAAATAAATAAAAACTGTGCCAAAACAGCGATCAGCTGAAATAAAATATGGCGCTCTGAAAATGGAGACACAAAAACTTTTTTTTTTTCAAAAATGCTTTATCATGTAAAACTGAAACAAACAAACAAAGAAAGGAGACATATTTGATATCATGGCATCCATAACAACCTGCTCTATAAAAATAGTACATGGTCTAACCTTTCAGATGAACATTGTAAAAAACTAAAAATGAATAGCCAGAATAGCCATTTTTTGGCTACCTTGCCTCACAAAAAACATAAAATAGATTGAGCAAAAATCATATGTACCCCAAAATAATACCAATAAATCTGTCACCTTATCTTGTAGTTTCCAAAATGGGGTCACTTTTTGGGAGTTTCTACTGTAGGGGTGCATCAGGGAGGCTTCAAAAGGGACATCGTTTCTAAAAACCAGTCCAGCAAAATCTGCCTTCCAAAAACCATATGGCATTCTTTTTCTCCTGCACCCTGCCATGTGCCTTTACAGCAGTTTACCACCACACATGGAATGTTTCTGTAAACTGCAGAATCAGGGTAATAGATATTGAGTTTTGTTTGACTGCTATCCCTTGATGTGTTATAGGAAAAAATATTATTAAAATGGAAAATCTGCCCAAAAAGTGAAATATTAAATTTTTAGCTTTGATTTTCCTTGAGTTCTTGTGGAACACCTAAAGGGTTAACAAAGTCAGTTTTGAATAACTTGATGGGTGTAGTTTCTAAAATAGGTGGCTTATACTATGTAATCCCCACAAAGTGACTTTAGAACTGATCCTTAAAAAGTGGGTTTTGGAAATTTTCCTAAAAATTTTAAGAAGTGCTTCTAAGCCTTCTAACATCCTAAATAAAATAAAATGTCATTTACAAAATGATGCCAACATAAAGTAGACATATGGGGAATGTTAAATAATAAATATTTTCAGAGGTATCAATTTCTGTTTTAAAAGCAGAGAAATAAAAATTTTTAAAATTGATAATTTTTCCAAGTTTTGGTAAATTTAGGATTTTTCCTAAATAAAGTTGAAATATATTGACTCAAATTTATGAATTCATCAAGTACAATGTGTCACGAAAAAACAATCTCAGAATGGCTTGGATAAGTAAAAGTGTTCCAAATTTATTACATAAAAATTGACACATGTCAAGTTTGCAAAAAATGGCCTGGGCAGGAGGGCAAAAACTGGCCCTGAGTTTAAAAGGGTTAAGATCCTCAGTCTAGAGGAGACAGTGAGAGTTTTGACAGCTATGAGCATGTAGTCTGGCAGCTGAATTCCTCTGCTGTTCATATGATGATTAGAGTTGAGCGGACACCTGGATGTTCGGGTTTGACGGGTTCGGCTGAACTTCGGAAAAAAGTTTGAGTTCGGCACCCGAACTTGAGCCAAACTTGACCCCGAAACCGAAACCCATTGAAGTCAATGGGGACCCGAACTTTTGAGCACTAAAATGGCTGTAAAAATGTAATGGAAAGGGCTGCAAATGGCGTCAAAATGTGGTTAAGAGCATGGCAAGTGCTCTGCAAACAAATGTGGATAGGGAAATAACATAAAATACGTAAAAATAAAAAATAATAATCTAGGATGACCAGGTCCATATAGAGTAGGAGGTTGAGGAGGCGGTGGATGTGGCAGTGGAAGCGGCGGTGGAGGAGGAGGTAGCCTACACTGTTTTTTGGTTTTAAATTTTATTTTTAAAAATAGGGTACACCCCAAAACATTGGGAAATATAACCTGTGATAACCCCCTCCAGTAATGCTAAACACACGTTCAGACAATACACTGGCTGCAGAGCAGGCCAGCACCTCCAAGGGGTAAAGGGCAAGCTCAGGCCATGTGCCCAATTTGGAGACCCAGAAGTTGCATGGGCTGACCCCTGTCAGTCAGTTCGTGTAGGCGTATGCACACTTACTGCCCCACCATGTCGCACGTCCCTGTGATGTTCACGATCCGATTTGATATCTGCTCTATCAAATTTCGATGTTCTTTTATGCGTCTACCATGGTGATTACGGGTTGTACTATATTGTACTATACACACCAAAATTGGTGAATTTCACCCTAAAATGTAAATGACAATTTATTTATTTTTTAACCGGCCTACTAGGTATGGCAGTGGTACTATACACCGAAAAATTTGTTAATTTCACCATAAAATGTAACAATTTTTTATTTATTTTTTACTGGTCCACTAGGTATAGCAGTGGTATTATACACACCAAGATTGGTGAATTTCACCCTAAAATGTAAATGATTTTTTTTTTTTTTTTTTTTACCGGCCTACTAGGTATAGTAGTAGTACTATACACCCAAAAATTGGTTAATTTAACCCCAAAAAGTAAATGACATTTTTTTTCTTTGTTTAACCTGTCTACTAGGTATAGCAGTAGTACTATACACCCAAAAATTTGTTAATTTCACCATAAAATGTAACTGACATTTTTTTTTTTTCTTACCGTTCCCCTAGGTGTAGCAGTGGTACTATACACACCAAAATTGGTGAATTTCTCCCTAAAATGTAAATGACAAAGTAGTGAAATGATATAAAATAAAACACGTAGAAAAGAAAAATGGATTTATGAGGTGGAGTTCCATATGGAGTAGGAGTTTGAGGAGGCAGGGGACGCAGCGGAGTAGGTGGAAGCGGCGGTGGAGGAGAACGAGATAGCCAACACAGGTTTTTGGTTTTAATTTAATTTTGTAAAATTAACGTACACTCCAAAAGAATGTGAAATATCCAAAATACAAACATAAGCAATTGCGCTGCAGTATAACAATGGCTGCTTAGTGCCGGTATACATGTCTATTCTGCACAAGGTACGGACAAGTCCTGAGAGATCCATGCCTAGTTCATTTTAATGAACGTGAGCTTGTCCACATTGGCTTTGGACAGGCGGCTGCCCTTGTCTGTGATGACGCCTCCTGACGTGCTAAACACACGTTCAGATAATACACTGGCTGCAGGGCAGGCCAGCACCTCCAAGGCGTAAAGGGCAAGCTCAGGCCATGTGCCCAATTTGGAGACCCAAGAGTTGAAGGGGGCAGACCCGTCATTCAGTACGTGTAGGCGTGTGCACACATACTGCTCCCCCATGTTGGTGAAATGCTGCCTCCTGCTAAGACATTTCATATCAGCTGGTGGTGCTGGTTGTTGTGGCGTGCTGACAAAGCTTTTCCAAATTTCGGCCATGCTAACCCTGCCTTCAGAGGTACTGGCAGTGCCCCAGCTGCATTGGCGACCTCTTCCTCGTCCTCTGCCTTCGTCTTGTGGTTCCACTGTGCCCCCGCTGTCAGGTGGGAATGCCACCAGCAGCGCGTCTACCAGCGTGTGCTTGTACTCGCGCATCTTACGATCACACTCCAGTGACGGAATTAAGGACGGTACGTTGTCCTTGTAACGGGGATCCAGCACCGTGGCCACCCAGTAATCAGCACAAGTTAGAATGTGGGCAACTTGGCGGTCGTTGCGGAGACACTGCAGCATGTAATCGCTCATGTGTGTCAGGCTGCCCAGAGGCAACGAAAAGCTGTCCTCTGTGGGAGGTGTATCGTCTGTGTCCTCTGTATCCCCCCATCCATGCACCAGTGATGGCCATGAGCTGCTCTGGGTGCCGCCCTGCTGTGAACATTGTTCCTCCTCCTGCATCTCCTCCTCCTCATCCTGCACCTCCTCATCCTGCAGAACTGTGCCCTTGCTGGACAATTATGTACCTTGGGTTTGTGGGTGCAGGAACCCACCCTCGGAGCCACTTGGGAAGGACTGGCCGGAAACCCTACGAAATGATCCCTCTTCCTCCTCCTCCTGTGCCACATCCTCTTCCATCATCGCCAGGAGCGTTTTTTCAAGGAGGCAAAGAAGTGGGATAGTAACGCTGAGAACGGCGTTATCGGAATGGCCATGTTGGTGGAGTACTCGAAACAGGGCAACAAGGAACACAGGTCTCGCATGGAGGCCCAGTCATTGGTGGTGAAGTGGTGCTGTTTCGCCGAGTGACTCACCCGTGCGTGCTGCAGCTGAAACTCCACTATTGCCTGCTGCTGCTAGCACAGTCTGGCCAGCATGTGCAAGGTGGAATTCCACCTTGTGGGCACGTCGCATATGAGGCGGTGAGCGGTAAGGCTCAAGTTACGCTGCAGCGCTGACAGGCGAGCAGCAGCAGGGTGAGAACACCGAAAGTGCGCACAGACGGCCCGCACTTTATGCAGCAGCTCTGACGTGTCGGGGTAATTTTTGAGGAATCTCTGCACCACCAAATTCAGCACATGCGCCAGGCAAGGGATGTGCGTCAAACAGGCTAGTCCTAGAGCTGCTACGAGATTTCACCCATTATCGCACACCACCAGGCCGGGCTTAAGGCTGACTGGCACAAATCACTCATCAGTCTGTTGTTTAAAGCCCGTCCACAGCTCCTGCGCGGTGTGGAGCTTGTCCCCCAAACAGATAAGTTTTAAAACTGCCTGCTGTCGTTTACCCCTGGCTGTGCTGAAGTTGGTGGTGAAGGTGTTACGCTGACCGGATGAGGAAGCAGAGTAGGAGGAGGAAGCAACAGTAGGCAAACTGAAGCGCCCTGTAATCCTCGGTGGTGAAAGGACATGCGCCAAACTGCTATCCGCCTCAGGCCCAGAATAAAGGTCATGCGAGTGACCGATGTAGTTCAGAGGAAGAGGCTTTGGTCGCACAGAGCCACCAGCACAGCAGAAGAGGGAGCAGGGTGCAAAAGTGGAGCGGCCGTCCTCTAGACAGTACGCCTCCTACTGCCCACCGCAACAAGGGACCGAGCACACCAAAGCCAGCTCTAAGGAGTTCCCTGGCATGGCAGTTCTTCAGACAATGTGCTGAAGACAAGAAACGAGTGGTTTGAACGCTGTGCAATCAGAGCCTGAAGCGAGGCATAAACGTTCTCAACCTGAGCACAACCTGCATGACCAGGCATTTAAGTGCAAAGCACGAGCTGCAGTGGAGTAGACACCTCAAAAACCAAGAAAGGTCTCTGGCTCCTCCTGCTTCCTCTTCTGCTGCAGTTGCGGCCTCTTCATCCACCTCTGGAGTGACAGTGCCACCTGGCACCCCCACAGAGGATCTGCTAGCAACACCAACACCTGGGTCACCAAGCATCTCCACAATGTCACACGGAAGCATTCAGCTCTCCATATTCCAAACGCTGGAGAGGAAGAGGAAGTAGCCCCCTACCAACCCGCGATCCCTAGCCCTGAATGCCAACATTTCTAAATGACTTGCATTTGAAATACTGTCATTCCGTCTGGTGGAGACGGATAGTTTTAGAGGCCTTATGGTGGTGGCTGTCCCACAGTACGTCGTGCCCAGCCGCCACTACTTTTCAAGGCGAGCCATCCCTTCCCTTCACAACCAAGTAGGGGACAAAATCAGGTGTGCACTGCGCAACGCCATGTGTGGCAAGGTGCACCTGACTACGGATACGTGGACCAGTAAGCACGGTCAGGGCCGTTATATCTCCATAACAGCACACTGGGTAAATGCACTGGTGCCTGGGCCTGAGTATGATAGCAGTTTGGCGCATGTCCTTCCACCACCGAGGATTGCAGGGCGCTTTAGTTTGCCTACTGTTGTTTCCCTCTGCTACTCTGCTTCCTCATCCTCTACCAGCTCCTCATCCGGTCAGCGTAACACCTTCACCACCAACTTCAGCACAGCCAGGGGTAAACGACAGCAGGCAGTTTTAAAATGTATCTATTTGGGGGACAAACCCCACACCACGCAGGAGCTGTGGACGGGCCTTGAACAACAGACCGATGAGTGGTTTGTGCCAGTCAGCCTCAAGCCCGGCCTGGTGGTGTGCGATAATGGGCGAAATCTCGTAGCAGCTGTGAGATTAGCCGGTTTGACGCACATCCCTTGCCTGGCGCATGTGCTGAATTTGTTGGTGCAAGGATTCCTTAAAAATAACCCCGACATGTCAGAGCTGCTGCATAAAGTGCGGGCCGTCTGTGCACGCTTTCGGCGTTCTCATCCTGCTACTGCTCGCCTGTCAGCGCTGCAGCTTAACTTCGGCCTTCCCACTCACCAACTCATATGCGACGTGCCCACAAGGTGGAACTCCACCTTGCACATGCTGGCCAGACTGTGCGAGCAGCAGCAGGCGATAGAGGAGTTTCAGCTGCAGCACGCACGGCGGAACAGCAGCACTTCCCCACCAATGACTGGGCCTCCATGCGAGACCTGTGTTCCTTGTTGCGCTGTTTCGAGTACTCCACCAACATGGCCAGTGCCGATAACGCCGTTCTCAGCGTTACTATCCCACTTCTATGCCTCCTTGAAAAAACGCTCCTGGCGATGATGGAAGAGGATGTGGCACAGGAGGAGGAGGAAGAAGAGGGATCATTTTGTAGGGTCTCCGGCTAGTCATTCCCAAGTGGCTCCGAGGGTGGGTTCCTGCACCCACAAGCCCAAGGTACACAATTGTCCAGCCAGGGCACAGTTCTGGAGAATGAGGAGGTGGAAGATGAGGAGGAGGAGATGCAGGAGGAGGAACCATGTTCACAGCAGGGTGACACCCAGACCAGCTCATGGCCATCACTGGTGCGTGGATGGGGGGATACAGAGGACACAGACGATACACCTCCCACAGAGGACAGCTTTTTGGGAGAGGATGTGGCCCCGGTCGTGGTGCTGCTGGTGGAGCTCCTGTTGCAGGGAGAGGACGTGGTCGCTCTGTGGCAGCTACAAGCAAAAGTGAAACCCCTTCCTCAGGTGCGAGTAGGCGACAAAACCTGCAGCGGTATTTGGTCGGGCCTAATGCTGCTCTACGAATGGTGAGGCCTGAACAAGTACAGGTGACAGGAGATTGGGTTGCTGACAGTGGATCCAGTTCCTTCACATTGTCTCCCACCCAGTCTCCTGCTGAAAGACCACAGTTGGCACCTGCAGCCCATGTCCATCAGTCTTTCACCTCACCCTCTTGCAAATCAGCCAAGCAGTCTGAGCCCCAAGTCATGCAGCAGTCTCTTCTGCTTTTTGATGACTCTGTTAGCAGGGTTTCCCAGGGCCATCCACCTAGTCCTGCCCCAGAAGTGGAAGAGATTGAGTGCACTGATGCCCAACCACTTATTTTTCAAGATGAGTACATGGGAGGACCATCGCAGCACATCTCGGATGATGAGGAAACACAGGTGCCAACTGCTGGGGCTTTCGAAAGTGTGCAGACCGACAAGGAAGTCAGGGGTGAAGACTGGGTGGAAGATGAGGTGGAGGACGATGAGGTCCTCGACCCCACATGGAATCAAGGTCATGCGAGTGACCAATGTAGTTCGGAGGAAGAGGCTGTGGTCGCACAGAGCCACCAGCACAGCAGAAGAGGGAGCAGGGTGCAAAAGTGGAGCGGCCGTCCTCTAGACAGCACGCCTCCTACTGCCCACCGCAACAAGGGACCGAGCACACCAAAGCCAGCTCCAAGGAGTTCCCTGGCATGGCAGTTCTTCAAACAATGTGCTGAAGACAAGAAACGAGTGGTTTGCACGCTGTGCAATCAGAGCCTGAAGCGAGGCATAAACGTTCTCAACCTGAGCACAACCTGCATGACCAGGCATTTAAGTGCAAAGCACGAGCTGCAGTGGAGTAGACACCTCAAAAAACAAGAAAGGTCTCTGGCTCCTCCTGCTTCCTCTTCTGCTGCAGTTGCGGCCTCTTCATCCACCTCTAGAGTGACAGTGCCACCTGGCACCCCACAAACAGAGGATCTGCTAGCAACACCAACACCTGGGTCACCAAGCATCTCCACAATGTCACACGGAAGCTTTCAGCTCTCCATATCCCAAACGCTGGAGAGGAAGAGGAAGTACCCCCCTACCAACCCGTGATCCCTAGCCCTGAATGCCAACATTTCTAAATGACTTGCATTTGAAATGCTGTCATTCCGTCTGGTGGAGACGGATAGTTTTAAAGGCCTTATGGTGGTGGCTGTCTCACAGTACGTCGTGCCCAGCCGCCACTACTTTTCAAGGCGAGCCATCCCTTTCCTTCACAACCAAGTAGGGGACAAAATCAGGTGTGCACTGCGCAACGCCATCTGTGGCAAGGTGCACCTGACTACGGATACGTGGACCAGTAAGCACGGTCAGGGCCGTTATATCTCCATAACAGAACACTGGGTAAATGCACTGGCGCCTAGGCCTGAGGTTGATAGCAGTTTGGTGCATGTCCTTCCACCACCGAGGATTGCAGGGCGCTTCAGTTTGCCTACTGTTGTTTCCCTCTGCTACTCTGCTTCCTCATCCTCTACCAGCTCCTCATCCGGTCAGCGTAACACCTTCACCACCAACTTCAGCATAGCCAGGGGCAAACGACAGCAGGCAGTTTTAAAATTGATCTATGTTAGGGACAAATCCCACACCGCGCAGGAGCTGTGGACGGGCCTTGAACAACAGACCGATGAGTGGTTTGTGCCAGTCAGCCTCAAGCCCGGCCTGGTGGTGTGCGATAATGGGCAAAATCTCGTAGCAGCTGTGAGATTAGCCGGTTTGACGCACATCCCTTGCCTGGCGCATGTGCTGAATTTGTTGGTGCAAGGATTCCTTAAAAATAACCCAAACATGTCAGAGCTGCTGCATAAAGTGCTGGCCGTCTGTGCACGCTTTCGACGTTCTCACCCTGCTACTGCTCGCCTGTCAGCGCTGCAGCGTAACTTCGGCCTTCCCGCTCACCACCTCATATGCGACGTGCCCACAAGGTGGAACTTCACCTTGCACATGCTGGCCAGCCTGTGCGAGCAACAGCAGGCGATAGTGGAGTTTCAGCTGCAGCACGCACGGGTGAGTCGCTCAGCGGAACAGCAGGACTTCACCACCAATGACTGGGCCTCCATGCGAGACTTGTGTTCCTTGTTCCGCTGTTTCGAGTACTCCACCAACATGTCCAGTGCCGATAACGCCGTTCTCAGCATTACTATCCCACTTCTATGCCTCCTTGAAAAAACGCTCCTGGCGATGATGGAAGAGGATGTGGCACAGGAGGAGGAGGAGGAGGAAGAGGGATCATTTCGTAGGGTCTCCGGCCAGTCATTCCCAAGTGACTCCGAGGGTGGGTTCCTGCACCCACAAGCCCAAGGTACACAATTGTCCAGCCAGGGCACAGTTCTGGAGGATGAGGAGGTGGAGGATGAGGAGGAGGAGATGCAGGAGGAGGAACCATGTTCACAGCAGGGTGACACCCAGACCAGCTCATGGCCATCACTGGTGCGTGGATGGGGGGATACAGAGGACACAGACGATACACCTCCCACAGAGGACAGCTTTTCGTTGCCTCTGGGCAGCCTGGCACACATGAGCGATTACATGCTGCAGTGTCTTCGCAACGACCGCCGAATTGCCCACATTCTAACTTGTGCTGATTACTGGGTGGCCACGGTGCTGGATCCCCGTTACAAGGACAACGTACCGTCCTTAATTCCGTCACTGGAGCTTGATCGTAAGATGCACGAGTACAAGCACACGCTGGTAGACGCGCTGCTGGTGGCATTCCCACCTGACAGCAGGGGCACAGTGGAACCACAAGGTGAAGGCAGAGGACGAGGAAGAGGTCACCAACGCAGCTGGGGCACCAATAGCACCTCAGAAGGCAGGGTTAGAATGGGCAACATGTGGAAATGCTTTGTCAGCATGCCACAACAACCAGCACCGCCAGCTGATATGGAACGTCTTAGCAGGAGGCAGCATTTCACCAACATGGTGGAGTAGTATGTGTGCACATGCCTACACGTACTGAATGACGGGTCTGCCCCCTTCAACTTATGGGTCTCCAAATTGGGCACATGGCCTGAGCTTGCCCTTTACGCCTTGGAGGTGCTGGCCTGCCCTGCAGCCAGTGTATTATCTGAACATGTGTTTAGCATGGCAGGGGGCGTCATCACAGACAAGCGCAGCCGTCTGTCCACAGCCAATGTGGACAAGTTCACGTTCATTAAAATGAACCAGGCATGGATCCCTTAGGACTTGTCCGTACCTTGTGCAGAATAGACATGTATACCGGCACTAAGCAGCCATTGTTATACTGCAGTGCAATTGCTCATGTTTGTATTTTGGATATATCACACTCTTTTGTAGTGTACGTTAATTTTACAAAATTAAATTAAAACCAAAAACCTGTGTTGTCTATCTCGTCCTCCTCCACCGCCGCTTCCACCTACTCTGCTATGTCCACCACCTCTGCTATGTCCACCACCTCCTACTCCATATGGAACTCTACCTCATAAATCCATTTTTTCTTTGTATGTGTTTTATTTTATATCATTTCACTACTTTGTCATTTACATTTTCTGGTTGAATTCACCAATTTTTGGGTGTATAGTACCACTGCTCTACCTAGTAGGCAGGTTAAAATAAAAAAATAAAAATTGGCATTAACATTTTCGGGTGAAATTCACCAATTTTTGGGTGTATAGTACCATTGCTTTACCTAGTATGACGGTTAAAAAAAAAGAAAAAAATTGTCATTAACATTTTTTGGTGAAATTCACCAATTTTTGGGTGTATAGTACCACTGCTATACCTAGTAGGTCGGTTAAAAAAATAAAAATAAATTGTCTTTAACATTTTTAGGGTGAAATTCACCAATTTTTGGGTGTATAGTACCACTGCTATACCTAGTAGGCCGGTTAACAAAAATAATAATAATTGTCATTAACATTTTCTGGTGAAATTCACCAATTTTTGGGTGTATAGTACCACTGCTATACCTAGTAGGCCGGTTAAAAAAATAAAAATAAATTGTCATTAACATTTTTAGGGTGAAATTCACCAATTTTTGGGTGTATAGTACCACTGCTATACCTAGTAGGCCGGTTAACAAAAAAAATATATTTGTCAGTTACATTTTCAGTTGAAATTCAACAATTTTTGGGTGTGAAGTACCACTGCTATAGCTAGTAGACGGGTTAAACAATAAAAAAAATTGTCTCTTTCCTTTTATGGTGAAATTCACTAATTTTTAGGTGTGATGTACCACTGCTATACCTGGTAGGCCAGTTAAAAAAATAAAATAAATTGTCATTAACATTTTCGGGTGAAATTCAGCAATTTTTTGGTGTGATGTACCACTGCTATACCTATTTAAAAAAAAAAAAACATTTGTCAGTTTCATTTTATGGTCAAATTCACCAATTTTTGGGTGTAATATACCCCTCCTCTACCTAGTTGACAGCTTAATAAATTTCAATAATTTTTTTTTACATTTTCGGGTGACAATAAACAATTGTTTTCTGTCATAGACCCCTGCTCTACCAAGTAGACAGGTTAATTAATTTCTGTAATTTTTCTGTTACATTCTTGGGTTGACATTATACAATTTTAGATGTGAATAAACCCCTGCTCTGCATAGGTGACAGGGAATACAATTTCTGAAATGCTTCTTTAATTGATGCGCGCCACCTCCTTTGATTCAATGCTTAAACTTAAGAAAGTTGTACCACATTTAAGCTTCAATACTTTGTCCCACATTTCTGCTATACTCTTTTGGCCAACATTTGCGCCTCAATAGCTTTTCCCACAATTCCGCTTGAGTCTTTTGGCCCACATTTGGGCTTCTGTAATTTGTCCCACATTTGCACCTCAATAACTTTTCCCACATTTCTTCTTGATCCCAATTTTTTTTTAAAAATGTATCTCCCTTAAATTTGGTCTCTTTTTCTCACGCTCCCTCTGCGGCCTGGAACCCTGATTTCCCACCACCCGTAATCACCATGGTAGGCGCATAAAAGAACATCAAAAGTTGATAGAGCAGATATCAAATTGGATCGTGAACATCACTGGGACGTGCAACATGGTAGGTGGGGCAGTAAGTATGCACACGCCTACACTAACTAACTGACAGGGGTCAGCCCCTGCAACTTCTGGGTCTCCTAATTGGGCACATGGCTTGAGGTTGCCCTTTACGCTTTGGAGGTGCTGACCTGCCCTGCAGCCGGTGTATTGTCTGAACGTGTGTTTAGCACGACTGGAGGGTTATATTTCCCAATGTTTTGGGGTGTACCCTAATTAAAAAAAATATAAATAAATGTAAAACCAAAAAGCAGTGTAGGTTACCTCCTCCTCCTCAACCACCACTTCCACCTACACCGCCACATTCACCGCCTCCTCAACCTCCTTCTCCATATGGACCTGGTCCTGTAGATCTAGATCATTTTTTTTTTATTTTTACGTATTTTATGTTATTTTAAGTAATTTCCCTATCCACATTTGTTTGCAGAGCACTTTCCATGCTCTTAATCACATTTTTAAATCATTTGCAGCCCTCTAGCCCTTTCCATGACATTTTTACAGCCATTTTAGTGCTCAAAAGTTCGGGTCCCATTTGACTTCAATGGGGTTCGAGTTCGGGGTCAAGTTCGGTTCGAGTTCGGGTCCCGAACTCAAACTTTTTTCCGAAGTTCGGTCGAACCTGTCGAACCCGAACATCCAGGTGTCCGCTCAACTCTAACTGTGAAGTAACCTGTTATGATTTTTCATATTTCAAAGCTTCATAAAATTGTCACTTATTGGGGGCAGATTGTGTTTAAACACACATGGTGTTATGGGATTAAAAAAACAAAACGGTGGATTGTTGGGGTATAAAGCATCCAAAAATGATACTGTCAAGGGGTCAGAATGCCTACCGACCTACTTGTCAGAAGAAAGAGTGGCTTGTTCGGTTCAAGCCTTCAAAAATGTTGTCTTAACATAGGCAGAATGCATGCATAAGTTTTAATTGTCAGAACGAAAAGTGTCTCTTTCTGTACAAACCTAGAAAAATTGTCCCTTTTATTTGAGAGCAGCAGGAGTATAGTGTGGAAAGAGTAAGGTAATAGCAGCATGTAGCCACAACAGTAGTGGCAGCAGTAGTAGCATAACATGGAACATACAAGACAGATTCTCTATTTATGGGTATTAGTAAAAGTAGTAGTAGTGGTGGTTGTAGTAATTGTAGTAGTAGTAGTAGTAGTAGTAGTAGTAGTAGTAGTAGTAATAGTAGTAGTAGTAATAGTAGTTGTAGTGGGGGAGACGTAAAGGTAATAGGGGTGGCAGTAGGGGATTAGCGAGAGGTAGCAGCTGCGGTGGTGGCGGTAGCAGCAGCCATATGGTACATGTCTGCAGGCAGGCAGACAGCAGCAGTGGCATGATGGCATCAGCAGCAGTCATACTAAGCATGATGGTAGGCAGGCAACATGATGGTATACAGGCAGGCAGACAGCACCAATAGCAAGATGGGGTACCATCAGCAACTCCAGATCTAATCATCTGCCTCAGCAAGAGGAGTGTGAAAATCCTCCCGGATCCAGACTTGGTTCATCTTGACAAAAGTGATGTTTTGGAAACTGATGGAGGACAACTTCACCCTCCTTTGTCCTCTCCAAGATAACACTGGATGCTGGGCAAGAAAGAAGACAGAGAGCATTCTGTGCAAGTTTGGGCCACTGTTACAGTCCGTCCTGCCCAGAAGTACATGGGGTCAGGGAACAGGGTATGCATCGGAGACACGCCAGAGTCTAGGAAGGATTGAACCTGAGTGTTGAGGAATTGAGTCTCTGCTTGCTGATTTTCCTTAGCCTCATGTGGCATGTGAAAAAACTATTCCATCATGTTGCTCTAAACACATCTATGGCCGCCTACCATGGTAAGGTGCTCTAAGTCAGGCTACTCTATGTTATGCCTGTACATCCAGGAGAGCAGATCCTACACATATCCTGTGCTTCTACTTGTTACCTCTATGTGCATTTAAGTATCAAATGAGAAGAAGATCAAGCCCAGCTATATGTATCACCTAATCAAAGCAGCCTGTGGAATAAGCGGGATAATAGAAATGCATTGTAGACAGCCACTCTTTAAAGGGGTTGTCTTGGTTCAGAGCTAAACCCGGACATATTCCCTTCTTCACCCAGACAGCCCCTCTGAGTTGAGCATTGGAGCATTTTAAGCATTTCAAGTTTTTTTTTAACAGATCCGGGGGCGTACAGTGCCCCTAGCATGGAAATGCTAGGCGGAGGCTTCCACCTAGCAGTGAGACCAGTGATGTCATCGGCAATAATGGGCAGGCTTTAGCGCTGCCCTAGCCTGTTGGAGGCGGCTACAACTTAAAGTATATACTACAGACAAAAAAATTACAGAATGTGTTTTGATCAAAATACATTGGCTAAGTCAAAGAATATCAGATTTTACAATATTAGGCTACTTTCACACTTGCGTTAGGAGCGGATCCGTCTGGTGTCTGCACAGACGGATCCGCTCCTATAATGCAAACGCTTGCATCCGTTCAGAACGGATCCGTTTGCATAACCATGAACAAAAAAAAATAAAAAATTCTTTTTTTTTTGTTCATGATAATGCAAACGGATCCGTTTTGACTTTACATTGAAAGTCAATGGGGGACAGATCCGTTTGAAAATTGAGCCATACTGTGTCATATTCAAACGGATCCGTCCCCATTGACTTACATTGTAAGTCTGGACGGATCCGTTTGCCTCCGCACGGCCAGGCGGACACCCGAACGCTGCAAGCTGCGTTCGGGTGTCCGCCTGCTGAGCGGAGCGGAGGCTGAACGCTGCCAGACTGATGCATTCTGAGCGGATCCGCGTCCACTCAGAATGCATTAGGGCTGGACGGATCCGTTCGGGGCCGCTTGTGAGAGCCTTCAAACGGAACTCACAAGCGGAGCCCCGAACGCTAGTGTGAAAGTAGCCTTAGAAGGAGATTTTAATCTTTATATAATTTTTGTATCTATTGTTATGTGAGTGCTATTATTTACAGTGATTAATCTTCTTTAAATGTAGCCATGTACATCTGCATATTTAATTATTATATCATGCAGGATGTTTTTATCATTCCTATCATGTTGAGGAGACTGAACTGGCTGTGCTGGTACTGCTGCGGTGGCTTGCAGCAAAGAGGGCATTGGGAGGTGGATGACTCTGCAGAGGGTGGAGAGGGAGCTCCCTTTCAGACACACTGGTGGCAGGGGCCTGCTATCTGTGCTGTGGCAAGCTACATACATAGAGTTTCCTGGTAATAATGTGATTTGGCTTCCCTTTAGGAGGGATAAAAACATTACCCATTTTCCAAAAGTCTAAAAACAATGCTATCCAGTAATCATCAGACTGCTTGATGTGAATGATATGTCTGTCAGTGCATAAGCAAGAAAGAATACAGTTTACCAATTTGATCAGCGTGCCCAAGGAGCCAGTTCTTTCTGGCTCCGTCCCCCAATGAGATGATTGGCTGCCACTGCCTGACCTCGAAACAACACATGCTGCCTGCTGCTGGAGCAGTCTGGTGCAAGACAAAATCATTCATGGCTTTCAACTGCTCGTACAGATGCTCTAGCGCAGTGTTTCCCAACCAGTGTGCCTCCAGCTGTTGCAAAACTACAACTCCCAGCATGCCTGGAGAGCCTTTGGCTGTGCGGGCTTGCTGGGAGTTGTAGTTTTGCAACAGCTGGAGGCACACTGGTTGGGAAACACTGCGTCTAGCGTGTGCAAAGTTAAATTCCAGCGAGTAGGGATGTTGCAGATTAATTGGTGTAACAGCAGACTGTTCTGTCTAGGAGAGCATCCCTTGCCACATAAGAATTGACAAAGCATGAGGATAGTCTCCTGGATAGGGTTTTGGTTCGCCGGGTTCGGCCGAACTTCAGGTCAAAGTTCTGGTTCGGGACCCGAACTTGACCCTGAACCCAAAGTCAAAAAAGGGACCCGAACTTCACTTTTTTATTTTCCATTATAACATGGTTATATCGGAAAATAATAGCATTTTTAAGACACAATGCAAAAGAATATGGCCATTTACAAGTTTTAAAAAAAAAATCACATTGATCGCGCTACAGCAGTGTCTTCTATCTTCATTCAGCAGGACCTGCTCAAACATTGAGCATCATCTAGGTTTGAGTGCAGTGAGACATACCTTTGCAGAATCAGGGATCTTACCCTTCATGAAACTAGATTTTCTTATCCATCCCATGGAATTCATCCTTACTAATAATGTTTTTCAATTTGAGGGCAGTTTCTACCAGCCCCAAATTACGCTAATCTGTTCATGGGACATTTCGAGCGTCTCCACATTGTGCAGTCCCTGAGATACATGTCACTCATTGGTCTATATAAACACTTTATTGATTACCTATTCTTTATATGTGTGCTATGACATCACCGCACTCTCCAACTCGGTGAGGACTGCTTGTGTATGTGGCCTGGCTGCCACAAGGAAGACTGGGAGAAGGAGCTACCTCTTCTGTTTGCCTATGGGAAGGGATGATGCTAATTCATGTGGTTCAATAGAGCTGTGGTGCTTATGTTTGTGTTTGACTTCCCATGGCTTATTTTAAAGCGGACCTTTCACCGATTATGACAATGTGAACTAAGTATACAGACATGGAGAGCGGTGCCCGGGGATCTCAGTGCACTTACTATTATTCCTGGGCGCCGCTCCGTTCTCCCGTTATGCCCTCCGGTATTTTCGCTCAGTAAGTTATAGTAGGCAGAGATTTCAGTCACTAAGTTATGGTAGGCGGAGTCTGCCCTTGTTCTGCTGTAGCGCTGACCAATCGCAGCACAAAGCTCACAGCCTGGGAGGTTATTTTCTCCCAGGCTGTGAGCTCTGCAATGCGATTGGCCAGCGCTACAGCAGAACAAGGGCAGACTCCGCCTACCATAACTTTGTGACCGAAGATACCGGAGGGCATAGCAGGAGAACGGAGCGGCACCCAGGGATAATAGTAAGTGCAGTGAGATCCCCGGGCGCCGCTCTCCATGTCTGTATACTTAGTTCACATTGTCATAATCGGTAAAAGGTCCTCTTTAATCTTGCAGAGCTTGCAGAGTGCTGCTATTTTCCGTCAGCGTGGAAAAAAAGCCAGACAGCAGAGTTATCCTTAGCCCTGGCATGTTTTGGACCTGCTGTCTCCACAGTATCGGCGGCATCCCCAGTAGAGATGGCCTTGCGGTTCACCCGGCGGTCGGTTCGTTGCAAACTTTGCCCGTTCGCGATTCGCCGAACATGCAAACACATGGAGATATCCGCGTCTGCCATATTCTTTTACATTGTGTAGAACTTTGACCCATGACACATCCATCAGGTGGTACAGGACAGCCAATTGAGACGTTTCAGCCCATGGACATACCCCTTACCTTATAAATAGACCCGATCTGACCCCCCAAAAAACTAATAGAAGCGCTGTTGCTGTAGTAGGGCGCGCCTATTTTGCGCATAAGCTTACGCGAAAATTATATTACCGATATTTCGCATTGAAAAAAATAATGAATGGAGATCGCAAATTCAAATAATACATCTGGTATGTCGCTGTCCATGTTGTGGGACTATTTGTGCACTTCTAGTAATTATTTCTTGGCTGCAAATATGAGCTGAAGGTTGTTCAGGTTCGCCTGCCATTAAAATGAATGGGACCTGCCGCGAACTTGCAGTTTGCAAACATTTGATCGAGTTTGTGCGATCGCGTTCGCAAACCGTCCCGGCAGATGTTCGTCCATCACTAATCCCCAGTTCCTGAACAGGTCTGGCCCTGGCAGTGGTTTGGGAGGTTCTGGCAATACGTCACCTCTGCTCATTATTGCTGCCGCTGCACCTCACTGCACCTCACCTTGCTGCCGCTGCACCTCATGTTACCGCCTCCTCAGCACCCTAATCTGGCTTCCAGGTCCTGTCCAACACACAATTGTTGTCATAGTGCTCACCCTCCTCATCGCTTTTAACAGACTGCAATATGTTATGGTGGGTTCCTTTATTCCCCTCCCAACTCCTGGCTTTGTGTTTGCCCAGAGTGCCACTGTCACTACCACTGCCCCTACTTCCACCACTGTGCCTATGGGTGCCGCTACTACCGTCAAAAGAAGGCATCCCACTTGGAAGGGGTAGTGAAGACAGAGAGGACGCCACTGACAGGTTTCTATTGGGCATCAAAGAGGAAGAGCAGATGGAAATCTGTGACCACTAGTTCCAAGTCACAGTGTTGGACTCAGAAGTGACCTCAATGTCATCCTGCGGTGACAGAGAGGATAAGTGAGCCATGCAGTTCACAATCTCATGCTCTTTCTTCTCAATGATAATGTTGCTCATTTCCAAACACAGGGAGAACAGTGGTCTACTACTACTACTACTACTACTACTATTACTACTACTATACTATCTGTCTCTGAGAGGACAAGGCCTGACCCTGGGTCTTTCAATTGGAACCCTTCCATATTCCAGACATTTAGCCTAATGTACACAGTCACACAAAGTGTGGAACAGTTTGCAAGACCCTTCCACCACTATTTTGGAGGACTATAAAACTGTCATAAGATGGGCTGAGAGTACCTCCATTTTGGATAAAAAGGAAAGAGATTTTTTGTGAGTTACCTCTTTCAGAAAGCCTTTATTTATTTATTTTTACCCAAACTACACAAATCCCTCACCAATCCCCCAGGTGGCCCATCATCCCAGGGGTTGGTTCTATCACATCTTGTCTATTTTGTTGACTTGTATTTATAAGAACACATCACACACTTCCTCCAGTGTCTTCAGTCATTTTCATAGGCCTCCAATTTTTCTTTTTTAACATGAGATGTCAGTGCACTGACAGTGTACTCAAACATTGAGCATCATCTAGGTTTGAGTGCAGTGAGACATACCTTTGCAGAATCAGGGATCTTACCCTTCATGAAACTAGATTTTCTTATCCATCCCATGGAATTCATCCTTACTAATAATGTTTTTCAATTTGAGGGCAGTTTCTACCAGCCCCAAATTACGCTAATCTGTTCATGGGACATTTCGAGCGTCTCCACATTGTGCAGTCCCTGAGATATATGTCACTCATTGGTCTATATAAACACTTTATTGATTACCTATTCTTTATATGGCTGGCACAGAAGCTAAAGCCATGGAGTTTGTTCCACACTCAATAACAACAGTTGAGGACTTGTTTTTCCACCTTAATTGTTTTTCTTCATTTAGAGGTCTTCAAATGCCCCACTAACCCCATCTCCACCCATACACAATTCAAGAGTGTGGATGTAAACATTTAGGGTTCATTCACATGTCCACAAGTGTTTTGTGGTCCGCAAATTGCAGATCCGCAAAACACGGACCCCGGCCATATGTGTTCCGCATTTTGCGGACCGCACATGGCCGGCATTATGATAGAAATTACTATTCCTGTTCATGGCTGCAGACAAGAATAGGATATTCTCTATCTTTTTTGCGGGCCGCACAACAGAAGTGCGGATGAGAACAGCACACGTGTGCTGTCCGCATCTTTTGTGTCCCTATTGAAATTAATGGGTCCGCACCAGTTCCACAAAGTTGCGGAACGGATGCAGACCCATTTATGCCGACGTGTGAATGGACCCTTACATAGATGTTTCCAGTGGCCATCATACTCCATGGCTCAGCAAAGTGCCCTATAGCCAGTTTTCCAGAATTTGTTGTAATTGTACTCATAATAATTATTTCATCACCCAGTCTAAAATAATAAGAAACCGTTTTATTGTTAGGGGTTACCCCAAAAGTGTGGTGAATTCTGCCTTATCTAGAATGGGTACCTTCTCCCAAACTGACTTTCTTAAAGCAGCTACCCGTGTACCCACTACCAGTGAGTTTAAATGCAGATTAGTCAAAAGTACAACTTATCCCAGAAAGTGATTAAAGGTATATTGCAGAGACATTGGTATATTTTAATGGGGGACACCATTCTTAAAAATCTCCTACCCATCTGTCCAGAACTTTTAGAAGGGCACTAAATCTGAAGAGTCTGTTAGCACCTAGTGTCCTGAAACCCTGCATGACATAACCCAGGGGCCTTCAACCATCCATCCGGATGTTTTAGTTGTATTCATTCAATTACCTCATTTGGTGGCTCTATAATCACTTCTGTGGGTATTTGTCTTCACATTGTCTCATAGGCCCACATGGGGTTAAATGACACTTTATTTAGGAATGTGAGGGGTTAACTTTCACTTCCTGTTCTCTGGCTATATATAGCTTTCCATTCTCTCTGCTTACTCAAGCATGAGGAATATGGCGGACCATCATTGAAACGTGTAGCTTGCATTTTATTGTTTTAATTGCTTTTAATAAATTACTACTTACCAAGAAGTCCTCCGATGCAGCACGGTCCTTTTTTCTGTCATCGGCAGAGTGTTTCTGGCTTCCAGTACCTTCCGGCCTACTGCAGTGTCTGGTTTTGAGTGCAGCAGTTGGGTATAAACGCTACCCCCCCCACCCCCCAACATAGAGTAGAAATTCACTAACTCATACTGTTGCCTCTAGCCTTGCACAACACTGTTTGGTACAGTACCTCTCTTGGTCCTTCCCTTCCACCTACATGAATATCACACAGGAAGCACCCCCTCTCTTTCTTTGTTTTTCTGGAATGTAAAGACAGAGCACCAAAAACACACTGAAGACACTGCAATTGACAATTTACTTTGGGATTAATGCAGTATTAGCGCCATTAACAGATTTAGGCCTGATTTTTGTATGTGTGTTCTAATTCATAGATTCTGAAAAAAAAGCTTTCTCTGTTTTAAAAAGTTATCAACCTACTATTAGATTACCCCCCCTTCCCCCCAACACACACACACACACACACACAACTACACTTGAAGTGTCTGGAGATGCCCTATAAAGATTTTGGCATACTATTTCCCATTTTTTCTCTCTCAGAAATTAAAATATTGTACCCTCTTAAATGTAAAACATGCATTGTACCCTTTTATTGCTATTTGTGCAACCCACACCAACATTTGAACTGTCTGGAGATCCCTGTAAAAGAGTTGGGCCTATTGTTTCATGTGTGTTAACAGAGATTTAAAACAGTACTTTCTGGATTTATAACATGCGTTAAAACCTTGTATTGCGATTTTTGCACCCCACACCAACACTTGAACTGCCTGGGGATGCCCTGTAAAAGATTTTGGTCTCCTATTTTACTTGTTTTCAATCAGATATTTAAAACAGTACTATCTGGATTGTAAAACAAGCGTTGCACCTTTTTATTACGATCCGCACACACAAACACACACCAACACTTGAGCAGATACAGTCACAGATACATTTCAGGTGGAAGATTCTGTCCACAGGACAACTATTAGCAATTATTGAAAATTGCTGTTCACAAATGCCATCCATCCAATCTGACTGAGGTTGAGCTATTTTGCAAAGAAGAATGTCCAAAGATTTCAGCCTCGAGATGTGCAAAGTTGGTAGAGACAGACCACAAAAGACTTGGAGCTGTAATTGCAGTGAAGGTGGTCCTGCAAAGTATTGACTCAGGGGGGCTGAATACTGATGCACGCCACACCTTCCAGATTTTTATTTATTAACAATTTTAAAAACCACAAATCATTTTCATTTTACTTCATACATACTTGCTACTTTGTGTTGGTCTATCGCATAAAATCCCAATAAAACACATTTAGTTTTGTGGGTGTAACGTGAAAAAATTTGAAAAAGTTCAAGGGGTATGAATGCATTTTCAAGGCTCTGTAGATAGATAGATAGATAGATAGATAGATAGATAGATAGATAGATAGATAGATAGTAGATAGATGATAAGTAGACAGATGATACTGTAGGTAGATACTGTAAATACTGTAGATAGATAGATAGATAGATAGATAGATAGATAGATAGATAGATAGATAGATAGATAGATAGATAGATAGATGTTCTATTTCACAACATATCCATCAGAGGAACATCTTGCCATAGAAACAATTAAAGAGGTAATCTGTTTCTGAGTTTCTATGTTTGCCATATTGATTTTCCAGTGCATTAAACATATGCTAAAACCATAATTGCTACAGGCAGCTGAAATTCAGCATTACAATTAAGTGACAATAAAAAGGTCAATGACTATAATTCTGTTTCAAATGACATATGCGTCATAAAACCTTCTGAATGTAAACACAAGGACACTTGTTTCCAGGTTGTAATGTAGTGCAATTACGTAGGTTCTAATGAAAAAATTTGTGTTTAGAGATGGCTCACTTCTTGGACAATGATAATGGGTGCACCTACAAAGAAGATTACACCCAATCTTCAGAAAATAATGTATAAATAAAAGAGTAGTAGGGCACACCTACACTTGGACACACATAGGAGATTTAATATAGTACAATTTATTCAAACAAACACTGTGTACAATAACACATATGTATAATAACATATAAAACTTGATTAAACAAATATTCGCATGCTATAAATTCTCCAAAAAATTAATAAAATCAATATAAATGCACACTGAAACACACACTTAAATATGTAGTCCTGAAAGAAAGAGCCTAATATGGACAGAGAAGGATAAAACCTTCCAGCTATGTTTGTCCGTAGTGTGATGCTCACATAGCAAGTCAGAGATATTCAGCTCTTTAACATAGTTTGTAGTATTCAGGAACTGCAAGGCAAAGTTCACAAAGTGACCCCCGTATAATCGAATAGGGGTAAATAGTCTTATCACTTATATTCCTTTTGTTTGGTTTTGGTGTCCCAAAGCTCACTTTTTATATATGCACTAGTTCAGCGATAGTTTCCTACTCACGGTTGTGCCGACTGTATTGCGGTTAGCGTGACGTCCCACGTATGTTCTGCTTGCAGGCAGTGATGTAGCTTCCAGGGTATGGATCCAGGGATCTTCGGTCATCAATTGCAGGAGTGCCGTAGTTAGGAATTTGTAGGTGGAGATTCCTGCCAGGTGCTCTGATCAAGCAGCAGGCTGGTTTTTACTGCGGCAATCAGTCTTAGATTTCTCCTGCCAATTTTGTTTGATACCGATCCCTCTCCTTATAGTTGGTTTAAAGCGCTTCAATACTCCGGTTGTATATTCAGTTTCATGGGATCCTCTTTCACCAATCGCGTTTCGGAGTTGGCTACGACTCCTTCCTCAGTGGCTAATGTTCCCATGAGACTGGTCATCTTTTTTTTTTTTTAACAATAATTTTTATTGAAAGGTTTTCATAAAAAATAGGTTACAGAATGAATGAATGACAATCACATGTACATGTTTGAAACAAGTAAAATTAAGGCAAATGTGAAGCTTCTAAAGAATTAGAAGTTATTACGCAGCATATGATGGAGAATATTAAACCATGTAAAGGGAAAAAGCTTGTCAGGTACATATATAAAGAGATAAGTACTTGTATAGAAGACATATAGCAATGAGAAAAGACTTATAGTCTAATGGAAGCACTAGGAGGTAGTTTACAACTACTATGATTTAACCATACATCCCATCTCTTTAGGAATGAAGACTTCATATTCCTAGAAGATGCCCACAAACCTTCATATAAGCAGCTATTATCTAGAGATCTGAAAATTCTATTAATATTAGGGAGGTTCCCAGATTTCCAACAAGCAGCAATTTTTAGTCGGGTTGTGAATATTAAGTGGCTGGATATAGACCTAAAGTGACAGGAAAGGTCTATCAGTCCAACAGACAAAAGGGCCATCTTAGATGAAGGTCTAATAGGATAACAAGCTAACGATGAGATGAACTTAAATATTGAATCCCATAGATCTTTAACTCTCAGACAGTCCCACCACAAATGTAGAAATGAACCAGGAGCTTGGCCACATCTCCAGCACTTTGGAGAAATCTCAGGGAAAATTCTATTTAAGTATATAGGGGTTCTATACCATCTATATAATATTTTCCTTGCCCCTTCTAAATGGTCAGAGCATTTAGACAGTTTGGATACGGAGGTAAAGGCTTCTATCCAATCTGAGTCCGTGAGGACAGAGCCCAACTCAGAATTCCAAAGATCCAAAGTATGTTGTAAGGGGTTTATGCTTGATTCTTTCAAGAGTTGATAGCCCTTAGTGATGCCTTTGTCCAGGTTTTAGGACATATGTATCCATTTTAGAAGTGCTTGGTTATTGGTGTTAAATTTAAAAACTCTTGGAGATTTTAGTAAGTGTCGTATCCTTAGATATTTATAGAAATCTGAGTTGGGGATATTAAAGTCTCTATGTAATTGAGCAAATTCAACAAAGATACCATCCTTCCATAGTTGTTTAACATCAGTAATGCCTGAATCTACCCAATTATTTAACCGTAAGTCTGGGATGGCTAATTCACAGATTTTCAGAGGCACTGAAAAGGAATTAGCTTATCTATAGGTAGGAATTAGCTTATCTATTCTAGCAATGGAGTACCAGGTGTTAAGTATTGCAGTCAAAGTTGATAATGGAGAGTTATTTTTGATACCAAAGGCCGCTGTAGCGGAAAGACGTAAATTTATGTCATAAGATCCCATAAAACTTTTTTCTAATGAAACCCATTTTTTGAGGTGTCGTCTTTAATCAAATATCTCAATTGATCGAGTATAGATGAGGCATGATAATGTTTAATAGAAGGAACATTGCGACCTCCTGTTTTGAGTGGTTTGCTAAGGATAAGTGCTTTGACTCTGGGTTTAAATTTTCCCCAAATGTGGCGGTTAATTAAGGATTGTAGCTTGGTTATATATCCAGTGGGAATGGAAATTGGAATATTGCAGAACATGTAAATAATTTTGGGAAGAATGACCATTTTCAATGCAGCTATTCTTCCTAGCCATGAGAGAGAGTCCATCCTTAGATTATTTAAAGAGTCATTAATTTTATTATATAAAGGCCAGAAGTTAACCTTGAATAGTTTGTTGGTAGGGAAAGCAAGTTGAATGCCCAAATATGTCAAAGACTCATCTGCCCAGGGAAATTTATATGAATTGGAAATTAAACGTTTGGTAGCCGGGGATAAACCTAAGTCTAGTATTTGGGACTTGTTGATGTTTATTTTATAGAAGGATGCTTTGCCAAACATGGAAATAATATCATTAATAGCAGTTAGTGCAGTAGTTGGATTTGATGTTATAATTAAGACATCATCTGCGAAGAGACCTATACAGTGATCTATGTCTCCTACTAGTATCCCTTTAATAAGCGGGGAGGATCTAATATGTTCAGCAAAGGGTTCCATTGCAAGAGCAAATATCAAGGGTGACATAGGGCAGCCTTGTCTGGTTCCATTCTTGATATTGAATGGGGCAGAGAGAAAACTAGACGAATATATAGAGGCACTGGGATTAGAATATAAGGACATAACTGCAGATAGGAAGAATTCCCCAAATCCAAACTTTTTTAAAGTTGCATAAATATAATCCCAGTGTATTCTATCAAACGCCTTCTCCGCATCCAAGGAAAGAAGCAGAGAAGGCGTCCGGGTGGCATATGCCACATCTAATAGATCTATAAACCTGATGATTGTCTGTTGGGAACAAATCCAATTTGGTCATTGGAAATTAAAGAAGGCAGAATGCTAGATAACCTTTTTGCCAGTATTTTCGCAAAAAATCTTTATATCAGAATTTAAAAGTGATATGGGTCTGAAGCTAGCCGGTTTATCTGCAGGTTTACCGGGTTTTGGAAGGGTAATGATCAATGTATTTAACATGTATTTTGGAATGGATCTTTGTGCTGCTATTTAAAGGTTCTATTCAGGAAGGGTTTAAAATGTGTGAGAAGTTCTTGTAATATTCATTTGTAAGACCGCCTGGGCCAGGGGATTTATTATTTTTGAAGGAATGGATTGCCTCAGAAATTTCTGAATGTGTAATTTTAGAATTGAGGGTTTGATTTTGGTTTGGCGTTAGGGACGGAAGGGAGATGCCACTAAGGAAGTCATTGATATATTCAGTAGTAGGTTGGACAGTGTCAGTTGAACTTTCTAAATTATACAGATTTGCGTAATAGTTGGCAAAATCCTCTGCTATGTGTTTGGGATTAAACAGTTTTTTGCCTTGAGTGTCATATAGAAAGGGAATTCTTGTCTTGACTTCTCTTTTTTTAACTCTATTTGCTAAGATTTTTGAAGCTTTGTTACCTTGTGAATATCCCTGTTTGGAGTCCTGAGCCAATTTAATGGTGCGCTTGATGAAATTTTTCTGATCACAGTTGGGAGCATAAAGATTCACTATTGTGTATCTAGAGTTGTTTATTTCACATATAATGATAATATATCTACCCTCCTTATCTGATATAATATTATGGCATTGAAAGGCAATAGTGTTTTTAAAGCCTATAATCACACCCTTCTTTTTTTTAGTAGCTGGAGAGAAAAAAATGTGCGGAAAAGAAGGGGTGACAAAATCTGTAGGAGTCTTCCTCATTAAGGTGAGACTCTTGAATGCAAATAATGTCAGCTCTCTGTCTTCTCACCTCATTCCAGCATGTGGATCGCTTGAAAGGGCTATTGAGATCCTTAACATTTGCTGAGAAGATCTTTATACCATTACTGGCCATTTTAAAGCTTCATAACAACCTGCTAGAGTTTCTAACCTGAATAAATATAAGAAAACAAGTACTAAAGAATAAAGTACCCAGATGTTACAGTGTGATAATTGAGGGGACCGTGGAATTGTACCTTTGTTTTCAGGTATTTGATGAGATAGGGGTAGATCCCTTATATGTAACCTTATAAAATAATAAATTAAAACATAAAAAATAAAGTAGGTAATAAATAACAATAACATAATAAGGGTCTAACAATGACCACAAAACTGTGATGTCTATCACTTAGTATGAGAGGCATAAAGGAAACAGTGGATTAGGGAATATGAACACTTAGATGAAATATGTGTTCTGAGAGGTAGAGCAGCAGGGTGTGGAACCCCGTAAGACTTGTAGAACATAGCAATAAGCTTAAAAAACTATAGTTACTGTCCCGAATGGAGGTCATGGAGGGTTTCTTCCTACTTTGGTCCACTCTGGTGTTAGGTTGAGATGCTTTCTATCAGGAGAGGAACTATTGGAAGGAGAGTTCATTGCTTTGTATTTGTCTTTGGCGCCCTCTGGTGACACAATGATGTTCCATTTGGAAAAGGCTTCTGACGCTTCCTGAGGAGAAACTAGAACAAATGATGAGTTTTGATATCTCACAATCAGCTTAACAGGGAAACCCCATTTGTAGGGGATATTGTTATCCCTTAGCGCTTTGGTGTATATTTGAAAATCACGCCTCCTGCTTAGTGTTGCTGGTGAGAGGTCGGTAAATAGGAGAACATTACTGAATCTTTCAGGAATATCTTTCCTCTTTTTTGGACCTTCTCTCATCAGGGAGTCTTTTAGATGGTAAAAATGGATCCTGGCAAGGACGTCCCTGGGAATAGAGGCTGGAAGAGCTTTGGGTTTAGGAACCCGATGTACCCGGTCAATGATTAACTCTGACCCTGGGGTATCTGGTAGATATGACACGATAAGGTCTGAAATAAATTCTTGCAGCTGAGAGTCCATAACGCTTTCAGGGATGCTTCTGAATCTGATGTAATTTCTTCTGGAGCGATCCTCCAGATCAGCAATTTTAAGTTTAATGGCTGCTACAGTATGTCATCTTCAACCACATTGTGAATATCTACTAGCGAGTTATGTGCTGTAACAAATTCCTCCATTTTTTCTTCTAAATGTGCGGTTCTTTCTCCTATAGCGACTATATCTGCATGAATAACAGAAATTGTCTCTTTAAAATCGCCATGAATAGATCTTTTTAGATCTGCCAGCATGTCCTGCATTGTGGCTACTGTTAATCCAGGGTCTTTGCCTGGTGAAGCAGTGTAAGTATCAAGGGGAGAATTATATGGATGTTGTTCACCCTCTTTTGTTTTTTAGGTTCCTGTGAAGATGAAGGACTGGAGCCTGCTGAAGAGGGAGACCCAGAAGATCGCTGGTCGGTTATCGCTGCAGAGGAGGAACGGAGCTCTCCTTCTGTGTGGCGGCAATCGGCGCCATTTTGAGAAGACCCAGTGGCTGGATGGAAGAACGCCGTCATTTTCTGAGGCTGCGCTCCATTCTTCCTCCCTCTTGTCATCGGCGTAGCTACAGGAACAAGGTCCGTCCTGGGACAGGTAAGTATGAGAGAAATTGCTTATGTTTTAGTCGCTTTGTGCCGCTGAACGGAGTTCCACAGACGGAGCTCAGGCACTATGCGTCCTCTCCTCCCGGCATCCGGCCACGCCCCTGATCATCTTTTATATCCAGCTATCCAGGTGTGAATTAATTCAGATGCATTAAAAACATGGAGTGGAATTTTCTGAACACTCACAATGCTATTATAGCAAACATATTTATATCTATCTATATTTCCAATATAAAACTTAAATGCAGTCTATAAAATGTGCAAAGATATACTCCGCTAAATGCTGTGGATAAATTCATCATTGTTATCCCTTACTGATTATCCTGCGGTAATCCTGCGTTATTCCTGCGGTTTTAAAAAAAAAGGCAATGATGGTGCTCTCTATGTGATTTTCTTTGTATCAAATCATGTAAAGAGAATATATATTTGTTTGACCCCATATTCAGTCCTATTTTGTCAACTCTGTGATATATAAGTTGATTATAATAGAAAAGAATATAATATAATGGTGCAAGTGACCCAAATAGTGAACAAAAAATAATTAATAATAAGGGATAATCACTATTCGTTCACCATGGCATTTTGTGTCTATTATTACTGGCCATGTCAACTATGTATTATTGACTTCAGTCCAGTATCATTTTTCATCCCTTATTATTAATTATTTTTTGTTCACTATTTGGGTCACTTGCACCATTATATGTCTTCTTTTCTATTATAATCGAGGACCCACTGATCCATTGGGTAATATGTGTGGTTATGGTATGTTTGATCAATTTTGTATCCATTTATCACTGCGATTATGGATCTGTGGTCTTTTATAATTTGGAGGAATTAAAACTCTTTCATATTCATATATCCATATACATGCACTTCTGCACTTTTCTATGTATTGTATATTTAGGGTACACTGTTTATTTTGTGTCACAGTATGTATATCATGTGGTTTGTCACTCTATTGATTCTTATATAATTATTGATCTATTGATTGTTACGATCATGGTCTGGATTTATTATTATCTTTAACCATGACCTGTTTTTTATTTTAATTATGCTTCTATCCCAATCATGGACTCTAATTATACTCCGGATCTATTATTATTTTCAATTATGATTTGCTTGTATTCCAATCATGTCTTTATTTCAATCATGGATTCATTGTTTATATGTATTTTTCTTAATGTCCTTATTTATAAGTTGAGCTACCATAAGAATCTGACATTATATGAACAGCAAATGTTTGGCATTTCTGGCATAGATATACATGCTGGGGCGCCGCATATACTATTCTGCCTCTGATTGAAACCATTTACTTTAATGCTTGGAACTACACCTTGTCATATTGACGTTCTGCTCCTCCTCCCCTTCTGTGTGTGCGCGTCATCCAGCACCGCATCCGGCGCCCGAGCGTCCTCACGTCACTGCCGCCCGATCAGGTGATGTGGGCGTGCTGGCGGGACACCGGCCACGGGGTTCCCGGATGTGTCAGTATTGGATTTGCGCGCGCCAGTCAGCAAACACACCTGGGGACGAGTAAGTGCTGTTCTTTTATTGGCTTAAGGAGACTTTAAATACTTGGTTCACTGTGATGGCGTTACCCCCTGACGAAGGCACACCGAAACGCGCGTTAGGGTAGCGCCATCCTAGGTTTCTCTGTCCACATTCGGTCCACCTTAGGTAAGTTTTAGGTCCTAGTCTCCCTCGTACTGCTTTGTGCTGCCGATGTTGAGACATCTCACTTGGCTCTTTTCATTTGCTTTACTGGTCCAATACAACTTTTGTATTATTCTCTTGGTCAAGCATACTATGCACTATAGCTGTGGCTGGTTCTCTCACTGACCTTTACCTAGCTTAAACCAATTTATATATATTTTTTGTCATTTTTGGTTTATGAGCTGGTCATTATACCTTATATATTTCTCTCATGACCTTACTAATACTGTATTATGTACTTTGTGACCTATGTGTTCATCCAGGGTGGAGCTTGTTTTCTCCTTTCCCTGTTCCCCCAACCCTGTCTATGGCATCACCTGTATGTGTGTTTTTAATCATGTTTTTGATACAATAAAATTTCCATTTAATAATTATTTGTTTGGTACTCTGAGCTTCTTTTCTCTTCCTTTGTCATTATACTCGGAGCTTGTACCGAGTTACCGCCTTACGGGTACCCCATTACGTTTACATTGTGTAGGCACTGTCCCCCACTTGTTCTTAGGATACCCGGGGTCTTTTCTTTTTTCTGAACATCTTGATTAGTCAGTATGCAATTTAAGGTAGAAATACACCCATCATTTTCTGGGGTTTTAAAAACTAAATTTTTTTTTCTTCAAAAAAACAGTATTTTCCAGATCTGCAAGTGTAAAATTCAAGTTTAATATATACAGCTTTCATACTCTGTTACCAAAAAAAACATTTTTTTGGGCTATCTACAACATCTTGATTAGTCAGTGTGTAATTTAAGCTAGAAATACACCCATCATTTTCTGTGGTTTGAAAAACACACTTTGAAACAAAAAAACAAAACAGTATTTTCCAGATCTGCAAGTGTTAAATTCAAGTTTAATATATACAGCTTTCATATTCTGTTACCCAAAAAATACTTTTTGGCAATCTACAAAATCTGGATTAGTCAGTGTGCAATTTAAGCTAGAAATACACCCATCGTTTTCTGGGGTTTGAAAAACAAACTTTTTTTTTCAAAATACAGTATTTTCCATATCTGCAAGTGTTAAATTCAAGTTTAATCTATACAAATTTCATATTCTATTACCAAAAAAAAAACTTTTTGGGCAATCTACAACATCTTGATTAGTCAGTATGCAATTTAAGGTAGAAATACACCCATCATTTTCTGGGGTTTGAAAAACACACTTTTTTTTGCCCAAAAAACAGTATTTTCCAGATCTGCAAGTGTTAAATTCAAGTTTAATCTATACAGCTTTCATATTCTATTACCAAAAAAAACCTTTTGTGGCAATCTACAACATCTTGATTAGTCAGTGTGCAATTTAAGCTATAAATACACTCATCATTTTCTGTGGTTTGAAAAACCCACTTTAAAAAAAAACAACAACAGTATTTTCCAGATCTGCAAGTGTTAAATTCAATATACAGCTTTCATATTCTGTCACCCAAAAAAATTTTTTTTTTTGCAATCTACAACATCTTGATTAGTTAGTGTGCAATTTAAGCTAGAAATACACCCATCATTTTCTGGGGTTTAAAAAACACACTTTTTTGACAAAAAACACTATTTTCAGGCCTTGCAGCATCAGCACGTGTAAAATTACAGGCTTATACAAACACTCGTTTGGGGACAAAAAATGTAGTTGGCAGCCTTTGATGCAGATGTCATTGTGTGATACACCCTTAATACATTTGGGTTACATTCAGAGATTTTAAATACCGCCATTTGGTGCACCAATATTGAATTCAGGCCTACACTGGTTCAGGCTGTGTGAGATACACCCTCTACATACAGGGGTTTGATTCAGGGATTTGAAATACAGCCATTTGTGATACAGCCATTTTGGGCAAAGAAATATTTAATTTAGGCCTACACTGGTTCAGGCCCTGTGAGATACTCACTCTACATACAGGGCTCTGACTTAGGGATTTGAAATACAGCCATTTTGGGCAAAGAAATATTTACTTCAGGACTACACTGGTTTAGACCGTGTGAGATACTCCCTCTACATACAGGGGTTTGATTCAGGGATTTGAAATACAGCCTTTTTGGGCAAAAATATATTTACTTCAGGCCTACACTGGTTCAGGCCCTGTGAGATACTCCCTCTACATACAGGGGTTTGATTCAGGGATTTGAAATACAGCCATTTGAAATACAGCCATTTTGGGCAAAGAGATATTTTTGTTAGGCCTACACTGGTTCAGGCCCTGTTAGATACTCCCTCTGCATACAGTGGTTTGATTCAGGGATTTGAAATACAGCCATTTGAAATACAGCCATTTTGGGCAAAGAAATATTTACTTCAGGCCTACACTGGTTCAGAGCGTGTGAGATACCCCCTCTACATATCAGGGTTTGATTCAGGGATTTGAAATACAGCCATTTGAAATACAGCCATTTTGGGCAAAGAAATATTTACTTCAGGCCTACACTGGTTCAGGCCCTGTGAGATACTCCCTTTACATACAGGGGTTTGATTCAGGGATTTGAAATACAGCTATTTGAAATACAGCCATTTTGGGAAAGAAAATATTTACTTCAGGCTTACACTGGTTCAGGCCCTGTGAGATACTTCCTTTACATACAGGGGTTTGATTCAGGGATTTGAAATACCGCCATTTTGGGCAAAGAAATATTTACTTCAGGCCTACACTGGTTCAGACTGTGTGAGATACCCCCTCTACATACAGGGGTTTAATTCAAGGATTTGAAATACAGCCATTTTGGGCAAATAAATATTTCATTTAGGCCTACACTGGTTCAGACCGTGTGAGATACACCCTTTACATACTGTCGTTCTATTCTACTATTAATTAAACACCCATTTAGAGCAAGATCCTAAATCCTGAGGAGAGCGTCAAATAAGGAAAGTGGCCCAATTCGTGGTGCTGCTGGTGGAGCTCCTGTTGCAGGGAGAGGACGTGGTCGATCTGTGCCAGCTACACGCACAAGTCAAACCCCTTCCTCAGGTGCGAGTAGGCGACAAAACCTGCAGCCATATTTGGTCGGGCCTAATGCTGCTCTACGATTGGTGAGGCCTGAACAAGTACAGGCGATAGTAGATTGGGTTGCTGACAGTGGATCCAGTTCCTTCACATTGTCTCCCACCCAGTCTCCTGCTGAAAGACCACAGTTGGCACCTGCAGCCAATGTACATCAGTCTTTCACCTCACCCCCTTGCAAATCAGCCAAGCAGTCTGAGCTCCAAGTCACGCAGCAGTCTCTTCTGCTTTTTGATGACTCTGTTAGCAGGGTTTCCCAGGGCCATCCACCTAGCCTTGCCCCAGAAGTGGAAGAGATTGAGTGCACCGATGCCCAACCACTTATCTTTCAAGATGAGTACATGGGAGGACCATCGCAGCACGTATCGGATGATGACGAAACACAGGTGCCAACTGCTGGGGCTTTCGAAAGTGTGCAGACCAACAAGGAAGTCAGGGGTGAAGACTGGGTGGAAGATGATGTGGAGGACGATGAGGTCCTCGACCCCACATGGAATCAAGGTTATGCGAGTGAACTATGTAGTTCGGAGGAAGAGGAGGTGGTCGCACAGAGCCACCAGCACAGCAGAAGAGAGAGGGAGCAGGGTGCAAAAGCGGAGTGGCCGTCCTCTAGACAGTATGACTCCTACTGCCCACCACAGCAAGGGACCAAGCACACCAAAGTCTGCTCCAAGGAGTTCACTGACGTTACAGTTCTTCAGACAATGTGCTAACGACAAGACACGAGTGGTTTGCACGCTGTACAATCAGAGCCTGAAGCGAGGCATAAACGTTCTCAACCTGAGCCCAACCTGCATGACCAGGCATTTAAGTGCAAAGCACGAGCTGCAGTGGAGTAGACACCTCAAAAACCAAGAAAGGTCTCTCGCTCCTCCTGCTTCCTCTTCTGCTACAGTCGCGGCCTCTTCATCCACCTCTCGAGTGACAGTGCCAGCTGGCACCCCGCAAACAGAGGATCTGCCAGCAACACCAACACCTGGGTCACCAAGCATCTCCACAATGTCCCACGGAAGCGTTCAGCTCTCCATATCCCAAACGCTGTAGAGGAAGAGAAAGTACCCCCCTACTCACCCGCGATCCCTAGCCCTGAATGCCAGCATTTCTAAATTACTGGCCTTTGAAATGCTGTCATACCGTCTGGTGGAGACGGATAGTTTTAAAGGCCTTATGGCGTTGGCTGTCCCACAGTACGTCGCGCCCAGCCGCCACTAGTATTCAAGGCAAGCCATCCCTTCCCTTCACAACCAAGTAGGGGACAAAATCAGGTTTGCACTGCGCAACGCCATCTGTGGCAAGGGGCACCTGACTACTGATATGTGGACCAGTAAGCACGGTCAGGGCAGTTATATCAACATAACAGCCCACTGGGTAAATGCAGTGGCGGCTGGGCCCTTAGGCGGATAGCAGTTTGGCCCATGTCCTTCCACCACCGAGGATTGCAGGGCGCTTCAGTTTGCCTCCTGTTGCTTCCTCCTCCTACTCTGCTTCCTCATCCTCTACCAGCTCCTCATTCGGTCAGCGTAACACCTTTACCACCAACTTCAGCACAGCCAGGGGTAAACGACAGCAGGCAGTTTTAAAACTTATCTGTTTGGGGGACAAACCCCACACCGCGCAGGAGCTGTGGACGGGCCTTGAACAACAGACCGATAAGTGGTTTGTGCCAGTCAGCCTCAAACCCGGCCTGGTAGCGTGCGATAATGGGCGAAATCTCGTAGCAGCTCTGGGTCTAGCCGGTTTGACGCACATCCCTTGCCTGGCGCATGTGCTGAATTTGGTGGTGCAGAGATTCCTTAAAACTTACCCCGATATGTCAGAGCTGCTGCATAAAGTGCGGGCTGTCTGTGCGCACTTTTGGCGTTCTCACCCTGCTGCTGCTTGCCTGTCAGCGCTGCAGCGTAACTTCGGCAATCCCGCTCACCGCCTCATATGAGACGTGCCTACAAGGTGGAACTCCACCTTGCACATGCTGGCCAGACTGTGCAAGCAGCAGCAGGCGATAGTAGAGTTTCAGCTGCAGCACGCACAGGTGAGTCGCTCGGCGGAACAGCACCACTTCACCACCAATGACTGGGCCTCCATGCGAGACCTGTGTTCCTTGTTGCGCTGTTTTCGAGTACTCCACCAACCTGGCCAGTGCCGATAACGCCGTTCTCAGCGTTACTATCCCACTTCTATGCCTCCTTGAAAAAACGCTCCTGGCGATGATGGAAGCGGATGTGGCACAGGAGGAGGAGGAGGAGGAAGAGGGATCATTTCGTAGGGTCTCCGGCCAGTCATTCCCAAGTGACTCCGAGGGTGGGTTCCTGCACCCACAAGCCCAAGGTACACAATTGTCCAGCCAGGGCACAGTTCTGGAGGATGAGGAGGTGGAGGATAAGGAGGAGGAGATGGAGGAGGAGGAACCATGTTCACAGCAGGGTGGCACCCAGACCAGCTCATGGCCATCACTGGTGTGTGGATGGGGGGATACAGAGGACACAGACGATAGACCTCCCACAGAGGACAGCTTTTTGTTGCCTCTGGGCAGCCTGGCACACATGAGCGATTACATGCTGCAGTGTCTCAGCAACGACCGCCGAGTTGCCCACATTCTAACTTGTGCTGATTACTGGGTGGCCACGCTGCTGGATCCCCATTACAAGGACAACGTACCGTCCTTAATTCCATCACTGGAGCGTGATCGTAAGATGTGCGAGTACAAGCGCACGCTGGTAGACGCGCTGCTGGTGGCATTTTCACCTGACAGCGGGGGCACAGTGGAAGCCCAAGGCGAAGGCATAGGACGAGGAAGAGGTCGCCAACGCAGCTGGGGCACCGCCAGCACCTCAGAAGGCAGGGTTAGCATGGCCGAAATGTGGAAAAGCTTTGTCAGCACGCCACAACAACCAGCACCACCAGCTGATATGGAACGTCTTAGCAGGAGGCAGCATTTCACCAACATGGTGGAGCAGTATGTGTGCACACGCCTACACGTACTGAATGACGGGTCTGCCCCCTTCAACTTCTGGGTCTCCAAATTGGGCACATGGCCTGAGCTTGCCCTTTCCAGGAGGTGCTGGCCTGCCCTGCAGCCAGTGTATTATCTGAATGTGTGTTTAGCACGGCAGGGGGTGTCATCACAGACAAGCGCAGCCGCCTGTCCACAGCCAATGTGGACAAGCTCACGTTCATTAAAATTAAGCAGGCATGGATCCCACAGGACTTGTCCGTACCTTGTGCAGAATAGACTTGTATACCGGCACTAAGCAGCCATTGTTATACTGCAGTGCAATTGCTCATGTTTGTATTTTGGATATTTCACACTCTTTTGGAGTGTACCTTAATTTTAAAAAATTAAATTATAACCAAAAACCTGTGTTGGCTATCTCGTCCTCCTCCACCGCCGCTTCCACCTACTCCGCTACATCCACCGCCTCCTCAAACTCCTACTCCATATAGAACTCCACCTCATAAATCCTTTTTTTTTTTTTGTACGTGTTTTAATTTATATAATTTCACTACTTTGTCATTTACATTTTGTGGTGAAGTTCACCAATTTTTGGGTGTATAGTACCACTGCTATACCTAGTAGGCCGGTTAAAATAATAAAAAAATAATAATTGTCATTAACATTTTCTGGTGAAATTAACCAATTTTTGGGTCTATAGTACCACTGCTAAATCTAGTAGGCCGGTTAAAAAAAATAAAAATAAATTGTCATTAACATTTTCAGGTCAAATTTACAAATTTTTGGGTGTATAGTACCACTTCTATACCTAGTAGGCTGGTTAACATAAAAACATATTTGTCAGTAAAATTTTCAGTTGAAATTCAACAAATTTTGGGTGTGAAGTACCACTGCTATACCGAGTAGACAGGTTAAACAATAAAAAAAAATTGTCTGTTACATTTTATGGTGAAATTCACTAATTTTTAGATGTGATCTACCACTGCTATACCTATTAGACCAGTAAAAAAAAAAAAAGAACATTTGTCAGTTACATTTTAAGGTCAAATTACTCTAATTTTGGGTATTATATACCCCTCCTCTACCTAGTTTACAGCATAATATATTTGAATAATTTTTATTTTACATTTTCGGGTGACAATAAACAATTGTTTTCTGTCATAGACCCCTGCTCTACCAAGTAGATAGGTTAATTAATTTCTGAAATTTTTCTGTTACATTTTTGGGTTGACATTATACAATTTTAGATGCGGATTAACCCCTGCTCTGCATAGGTGACGGAATAAAATTTCTGAAATGCTTCTTTAATTGATGCGCGCCACCACCTTCGATTCAATGCTTAAACTTAAACAAGTTGTACCACATTTAAGCTTCAATACTTTGTCCCACATTTCCGCTATACTCTTTTGGCCAACATTTGCGCCTTAATAGCTTTTCCCACAATTCAGCTTGACTCTTTTGGCCCACATTTTGGCTTTGGTAATTTGTCCCACATTTGCGCCTCAATAGCTTTTCCCACATCTCTTCTTGATCCCAATTTTTTAAAATAAATTTATCTCCCTTAAATTTGGTCTCTTTTTCTCACTCTCCCTCTCTGGCCTGGAACCCTGATTCCCCGCCACCCATAATCACCATGGTAGGCGGATAAAAGAACATCGAAAGTTGATAGAGCAGATATCAAATTGGATCGTGAACATCACGGGGACGTGCGACATGGTGGGGCAGTAAGTATGCACACGCCTACACGAACTAACTGACAGGGGTCAGCCCCTGCAACTTCTGGGTCTCCAAATTGGGCACATTGCCTGAGCTTGCCCTTTACGCCTTGGAGGTGCTGGCCTGCCCTGCAGCCGGTGTATTGTCTGAACGCGTGTTTAGCACGACTGGAGGGTTATAAATCCCAATGTTTTGGGGTGTACCCTAATTTAAAAAAATAAAAATTAATTTTAAAACAAAAAGCAGTGTAGGCTACCTCCTCCTCCACCGCCTCCTCAACCTCCTACTCCATATGGACCTGGTCCTCCTAGATCAAGATTAATATTTTATATTTTTACGTATTTTATGTTATTTTAAGTCATTTCCCTATCCACATTTGTTTGCAGAGCACTTGCCACGCTCTTAACCACATTTTGACGACATTTGCAGCCCCCTAGCCCTTTCCATGACATTTTTAGTGCTCAAAAGTTCGGGTCCCCATTGACTTTAATTGGGTTCGGGTTCTGGGTCAAGTTCGGGTCCCGAACTCAAACTTTTTTCCGAAGTTCGGCCGACCCCATCGAACCCGAGCATCCAGGTGTCCGCTCAACTCTACTTATAGGTCAAAAGGAAAAATTAAAAAACATTATTTATAAGGTCATTTATGAGCCTTAAAATGATGAGGAAAATAAAAAAAAGTTAAAAATATATAAAAAATAAAAAATATAAAAGTTTAAATCACCCTCCTTTCTGTATAATTAAAAATAAAATACCTAAATAACAATAAATATAAATATCTTGGGTATCACCGAGACCGAAAAACCAAAAAATGGCGTAATGGAAAAAAGGGTCAAAATGGCCGATTTGCCATTTTTTCATTGCTTCTCTTACCCAGAAAAATGTACTAAAATGTGATCCAAAAGTCATGCACATTCCAAAATGGTATCAATAAAAACTATGAATTGTCCTGCAAAAAATGACCCCATAAACAGCTCAGTAGATATAAGTATAAAAAAGTTATGGGTGTCAGAATATGGTGATGTAAAAAAAAAAAATTCTCAAAGTTAACATTTATTTTTGCACTATATACATAAAAAAACCTATAAATATGGGGTGAATAAAGGGCATGGGTCAGTTTTGTTTTAAACAAAACACTGTGGGAACAAAACCAGTAAAACGATGAAGGGATTGCGTTTTTTTTTCCAATTTTTAATTATTTTCCTGCATCCCACTAGATTTTCTGCCATACTTAATGGTGGCATTAAAAAGTGCAACTTTAAAAATTTAAATTTATTTGCTTTTAAAACAGATAGTGATACCTCCTAAAATATTTATTACTTTACATTTCCCATATGTCTAATTTATGTTTGGATACTTTTATAAATTAGAATTTCTTTTTTTGAGACGTTAAAAGGCTAAGAAGTTTAGAAGCAAATCTTGAAAATTTTCTGAAAATTTCCAAAACCCAGTTAAGGTCTGAAGTCACTTTGTGAGGCTTACATAATAGAAACCACCCATAAATGGCTCCATTTTAGAACTACACCCCTCACGGTATTCAAAACTGATTTTAAAACTTTGTTAACCCTTTAGGTGTTTCGCAAGAATTAAAGGAAAATGTAGATAAAATGTCATAATTTCACTTTTTTGGCAGATTTTCAATTTTAATCTACTTTTTTTCTGCTTACAAAGCAAGAGTTAACAGCCAAACAAAACTCAATATGTATTTCCTTGATTCTGTAGCTTACAGAAACACCCCATTTGTGGTCGTAAACAGTTGTACAGGCACACGGCAGGGCACAGAAGGAAAGGAACGCCATATGTTTTTTGGAAGGCAGATTTCACTGTGATAATTTTAAGTTGACATGTCACATTTGAAGACCCCCTGATTAACTCCTAAAGTAGAATAAAAAAAATGACCTAATTTTGGAAACTACGGGATAAGGTGGCAGTTGTATTGGTACTATTTTAGGGTACATATGATTTTTGGTTGCTCTATAGAGATGTCCCAAACTATTCGCCGGCAAACTAGTCGCGGCGGGCGACCATATGCGATGTTCGGTCCGCCCCCTATACGTCATCATTGAGCAAACTTTGACCCTGTACCTCAGTCAGTGGACACATTTCAGCCAATCAGCATACCCTCCCTCCCAGACCCTCCAAACTCCTATTAAAAAGCAAGGACAGCATCCATCTTAGATTAATTCTGAAGCTGCAGTGTTAGTGAGAGCAGGGAGAGTATTGCTGCTGAATTAATAGGGAAATCATTAGCTAGGCCAGTGTTCTGTGTCCACTCCAGTCCTCAAAGACTGACAGCACCCTAAAAAGCCCTTTTTAGGGCTAGTACATCAGTCTGCTTTTTTTTATTTATATATATATATATATATATATATATATATATATATATATATACACTCACCTAAAGAATTATTAGGAACACCTGTTCTATTTCTCATTAATGCAATTATCTAGTCAACCAATCACATGGCAGTTGTTTCAATGCATTTAGGGGTGTGCTCCTGGTCAAGACAATCTCCTGAACTCCAAACTGAATGTCAGAATGGGAAAGAAAGGTGATTTAAGCAATTTTGAGCGTGGCATGGTTGTTGGTGCCAGACGGGCCGGTCTGAGTATTTCACAATCTGCTCAGTTACTGGGATTTTCACGCACAACCATTTCTAGGGTTTACAAAGAATGGTGTGAAAAGGGAAAAACATTTAGTATGTGGCAGTCCTGTGGGCGAAAATGCCTTGTTGGATGCTAGAGGTCAGAGGAGAATGGGCCGTCTGATTCAAGCTGATAGAAGAGCAACGTTGACTGAAATAACCACTCGTTACAACCGAGGTATGCAGCAAAGCATTTGTGAAGCACAACACACACAACCTTGAGGCGGATGGGCTACAACAGCAGAAGACCCCACCGGGTACCACTCATCTCCACTACAAATAGGAAAAAGAGGCTACAATTTGCACGAGCTCACCAAAATTGGACTGTTGAAGACTGGAAAAATGTTGCCTGGTCTGATGAGTCTCGATTTCTGTTGAGACATTCAAATGGTAGAGTCCGAATTTGGCGTAAACAGAATGAGAACATGTATCCATCATGTCTTGTTACCACTGTGCAGGCTGGTGGTGGTGTAATGGTGTGGGGGATGTTTTCTGGGCACACTTTAGGCCCCTTAGTGCCAATTGGGCATCGTTTAAATGCCACTGGCTACCTGAGCATTGTTTCTGACCATGTCCATCCCTTCATGACCACCATGTACCCATCCTCTGATGGCTACTTCCAGCAGGATAATGCACCATGTCACAAAGCTCGAATCATTTCAAATTGGTTTCTTGAACATGACAAGGAGTTCACTGTACTAAAATGGCCCCCACAGTCACCAGATCTCAACCCAATAAAGCATCTTTGGGATGTGGTGAAACGGGAGCTTCGTGCCCTGGATGTGCATCCCTCAAATCTCCATCAACTGCAAGATGCTATCCTATCAATATGGGCCAACATTTCTAAAGAATGCTATCAGCACCTTGTTGAATCAATGCCACGTAGAATTAAGGCAGTTCTGAAGGCAAAAGGGGGTCCAACACCGTATTAGTATGGAATTCCTAATAATTCTTTAGGTGAGTGTATTTCAGTTGCCTGCCAGTGTGTGTCAGGCCCACAGAGTGTACTGTGCCCACTGTCAGTGCCCACCACTCATATCTGGTGGCACAATAGCTTGCAGATAAAAGAGTAATACATTTTTTTCTCTGTAATATAATTGCAGTTGCCTGCCAGTGTGTGTCAGGCCCACAGAGTGTACTGTGCCCACTGCCAGTGCCCACCACTCATATATGGTGGCACAGTAGCTTGCAGATAAAAAAGTAATAACATTTTTTCTCTGTAATATAATTGCAGTGACCTGCCAGTGTGTGTCAGGCCCACAGAGTGTACTGTGCCCACTGCCAGTGCCCACCACTCATATCTGGTGGCACAGTAGCTTGCAGATAAAAAAGGAATAACATTTTTTCTCTGTAATATAATTGAGGTGACCTGCCAGTGTGTGTCAGGCCCACAGAGTGTACTGTGCCCACTTCCAGTGCCCACCACTCATATCTGGTGGCACAGTAGCTTGCAGATAAAAAAGTAATACAATTTTTTCTCTGTAATATAATTGCAGTTGCCTGCCAGTGTGTGTCAGGCCCACAGACTGTACTGTGCCCACTGCCCACCACTCATATCGGGTGGCACAGTACCTTGCACGCATAGTACCACTAATCAAAAAAAAAATGACAGGCAGAGGCAGGCCACCCCGCAGGGGCTATCGTGGTCGTGGTGCTGTGATTTCTTTTGGCCCTAGAATAATGCCCAGTGTTCAGAGGCCACGTACCCTGAGCTCGAAAAGTTCTGAGGACATAGTTGACTGGCTAACACAGGTCACCCAATTTTCTACAGCTTCCGCTCGGAACCTTGACGCACCATTCTCCTCCGGCTCAGCTTCGGGCATCTCTCAAGTTACCACTCGCCCGCCTGCTGCCACCACCAACACTAGCACCACAGCCGCTGCACTTGATCTGTCAGAGGAGTTATTTACACATCAGTTGGAAGAAATGAGTGATGCGCAACCATTATTGCCAGAGGATGTAGATAACAGGGATATGTCTCAGTCAGGCAGCATTACACACATGGACGTACGGTGTGATGATGATGATGTTGTACCCGCTGCTGCTTCCTTTGCTGAGTTGTTAGATACAAGTGAAGCGGTTGATGATGATGATGTGTCCGTGGATGTCACGTGGGTGCCCGCTCGAAGAGAAGAAGAACAGGGGTAAAGTTCAGATGGGGAGACAGAGAGGAGGAGGAGATGAGTTGGAAGCAGTTGGAGGTCATCGCAAGGAGCTAGTGGCACAGTCAGACAGCATGTATCGGCACCCGTGGTCAGCCAGACAGCAAGCCAATCAACGCATGCTTTTGCCACCACCAGAATGCCATCATTGCAAAGCTCAGCAGTGTGGCATTTTTTTTGTGTATCTGCCTCTGATAACAGCGATGCCATTTGCAACCTGTGCCAAAAGAAACTGAGTCGTGGGAAGTCTAACACCCACCTAGGTACAACTGCTTTGCGAAGGCACATGATCTCACATCACAAATGCCTATGGGATCAACACATGATGAGTACAAGCAGCACACAAACTCAAAGCCACCATCCTCCTCTTGGTCCAGCATCTTCAGCCACGTCATCCACTGCTGTCCTCCTTGCCCCCTCTCAACCACCCGCCTCTCACCTTCAGCAGTTCCTGCTCATCTGCTAGGTGTCTGTCAAGGAAATGTTTGAGCGTAAGAAGCCAATGTCACAGAGTCACCCCATTGCCCGGCGTCTGACAGCTGGCTTGTCGGAACTCTTAGCCCGCCAGCTTTTACCATACAAGCTGGTGGAGTCTGAGGCCTTCAAAAAAATTTTACCTATTAGGACACCGCAGTGGAAGGTACCCGGCCAATTTTTTTTTTCACAAAAGGCAATCCCCAACCTGTACTCTATTGTGGAAAAGGAAGTCATGGCATGTCTGGAACACAGTGTTGGGGCAAGGGTCCATCTGACCACTGATACCTGGTCTGCGAAGCACGGTCAGGGCAGGTATATCACGTACACTGTGCATTGGGTAAACCTGCTGACGGCTGCCTAGCATGGAATGCGTGGCTCTGCAGAGGAGTTGGTGACACTGCCACGACTTGCAGGCAGGCCTGCTGCCACCTCCTCTACTCCTCCTACTCCATCCTCTTCGCTAAGTCCATCCTCCTCGGCTGAGTCCTCTTCTGCTGCTGCATCTTGCTCCACATCAACTGCACACCCCCAGCTTCCCAGGGGCTATTCCACATCCCAAATACGACAGTGTCATGCCGTCTTGGGGTTGACTTGCCTGAAAGCAGAGAGTCACACCGAACATGCACTCCTGTCCGCCCTGAACGCACAGGTGGATCAGTGGCTGACCCCGCACCAACTGGAGATCGGCAAAGTGGTGTGTGACAACGGAAGCAATTTGTTGGCGGCATTGAATTTGGGCAAGTTGACACATGTGCCGTGCATGGCACATGTGTTGAATCTGATCGTACAACGCTTTGTGCATAAGTACCCAGGCTTACAGGACATCCTCAAGCAGGCCAGGAAGGTGTGTGGCCATTTCAGGCGTTCCTACACGGCCATGGCGCACTTTTCCGATATTCAGCGAAACAACATGCCAGTGAGGCACTTGATTTGCGACAGCCCGACACGTTGGAATTCAACACTCCTAATGTTCGACAGCCTGCTCCAACAAGAAAAAGCCGTCAACGAGTGTTTTTATGACCGGGGTGCTAGAACAGCCTCTGTGGAGCTGGGTATTTTTTTGCCACGTTACTGGACGCTCATGCGCAATGCCTGTAGGCTCATGCGTCCTTTTGAGGAGGTGACAAACTTAGTCAGTCGCACCGAAGGCACCATCAGCGACATCATCCCATTTGTTTTCTTCCTGGAGAGTGCCCTGCGAAGAGTGCTGGATCAGGCCGTAGATGAGTGTGAAGAGGAAGAGGAAGAGTTGTGGTCACCATCACCACCAGAAACAACCTTATCAGCATCACTTGCTGGACCTGCGGCAACGCTGGAAGAGGAGTCTGAGGAAGAGGAGTCAGAGGAGGAATGTGGCTTTGAGGAGGAGGAAGACCAACCACAGCAATCATCCCAGGGTGCTCGTTGTCACCTATCTGGTACCCATGGTGTTGTACGTGGCTTGGGGGAAGAACAGACCTTCAATGAGATCAGTGCGGACGAGGAACGGGACATGAGTAGCTCGGCATCCAACCTTGTGCAAATGGGGTCTTTCATGCTGTCATGCCTGTTGAGGTACCCTTGTATAAAAAGGCTGAAGGAGAACGACCTGTACTGGGTGGCCACGCTACTAGACCCCGGTATAAGCAGAAAGTGGCTGAAATGTTACCGAATTACCGGAAGTCGGAAAGGATGCAGCAGTTCCAAAACAAGTTAAAAAGTATACTTTACACAGCGTATAAGGGTGATGTCACAGCACAACGGGAATCTAACAGGGGAAGAGGTGAAAGTAATCCTCCTCCTACCACGACCACGCCGGCAAGGCTGCAACAATGCCTAATTTTTCAGACATGTAAACATGCCTAATTATTCTGGCCTCTGGTGCTGCACTGTGGCTGCAAAAAAAAAAAAAAAAGGCACATACATGTGTCAATTCCCCTTCGTGATCGTTACCTTGGTGTGGTGAAGGGGCTTGCGTATCACAATGAAGCAATCACCTCTATGAGTGTGTTGGCAATGGCAATGTTGGCACACCCCAGATGATAAGGTCGTTGCTTCATTGTGAACAGACCAAAAGCGATCGGCTGGATAATTTTGCATAGAAAAAACATTAATTTTCTTTGTGTTCATCTAAGGTGATCATTAAAGCCTACTAGGCCAACAATGGGCCCACACTGCAGAATCATTGTTTTCTGGGTCACTTAACTGTCACTGAACTACCTCAGCACGACCATAGGCTTTGAAAAAAAACCATTGCCTGCAATCTCCCAAACGTGCGCAGTACATTGCACGGAGCACGCGCAGTGCCCCAAATTGGACGTAAGAGGACCGACCAAGCATCTTTTTCCATCTCCCGGTTCCTAAAATGTATTCCATACACCGGCCCCTGATAGGGGACATAAAAGGGATTGAACTGATAGGAATAATACTACTTAACATACCACTCATATAGGGTAGCACAGTACATTGCACGGCGCACGCGCAGTGGCCAAAATTGGAAGTAAGAGGACCGACCAAGCATCTTTTTCCATCTCCCGGTTCCTAAAATCTATTCCATACACCGGCCCCTGATAGGGGACAAAACAGAGATTAAACTGGTAAGAACAGATTTTTTTAATTGAAAAAAAAGAGGACAGCCTCTGCGGAGCTGGGTATTTTTTGGCCACATTATTGAACGCTCATGCACAATGGCTGTAGGCTCATGCGTCCTTTTGCGGAGGTGACAAACCTGGTCAGTCAAACCCAAGGCAACATCATCGACCTCATCCCACATGCGTTTTTTCTGGAGCATGCCCTGCGAAGAGTGCTGGATCAGGCCGTAGATGAGCATGAAGAGGAAGTGTTGTGGTCACCATCACCACCAGAAGTAGCCTTGTCGTCGTCGTCGATTGTGGACCTGCGGCAACGCTGGAAGAGGAGTCTGAGGAAGAGGAGTCAGAGGAGGAAGGTGGCTTTGAGGAGGTGGAAGACCAACCACAGCAGGCGTCCCAGGGGGCTTGTTGTCACCATTCGGGGACCCTTGGTGTTGTACGTGGCTGGGTGGAGGAAGAGACCTTCAATGACGTCAGTGAGGACAAGGAACGGGACATGGCTAGCTTGGTATCCAACCTTGTGCAAATGGGGAGTTTGCGGTTGTGCAAATAGACTGTTTGCGGTTGTTTGCGGTGCGTTAAACGGGGAGTTTGGTCTGTCAGAGTTTGGTCTGTCACTGTGAAGCGGGCGTAACCCTTACACTACCTGATCGATACATCATACCTGATGTTTTAAAGCACGTTATTCCAAACAATTTAGGAATGTTAGGTGATTTATGCCCTTTATGGATTAAAACCCGACTCTGCGTCAACTACGTAATTTTCCATGGGAGTTTTGCCATGGATCCCCCTCCGGCATACCACTGTCCAGGTGTTAGTCCCCTTGAAACAACTTTTCCATCACTTTCGTGGCCAGAAAGAGTCCCTCTGGGTTTTAAAATTCACCTGCCTATTGAAGTCTATGGCTGTTGCCCGATTCGCGAACATAAATACGCGTTCGCCGTTCGCGAATGGAAAATTTTATGTTTGCGACATCTCTATTGCTCTATAGTACACTTTTTGTGAGGCAAGGTAACAAAAAATAGCTGTTTTTGCACCGTTTGGTTTTTTGTTATTTACAATGTTCATCTGACAGGTTAGATTATGTGGTATTTTTATAGAGCAGGTTGTTTTGGACGCGACCATACTAAATATGACAGCTTTTTTGGGTTGTTTGTCAGTTTTACATAATAAAGCATTTTTGAAAAAAATAAATAAATTGTGTCTCCATATACTTAAAGCCATAGTTTTATGGCGACTGTCTTATGTAGGGTATTTTTTTTTTTCGGTATGAGATGCCGGTTGGAGTGGTACTATTTTAGGTGCATATGACTTTTTGATTACTTGGTATTACACTTTTTTGACACACTTTTTATTAAAAATTTTTTACGGTGTTCATCTGTGGGGTTGGTCATGTGATATTTTTATACAGCAGGCTCTTACGGGCGTGGCGATACCTAATATGCATACTTTTTTATTAAAGTTTTGCACAATAACAGCATTTTTTAAACAAAAAAAAATCATGTTTTAGTGTCTCCATAGTCTGAGAGCCATATTTTTTTTAATTTTTTGGGAGATTGTTCTAGGTAGAATCTCATTTTTTTACTTGATGAGATGATGGTTTGATTAGCACTATTTTGGGATGCATATGACTTTTTGATCACTTGCTATTACACTTTTTGTTATGTTAGGTGACAAAAAATGGCTTAGGTCATGTGGTATTTTTTTAGAGCCAGTCAATATGGACGCGGCGATACCTAATATGTCTAATTTTCTTTTTTTCCCTATTTTTATTTAAAAAAATTACTTTATTTTGGGAAAAGGACGCTTTTTTCTTTTTCTTAATTGAAACTTTTAAATTCTTTTTACAAAACCTTATTTTTGTAACTTTTTTCCACTTTATTTTTTGTCCCACAATACAGAAATATTGTACTGCATTGTAAAGGGGATCAGACCCCCAAAAGTTGAAGTATTAGAGTGAGAATAAAAATAAAGTGAAAAGAAAAAGTAAAAAAAAAAGTTTCAAGTAAAAAGTGTCCTTTTCCCAAAATGAAGTAAAAGAAAAATTGCAAAAAATTGGGAAAAAAGAAAAGTAGACATATTAGGTATCACTGCGTCCGTATCGACTCTATAAAAATATCTCATGACCTAACCCCTTAGGTGAACAATGTCAAACAAGTAAAAAAAAATAATCTTTGCTAAAAAAATAAATTTTTTGTCACCTTTCATCACTAAAAGTGAAACACCAAGCGATCAAAAAGGCATATGCCCCCCAAAATAGTACCAATCTTACCGACACCTCATCCCGCAAAAAATGAGCTCCTACCTAAGACAATTGCCCAAAAAATTAAAAACTAAGGCTCTCAGAATATGGAGAAACTAAAACATGTTTTTTTTGTTTCAAAAATGCTTTTATTGTGTTAAATGTAAATAAATAAAAAAGTAGATATAATAGGTATTGCCGCATTCGTAACAACCTTCTCTATAAAAATACCACATGAACTAACTCCTCGGGTGAATACCGTAAAAAATAAAAATAAAAACTGTCAAAAAAGCAATTTTTAGTCACCTTACATCACAAAAAGTGTAATAGCAAGCAATCAAATAGTCATATGCACCCCAAAATAGTGCCAATCAAACCGTCATCTCATCCTACAAAAATGGTACCCTACCTAAGACAATTGCCCAAAAACTGAAAAAAAACTTTGGCTCTCAGACTATGGAGACACTAAAACATGATTTTTTTTGTTTAAAAAATATCATTGTGTAAAACTTATATATATTAAAAAAGTATACATATTAGGTATTGCCACGTCCATAATGACCTGCTCTATAAAATTATCACATGACCTAACCCTTCAGGTGATCACCGTACAAAATAAGAAAATAAAAACTGTGTCACCTTACATCACAAAAAGTGTAATACCAAGCGATCAAAAAGTCATAACCGCCCCACAATAATACTATTCAAACCTTCATCTCATTCCGCAAAAAAATAGACCCTAGCTAAGAAAATCGCTCTAATAAAAAAAAATAGGGCTCTCAGAATATGGAAACACTGAAACATGTTTTTTTTCCAAAATGTTGTTATTGTGTAAAACATAAATAAATAAAAAAGTATACATATTAGGTATATCCGCGTCCGTAACAACCTGCTCTATAAAAATGCCACATGATCTAACCTGTCAGATGAACATTGTAAGTAACAAAAAATTAAAATGGGGTAGACGGTGTAGGAATTACAACAGTTTTCATATGTGCCTCCCACTTGTTAAGGGACCAAAAGTAATGGGACAATTGGCTTCTCAGCTGTTCCATGGCCAGGTGTGTGTTATTCCCTCATTATCCCAATTACAATGAGAATATAAAAGGTCTAGAGTTCATTTCAAGTGTGCTATTTGCATTTGGAATCTGTTGCTGTCAACTCTCAAGATAATCCAGAGACTTGCACGATCCTAGCCTCACAGCAGGATGTCAATCACAGGGAAGGGAGGATGGGTAAGGGGTGGTCTTAGCATGACTTTATGCAAGGAGGCCGCTGCCCCCTTGACTTCAAGCTGACTCTGAGGATAGCAAAAACACAGATTAAAACAGCGTTTTTAGAAAGTGGAAGAATGAAAAACATGAACACACTGGGGGCTACTGTAAGGTAATTATGTCGGTTTAAAATGTGTTTTGGAGTTCACAGGTTCCCTTTAAAATTATCCCAGTGAAATCTTCCTTCCAAAAACCATATGGCATTCCTTTTCTTCTGCGCCCTGCCGTGTGCCCGTACAGCAGTTTACGACCACATATGGGGTGTTTCTGTAAACTACAGAATCAGGGCAATAAATATTGAGTTTTGTTTGACTGTTAACCCTTGCTTTGTTAGTGGAGTAAAATGGAAAATCTGCTAAAAAAGTTAAATTCTGACATTTCATCTCCATTTTCCTAAAGGGTTAACAAAGTTTGTAAAAATCAGTTTCGAATACTTTGAGGGGTGTAGTTTCTAAAATTAGGTCATTTGTGGGTGGTTTCTATCATGTAAGCCTCACAAAACGATTTCAGACCTGAACTGGCCCTTAAAAAGTGGGTTTTGGAAATTTTCTGAAAAATTTCAAGATTTGCTTCTAAACTAAGCCTTCTAACGTCCCCAAAAAATAAAATGGCATTCACAAAATTATCCAAACATGAAGTAGACATATGGGGAATGTAAAGTAGTAAGTACTTTTGGAGTTATTACTATCTATTATAAAAGCAGAGAAATAGAAATTTGGACATTTGCAAATATTTCTATATTTTTGGTAAATGTGGTATTTTTTTTATAAATAAAAATGTAATTTTTTGACTCAATTTTACCACTGTCATGAAGTACAATATGTGACGAGAAAACAATCTCACAATGGCCTGGATAAGTAAAAGCGTTTCAAAGTTATTACCACATAAAGTGACATATGTCAGATTTGCTAAAAATGGCTTGTCTTAGTGCCTGACGTTCCTGCAAGTTAGGACGAGCATTCTCGTCCAAGGTCCTGAAGGTGTGTTCTATCACTATCCCTAGCGCCTGCTGACGTCTCTCACTCTACTAAGTACACTGAAAAATGGCAGAATCCAAGATGGCTGAAGCTATTTATATAGCTGTGACATCACAGGGCTGGCTGGCTGGCTGGCTGCTGATTGGCTGCATGCATGGCATTGTGGGTTTTCCCTCGTTCCCAGAGTTCCTTGCTCCATGTCCTAACACGTGCAGCAGCCATTTTAGGAAAAAAATGTAATTTGTTACCACGAAGCATGGGGAAATTCGGATTCGGTGCGAACATTCGTCAACTTCAATTTGCTCATCTCTACTGATACCGTTTTTTTTTTATCACATTTCCCATGAGATAACAGCATCTTTACTTACAATGCTGTGTTGTGCCATTCTTCTGTTATTCCATCTTAAATTGTATGAATAAGGCCTAGGCTATATACAGGGGCGTAACGATCGCAGTCGCAGAGGATGCGACCGCGATCGGGCCCGGCAGGGGGGAGGGGGCCCGCTGCACTCAGATGTAATGGGAGCACTCTGACTGTGCCCAGCATGAAGTACAGTGAGAATTCCGGGCCCCGGCAAAGCACTCTTCAAAAATGAGGGGGCACAGAGGCAAGGATGGGAGGAGGAGGGGGGGGGGGGGCGCACTCACCTGGATGTTTGTTTTCAGAGTGAAGGAGGGAGACCTCTCTGCTCCCTGTTTCACTGTTCTTCAGAGCTCAGGCGCTGCCCCTGCAGGCCGCACATCGTGCTGCTGGCTGTGGGAGGAGCACTGAAGGCCTGGGAATTGGCCTCCAGCACAGCCAGCAGTGTGATGTGAGTGTGGGAGCGCACCATCAGGGAAGAGGGTAAGTATGTGTTTGTTTTTTGTTTTTCATAAAGCTTCAAAAAGGGGACAACAACTAGAGTGAGGGGGCACAAAAGAGCTTTACCACTGTGAGGGGCACATATCTGGATATAACCACTGTGAGGGGCACATATCAGGGTATAACTACTATCAGGGGGCACATATCTGGCATAACCACTGTGAGGGGGCACATATCTGGCATAACCACTGTGAAGGGGAACATATCTGGCATAACCACTGTGAGGGGGCACATATCTGGCATAACTATTGTGAGGAGCACATATCTGGCATAACTACTGTGAGGGGCACATATCTGGCATAACTACTGTGAGGGGCACATAATCTGGCATAACTACTGTGAGGGAGGCACATATCTGGGCATAACGACTGGGAGGGGCACATATTTGGGCATAACTACAGCGAGGGCACACAAAAGTAGGCATAACTACTGTGGAAGGAACAAAGGAGGGCATAACTGTTGTGAGGGGCCACAGGGAGGACATAACTATTTTGAAGGGACCACAAGGTAGGCTTAATTACTGTGAGGGGCCACAAGGTGAGCATTAGTACTATGAGGGGTCACAATGTGGGCATTAGTACTGTGTGGCAGCACTTAGGTGAAATGTCCTAGATAACCATGCTATACATTGGGATGGCCCAGTCTTACAGGCCAGCACAGCACCCCCTGCTGGTGATTTCACAGGGCAGTCACCTAACTTCCTTATGTGATTATTATTTTTTTCTCTATTATCACAGGGACCTTGTTCTGGATCCAGCAGACATCATGCCAACACCAGCGACACCCTGGCTGAGGTAGGACCAGATTTTATTAGGACTGGGTGAGTGTAGCCATGCATTGGGCTTAGGGCTCTTTCACACGAGCGGATGCCATGCGGGTAATCTGCTGCATGAAAGAGAGTCAAGCTCCGTTCCGGACAGCAGAAACACAGAGCATTAACATGACTGATAATGCTCCGTGCCTCTCTGTGATCTTTTTACTACAAAATCACGGTGACAACTTTATCTCACTGTGATTTCGTAGTATAGAGATCACAGAGAGGCACGGAGCATTATCAGTCATGTTAATGCTCCGTGCCTCTGCAGTCTGCATCGGGTCTTGGCACTCTTTCACGGAGCGGATGCCACGCATGGCATCTGCTCGTGTGAACTCAGCCTTAGACCTCTTTCACACGGCCGTTTTTTTTTCCGTTTTGCGGGCCGTTTTTTGCGGTCCGTATACGGTCCGTATACGGAACCATTGATTTCAATGGTTCCGCAAAAAAAACGGAATGTACTCCGTATGCATTCCGTTTCCGTATTTCCGTTTTTCCGTTCCGTTTTAACATAGAACATGTCCTATATTTGGCCGCAAATCACGTTCCGTGGCTCCATTAACCACCTCCGGACCGCCTAACGCAGGATCGCGTTCCTGAGGTGGCAGCCCTGCGCACAGTCACGCATATACGCGTCATCTCGCGAGACGCGAGACTTCCTGTGAACGCGCGCACACAGGCGCGCGCGCTCACAGGAACGGAAGGTAAGAGAGTTGATCTCCAGCCTGCCAGCGGCGATCGTTCGCTGGCAGGCTGGAGATGTGTTTTTTTTAACCCCTAACAGGTATATTAGACGCTGTTTTGATAACAGCGTCTAATATACCTGCTACCTGGTCTTCTGGTGGTCCCCTTTGTTTGGATCGACCACCAGAGGACACAGGTAGCTCAGTAAAGTAGCACCAAGCACCACTACACTACACTACACCCCCCCCCCCGTCACTTATTAACCCCTTATTAGCCCCTGATCACCCCTAATCACCCCTGATCACCCCATATAGACTCCCTGATCACCCCCCTGTCATTGATTACCCCCCTGTCATTGATCAACCCCCTGTAAAGCTCCATTCAGACGTCCGCATGATTTTTACGGATCCACTGATAGATGGATCGGATCCGCAAAACGCATCCGGACGTCTGAATGAAGCCTTACAGGGGCGTGATCAATGACTGTGGTGATCACCCCATATAGACTCCCTGATCACCCCCCTGTCATTGATTACCCCCCTGTCATTGATTACCCCCCTGTAAAGCTCCATTCAGACGTCCGCATGATTTTTACGGATCCACTGATAGATGGATCGGATCCGCAAAACGCATCCGGACGTCTGAATGAAGCCTTACAGGGGCATGATCAATGACTGTGGTGATCACCCCATATAGACTCCCTGATCACCCCCCTGTAAAGCTCCATTCAGATGTCCGCATGATTTTTACGGATGCACTGATACATGGATCGGATCCGCAAAACGCATCCGGTCGTCTGAATGAAGCCTTACAGGGGCATGATCAATGACTGTGGTGATCACCCCCCTGTCATTGATTACCCCCCTGTAAAGCTCCATTCAGATGTCCGCATGATTTTTACGGATGCACTGATAGATGGATCGGATCCGCAAAACGCATCCGGACGTCTGAATGAAGCCTTACAGGGGCATGATCAATGACTGTGGTGATCACCCCATATAGACTCCCTGATCACCCCCCTGTCATTGATTACCCCCCTGTCATTGATTACCCCCCTGTAAAGCTCCATTCAGACGTCCGCATGATTTTTACGGATGCACTGATAGATGGATCGGATCCGCAAAACGCATCCGGACGTCTGAATGAAGCCTTACAGGGGCGTGATCAATGACTGTGGTGATCACCCCATATAGACTCCCTGATCACCCCCCTGTCATTGATTACCCCCCTGTAAAGCTCCATTCAGACGTCCGCATGATTTTTACGGATGCACTGATAGATGGATCGGATCCGCAAAACGCATCCGGACGTCTGAATGAATCCTTACAGGGGCGTGATCAATGACTGTGGTGATCACCCCATATAGACTCCCTGATCACCCCCCTGTCATTGATTACACCCCTGTCATTGATTACCCCCCTGTAAAGCTCCATTCAGACGTCCGCATGATTTTTACGGATGCACTGATAGATGGATCGGATCCGCAAAAACGCATCCGGACGTCTGAATGAAGCCTTACAGGGGCATGATCAATGACTGTAATGATCACCCTATATAGACTCCCTGATCACCCCCCTGTCATTGATCACCCCCCTGTCGATGATCAACCCCCCTGTCATTGATCAACCCCCCTGTCATTGATCACCCCCCCTGTCATTGATCACCCCTCTGTAAGGCTCCATTCAGATATTTTTTTGGCCCAAGTTAGCGGAATTTTTTTTTTTTTTTCTTACAAAGTCTCATATTCCACTAACTTGTGTCAAAAAATAAAATCTCACATGAACTCCCCATACCCCTCACGGAATCCAAATGCGTAAAATTTTTTAGACATTTATATTTCAGACTTCTTCTCACGCTTTAGGGCCCCTAGAATGTTAGGGCAGTATAAATACCCCACATGTGACCCCATTTCGGAAAGAAGACACCCCCAGGTATTCCGTGAGGGGCATATTGAGTCCATGAAAGATTGAAATTTTTGTCCCAAGTTAGCGGAACGGGAGACTTTGTGAGAAAAAAATAAAAAATATCAATTTCCGCTAACTTGTGCCAAAAAAAAAAAATTTCTATGAACTCGCCATGCCCCTCATTGAATACCTTGGGGTGTCTTCTTTCCAAAATGGGGTCACGTGTGGGGTATTTATACTGCCCTGGCATTCTAGGGGCCCCAAAGCGTGAGAAGAAGTCTGGTATCCAAATGTCTAAAAATGCCCTCCTAAAAGGAATTTGGGCACCTTTGCGCATCTAGGCTGCAAAAAAGTGTCACACATCTGGTATCGCCGTACTCAGGAGAAGTTGGGGAATGTGTTTTGGGGTGTCATTTTACATATACCCATGCTGGGTGAGAGAAATATCTTGGCAAAAGACAACTTTTCCCATTTTTTTATACAAAGTTGGCATTTGACCAAGATATTTATCTCACCCAGCATGGGTATATGTAAAAAGACACCCCAAAACACATTCCTCAACTTCTCCTGAGTACGGAGATACCAGATGTGTGACACTTTTTTGCAGCCTAGGTGGGCAAAGGGGCCCACATTCCAAAGAGCACCTTTCGGATTTCACAGGTCATTTACCTACTTACCACACATTTGGGCCCCTAGAATGCCAGGGCAGTATAACTACCCCACAAGTGACCCCATTTTGGAAAGAAGAGACCCCAAGGTATTCGCTGATGGGCATAGTGAGTTCATGGAAGTTTTTATTTTTTGTCAGAAGTTTGTGGAATATGAGACTTTGTATGAAAAAAAAAAAAAAAAAAAAAATCATCATTTTCCACTAACTTGTGACAAAAAATAAAAAATTCTAGGAACTCGCCATGCCCCTCACGGAATACCTTGGGGTGTCTTCTTTCCAAAATGGGGTCACTTGTGGGGTAGTTATACTGCCCTGGTATTCTAGGGGCCCAAATGTGTGGTAAGGAGTTTGAAATCAAATTCAGGAAAAAATGAGGAGTGAAATCCGAAAGGTGCTCTTTGGAATATGGGCCCCTTTGCCCACCTAGGCTGCAAAAAAGCGTCACACATCTGGTATCCCCGTACTCAGGAGAAGTTGAGGAATGTGTTTTGGGGTGTCTTTTTACATATACCCATGCTGGGTGAGATAAATATCTTGGTCAAATGACAACTTTGTATAAAAAAATGGGAAAAGTTGTCTTTTGCCAAGATATTTCTCTCACCCAGCATGGGTATATATAAAATGACACCCCAAAACACATTCCCCACCTTCTCCTGAGTACGGAGATACCAGATGTGTGACACTTTTTTGCAGCCTAGGTGGGCAAAGGGGCCCATATTCCAAAGAGCACCTTTCGGATTTCACAGGTCATTTTTTACTGAATTTGATTTCAAACTCCTTACCACACATTTGGGCCCCTAGAATGCCAGGGCAGTATAACTACCCCACAAGTGACCCATTTTGGAAAGAAGAGACCCCAAGGTATTCGCTGATGGGCATAGTGAGTTCATAGAACTTTTTATTTTTTGTCACAAGTTAGTGGAATATGAGACTTTGTAAGAAAAAAAAAAAAATAAATCATCATTTTCCGCTAACTTGTGACAAAAAATAAAAAGTTCTATGAACTCACTATGCCCATCAGCGAATACCTTAGGGTGTGTACTTTCAGAAATGGGGTCATTTGTGGGGTGTTTGTACTGTCTGGGCATTGTAGAACCTCAGGAAACATGACAGGTGCTCAGAAAGTCAGAGCGGCTTCAAAAAGCGGAAATTCACATTTTTGTACCATAGTTTGTAAACGCTATAACTTTTACCCAAACCATTTTTTTTTTACCCAAACATTTTTTTTTTATCAAAGACATGTAGAACTATAAATTTAGAGCAAAATTTCTATATGGATCTCGTTTTTTTTGCAAAATTTTACAACTGAAAGTGAAAAATGTCATTTTTTTGCAAAAAAATCTTTAAATTTCGATTAATAACAAAAAAAGTAAAAATGTCAGCAGCAATGAAATACCACCAAATGAAAGCTCTATTAGTGAGAAGAAAAGGAGGTAAAATTCATTTGGGTGGTAAGTTGCATGACCGAGCAATAAACGGTGAAAGTAGTGTAGGTCAGAAGTGTAAAAAGTGGCCTGGTCTTTCAGGGTGTTTAAGCACTGGGGGCTGAGGTGGTTAAAGTCTATGGGTCCGCAAAAAAACGGAATGCATACGGAAGTGCATCCGTATGTCTTCCGTATCCGTTCCGTTTTTTGCGGATCCATCTATTGAAAATGTTATGCCCAGCCCAATTTTTTCTATGAAATTACTGTATACTGTATTTGCCATACGGAAAAACGGAACGGAAAAACGGAACGGAAACGGAAACACAACGGAAACAAAAAACGGAACAACGGATCCATTTAAAACGGACCGCAAAACACTGAAAAAGACATACTGTCGTGTGAAAGAGGCCTTAGTGTTAAGAAAATCTGCCGCCTCTTTGTAAAAATTGGGGTGGGGGGCCCGATCCAAAGTTTGCACTGGGGCCGATAACACTCTAGTTACGCCACTGGCTATATAATCACAAAGCTACAGCTGTAGTCCAGAATAATTAAGCTGCATACAATTTTACGGAATGCAGCTGTTACTTGGATAATACAGCTGCTTAATTAAGATCTCTGTGTAGCCATATGCGAATTAGCAACTGCCAAGCTGATGTGCCGCTACACAATTTGTCAGTAATGATTGACAATGTAAGGCCTCATTTTGACTGCAGTATGCTTGCCATTATTTTATATGTCAACTCAGTAGTCCATCAAAAACATAGAACAGGTACAAATCTTTCCATTATACTGTTTCTTTGTTTGGCTTACTGAAGCAATATACTGACCAGAATATGGTTGTGTAAATAAGTACTCAAACTGCATAGGGACACAGGATAGTCTTCATTTTATTCATAGAAGCAGAATAAATCCAGAGTAAAACCTGATAACACAGAAAAGAGGTGTCGATTATAGACACGACAGGGCAAGTCACCGACCAACAGCCCAGGGCCCATGGTCTACTCAATCAGCTACTTATCAAAGAGCATTACTATGATATACTATGAGATGTAAAAGTGTAACTATTGTTTCAGGAATATTTTTTTTTAACATAAACTGCCATTAGGAGTAGCAGTATTTCTGACCATTATATTGTATAACTTGTAGGTGACATTTTTAGCATTTTTCCCTCGGTAATCTGTCTGTAATTGTCAACCTTTTCAGAGCTGTTGGGTGGAGACTAGCTGATCATCATGTCTAACACAACATAGGACATGGATAAAGAGGAATACCATAACACTGTCTGCAGCACACTGAAGCAGCAGTAATGAGGATATTACACAGCAGAACGGAGAAGTTAAAAGAGGTTGTCCAGTCCCCAAATCATTTTTGTGTGTTCCCAACACCCTCACCATGCATATATACACCCCCAATACCTGTTTTTTCTAATCTAATTAATATGTATAAATATATCAGGGGTCAGTATAGAGAATTATCCCATCATCTATTTATCCCGAGGACTGTGAATGTGACGAGGGGACATCCGCTGTGCTTGGAGGAAAGAAGGTTTGAACACAAACATAGAAGAGGATTCTTTACGGTAAGAGCAGTGAGACTATGGAACTCTCTGCCTGAGGAGGTGGTGATGGTGAGTACAATATATGCGTTGAGCTTATCACCTGAATTATTGTTATATAAGGCTATGGGAGCAAGCTCTAAAGGGTGACAATGGTGGGACGCCACTAGCCCGATGTATACTATGGTTTGGCTCCCTTCCCTAAGTAATTATTAAAGAAATATTGCAGTATGGATTGTCCGCTGGTGTGAATGGCGGTCATGTGACTTTGTCATGTGATCGGCAGACTGCATCCACCTTACGATGGGCTGGAGCATGCTCATTTGACACTTAGTGCTAGGTCGCCATCTTGGTTGTGGGCGCCTATGTCTTCTATGTGATAGGATATTCTCGCGGGATGAGAAGCACTCTACGCCTGCACAATACAAAATCACGGATACCGACCAGATCCTGCCGTCTCAAGCTACATGTGAGAACTTTTGATTAAATGAGCTATTTGTTTTTAATTAACACAATCATGTACACCTGAGATGCGATATTGTTTAATGAAAGGTTTTTTATGATATGTATTGTAAACATATGAATTTATGTACACAACATTGGCACATAGCACTTTATGATTTATTGTTGGTTTCCACTGAGATAAAATTATGTACACCTTTTGTTTACTGTTTTTAACACTGTTTATATGGATATTGATGTATAATCATGTAATCACTCTGTTAATCATGTATGCTATACAAGCACTTGAGTTTGCACTATGTATTATGGCTTGACAAAGGCTCCATGGAGTGAGCTGAAACGCTGCTGTTACCACATGGGTTAATAAAATACCCCCTGTTTCCTGTTTTTCATGGATATTTGAGTGCTGCCTTGGCCTTTTTTGCATACCGGTGTATATATATATATATATATATATATATATATATTTATATTGTAGCAAGGAACAAGGGGCAATCATTAATTGTCGGTATGTGTCACCGAGGTTCCTGGCCTCGGTGAGGTAAGAGCCGTTTTCTTCCACCCTGAAGTGTCATTATTGCAGATTGCAGTCTGACACTACAGCTGGTTAGTATGGCTCTAAAGCTGATCCGGGACGGCTCTTACTGGGAGTAGCCAAAGTGCTGGGTGGGTGGCTACTAAGTGTGAGACTCCACTGTGAACTGAGACTTATAAGTTTGCGGTTGCAAATACTCTAATGCAGGATGTCATTTTGGGCCGTGATTTCCCCTTGTTTTGGAAGTTGTGGGGAAAGTCAGTCAGTGACGAAACCCTGGCAGACTTGTACCTTTAAGTGAAGTGACACTTTAGAAACAGTGGTGCTGACAAGGTGCCAGGTTTGCAGAAATGCATAATGAAAATGTGGTCATGTGAAATAGGTGATGATGATGAGGATGACATGGCTTTTCTATTGCAGGTTGTGATCAGGGGAGAAGTGCATAATGAAGAAATACTGGTTGATGTTGTGAGCACATAGGGGAGCGAACCTACTGTGATGAACATGCAGGAAAGTGTGGCAGTGCTAGAGCATGTACCACACATACCAGAGGTGGATAGGCAGTCTCCACAGGATTCTATGGTTGCTGGGGAGGATTGGCTCATCGGTGCTGCTAGAGGTCAGGATTGATATTGACACAAGTGGTATATATGACATATGCGCTGTGACTGATAGCAACTCAGAGATGGAAGCTAACATGTCAAGGTCTTGCGACCAAATGACAGCTATACCTGACGTGACGAGAGTTAAGTAGGGAGACGTCAGCATAGGGTCTGAGAATTATACCCAGGCAGTGGAAGACTTCTTGGCAGGTCTGACCAACCAAAAAGAGTGTGTAGAAGAGCATGACCGACGGCTGGCAGAGGCTCATTACCAGCTGGGCCTGGCAGGTCAGTACGGCTGCAAACTTGAAGATGTTTTAACCTGCTCCACACAGTCCTTAGATACACTAGAGAAGGGACTAGTTGTTCTCGCATACTCCAGAAGAGTCAAAGGAGAAGACTCAGAAAGAGATGAATGAACTAAAGGATTTAGAGTCACAAATAGAAGCGGAAATTCTCCAACTTCAAGAGGAACTTGCAGCTTCTGAGCGATCCAGATGTCATGCAGAGCAGGAAAGAAATGAGTTGGCTGATGAGGTCTCAAACAGCATCTCAGGAAATCTGCTCTCTTGGAGGAAAAAAGACATTTGGAAGCCAGGATTGCTCAACTTGAACAAGAGTTGCGTAATCGGATGAAGAAGAAACAGAAGAATTTTGACCAGCTCCTGGCTGAAGAGAAATATATCTCGGCCCGGTATGCCGAAAAACGTGACCGAGCGGAGACTGATGCTCGGGAGAAGGAGACCAAGGCTCTCTCTCTGGCTAAAGACCTTGAACAAGTGCTTGAGGCTTGAGATGAACTTGAGAGGCTGAACAAGCAACTTAGAGCAGAGATGTGGAATCTTGTCAGCTCAAAGGATGACGTCGGGAAGAGCATCCCTGAGTTGGAGAAGTTCAAGTCAGAACCGATTCAGAATGCGTCTGGAGACAGTGATGCTGCAGTGCCGATCGAGGCAGAGAAGAGGGAAAACGTTTTTGCTGAGCCAGTTGATGGGGCTGATGTAGATGCAGAGGCCAAGAGACTCATGGCAATCTGTAGCCAAGACCTGGTCATGAAAGACATTCCCTCTGCCATTAATGCCTTCCAGAAAGCCAGAGGTCTGCTGGGGAATAAATATGAGGAGACAGACGACCAGCATGCAGATGCTGTCTACTACTGTGAGATGGCTCTCCTAGGGCCTGCACAAATGGAAAACAATATCCTGGGTGACCCTCTGGAGGGAATGCCAGAAGATGAAGAGTCTGATGAGGACCCCAGTGTCCCAAGTACCTCCAACCTTGATGAGAAAGAGGAGGAGGGGTTCAGAATGCAAGTATATGATGCCGTGTCTGAGAAGGATGAGAAGGCTAACAAAGTGAATAAAGACTCCAAAGGAGACACAAAGGCTGAAGAAGCTAAGGCCGATGAGTTGGAGTGGGAGAAATCCTTGTGTGTTCCAGAGACCAAAGATAAGGCTGAAGGAGAGTCTGCCGAAGTGGAAAAAGCTACTGAAGAAGCAGAGGTCTCTGAAACTGCCACCAATCGGAGGAAGCCACTACTAAAGAGAGGGAATAGCGTGGAAATGGAACTCTTGATCGTCCCAGAACTAGCAAATCTAGAAGCAGAAATGCTGAAAAACTGTAAAAAAAAAAAGTGAACCAGATGTGCTTAAAATGAGCGAGCGGCCATAAGCATGCTCTGCAAAGCAAGGGAGAAAGGGTCTGGACACAACCATGACTGGGAACAACTGTGTGAACAGTTTAGTCAAGAGTTGCAGCAGTTCAAGAAAGGACCTGAGCATGTACGAGAGCCAGAAAAGTTAAAGAGAAAGTCTGTTGATTGGGAAAAAATATCTCCTGGAAAAGGGTACAGAGGCCAAAATCGAAATGCTGAGAGTAAAGTAAAAAAAAAGATGCTATCTTTTTGATGAAATAAAGAAACAAAGAGAGCGGTATCAGAGAGTGCGAGAACGTATCATCGTAGCTCGTGAAAGAATAAAAAGAGAGTATCTGGCCATTAGATGGACACTAGAGTCTGTTAGATATTATCTACTGGGCAGAAAATCTGTGTTTGTTACAAACTGAGCTCTTCTGGCCTGGGTATGGCAAAATAAAGGGAAATGGTACGATGTGGGAAAATCCCCAGACCTCAGGTCTGAAGAATAGGGGGGGATATGTAGTGAGGTGAACTGGAATGTGCATGGTAAAGCCCTGGAAGGGGTGTGTATCTCCCCTTGATGAGATAAGTAAAGTCCAGGAAGATGGCGCTGGCTTCAGCAAACCGAGTTGCTGAAGCTATTTTTCTTTATTTATTCAGGGCTGGATTTTATTTGGATTGGGATGGTAGGATTAGTAGTGGGACCTCCAATCCACCCCCATTCCAGGGCATGGTTTTCCCTGACAAGTGATCACAGGTGAAGACTACTATAATCAGTCTGGTATAAATCTACCCACAGTGTGTCAGTCTGGGGAAGTGTGTATGATCCTGGAGCAGAGGTTCTGTGTGTGATCCTGGAGCAGAGGCTCTGTGTGTGGTTTCAGTCAGGAGGATTGAGGGGCCACAAAGCTATACGAAGCCTGATCTCTCCCCTGTGTGGACTGACGCTTTGTAAGGCTTGGAGCCTGAGACCCTGACCCTAAGTGGTACTTAGAGGGGAGTCAGGGAAACCTATGTGTTTAGGTAGAGCCCAGATAGGCAAGGTGTTTTATCTTGGCTTTGTATGTTTTATCGTTATGGCTTGTGTCACAATAAAGCATGGTTTGGCCCCTAAATCCTGGTGTCCATGAATAAGTGTGTGGTTGCAGCCCCAGTGAAAGAGAGCTACCCCTTACAATATATTTATATATCCAGTATACACAGTCCGGTCCATAAATATTGGGACATCAACACAATTCTAACATTTTTGGCTCTATACACCACCACAATGAATTTGAAATGAAACGAACAAGATGTGCTTTAACTGCAGACTGTCAGCTTTAATTTGAGGGTATTTACATCCAAATCAGGTGAACGGTGTAGGAATTACAAGTTTGCATATGTGCCTCCCACTTGTTAAGGGACCTAAAGTAATGGAACAGAATAATAATCATAAATCAAACTTTCACTTTTTAATACTTGATTGCAAATCCTTTGCAGTCAATTACAGCACAAAGTCTGGAACGCATAGACATCACCAGACGCTGGGTTTCATCCCTGGTGATGCTCTGACAGGCCTCTACTGCAACTGTCTTCAGTTCCTGCTTGTTCTTGTCCTATTGGAGTGCCATTCATTTTTCTGGACTATAATTGGGGTAAGAAGCCTATTCCCTTAACCTCTTCAGGAGACAGGGCGTACAGGTACGCCCTTATGTCCTGGTACTTAAGGACACAGGTCGTACCTGTACGCCCTGTGCATTTCTGATCACCGCCGCGCAGCGGGCGGAGATCGGAAGTCGGTGCCTGCTCAAATCATTGAGCAGGCACCTTGGCTAAATGCCCGGGGGGGTCCCATGACCACCCCATGTCGGCGATCGCCGCAAACCGCAGGTCAATTCAGACCTGCGGTTTGCGGATTTTACTATTGCGGCGGCGGACGGTGCCATCGGGACCCCATGCGGCTATAGGGGGGACCGCGCTGCCTTCCGGTGAGGAGCCTGTGAGATCCAGCCCCCTGGATCTCACAGGCCGGAAGCTGTATGAGTAATACACACAGTATTACTCATACAGCCAATGCATTCCAATACATAAGTATTGGAATGCATTGTAAAGGATTAGACCCCAAAAAGTTCAAGTCCCAAAGTGGGACAAAAAAATTTGTGGAAAAAAAAGTTGAAAAATAAAGTTTTCCCCCCAAAAAATTAAAAGTTTCAAGTAAAAATAAACAAAAACGTCATTTTCCCCAAATAAACTAAAAAAAAATTGGTAAAAAATAGGAGGAAAAAAAAAGTATACATATTAGGTATCTCCGCATCCGTATCGACCGGATCTATAAACATATCACATGACCTAACCCCTCAGATGAACACCGTAAAAAAACAAAAAAAAAACTGTGCTAAATAAACAATTTTTTTGTCACCTTACATCACAAAAGGTACAACAGCAAGCAATTAAAAAGGCGTTTGCCCACCAAAATAGTACCAATCAAACAGTCACCTCATCCCGCAAAAAATGAGACCCTACCTAACATAATCGTCCAAAAACTGAAAAAACTATGGCTCTCAGACTATGGAGACACTAAAACATGATGTTTTTTTTGTTTCAAAAATGATATTGTGTAAAACTTACATTAAAAAAAAAAGTATACATATTAGGTATCGCCGCGTCCGTATCGACCGGCTCTATAAAAATATCACATGACCTAACCCCTCAGATGAACACCGTAAAAAATGTAAAATAAAAACTGTGCTAAATAAACAATTTTTTTGTCACCTTACATCACAAAAAGTGTAATAGCAAGCGATCAAAAAGTCACACGCACCCCAAAATAGTGCCAATAAAATTTGCCAAAAAATTGAAATTCTGAAATTTCATCTCCATTTGCCAATAACTCTTGTGGAACACCTAAAGAGTTAACAACGTTTGTAAAATCAGTTTTGAATACCTTGAGGGGTGTAGTTTCTTAGATGGGGTCACTTTTATGGAGTTTCTACTCTAGGGGTGCATCAGGGGGGCTTCAAATGGGACATGGTGTAAAAAAAAACAGTCCAGCAAAACCTGCCTTCCAAAAAATGTATGGCATTCCTTTCCTTCTGAGCCCTGCCGTGTGCCCGTACAGCGGTTTACGACCGCATATGGGGTGTTTCTGTAAACTACAGAATCAGAGCTATAAATATTGAGTTTTGTTTGGCTGTTAACCCTTGCTTTGTAACTGAAAAAAAATTATTAAAATGGAAAATCTGCCAAAAAAGTGAAATTTTGAAATTGTATCTCTATTTTCCATAAATTCTTGTGGAACACCTAAAGGGTTAACAAAGCTTGTAAAATCAGTTTTGAATACCATGAGGGTTGTAGTTTCTTAGATGGGTCACTTTTATGGAGTTTCTACTCTAGGGGTGCATCAGGGGGCTTCAAATGGGACATGGTGTCAAAAAAACCAGTCCAGCAAAACCTGCCTTCCAAAAACCATATGGCATTCCTTTCATTCTGCGCCCTGCCGTGTGCCCCTACAGCGGTTTACGACCACATATGGGGTGTTTCTGTAAACTACAGAATCATAGCTATAAATATTGAGTTTTGTTTGGCTGTTAACCCTTGCTTTGTAACTGAAAAAAAATTATTAAAATGGAAAATCTGCCAAAAAAGTGAAATTTTGAAATTGTATCTCTATTTTCCATAAATTCTTGTGGAACACCTAAAGGGTTAACAAAGCTTGTAAAATCATTTTTGAATACCATGAGGGTTGTAGTTTCTTAGATGGGGTCACTTTTATGGAGTTTCTACTCTAGGGGTGCATCAGGGGGGCTTCAAATGGGACATGGTGTCAAAAAAACCAGTCCAGCAAAACCTGCCTTCCAAAAACCATATGGCATTCCTTTCATTCTGCGCCCTGCCGTGTGCCCCTACAGCGGTTTACGACCACATATGGGGTGTTTCTGTAAACTACAGAATCATAGCTATAAATATTGAGTTTGGTTTGGCTGTTAACCCTTGCTTTGTAACTGAAAAAAAAATTATTAAAATGGAAAATCTGCCAAAAAAGTGAAATTTTAAAATTGTATCTCTATTTTCCATTAATTCTTGTGGAACACCTAAAGGGTTAACATTTTTGGGTGGTTTCTATTATGTAAGCCTCGCAAAGTGACTTCAGACCCGAACTGGTCCCTAAAAATTTGGTTTTTGAAAATTTCAGAAAAATTTCAAGATTTGCTTCTAAACTTCTAAGCCTTGTAACATCCCCAAAAAATAAAATATCATTCCCAAAATGATCCAAACATGAAGTAGAAAAAAAAATTCATTACACCTCAGGTCAGACCACCAATCAGACTCCCAATGTTAATCAGACCTCAGCTAACAGCCCCAATAAGATCCCCAATGTAAATAAGACCCCAATAAGACCTCATATAACACCTCAGCTCGACCCCTATAGCTACGCCAGTGCCTCATGCACACAACCATATCTGTTTTGCGGTCTGCAATCCGCTAAATAAGGATACCATCCATGTGCGATACACATTTTCTTTGCAGACATATTGACTTCTATAGGTTCAAGGTCTGCATTTTGAGAACCAGAATAGGAACAGCAGTTTAGGTGGCAATCAAGACATTGAATCACTTCCAATTGTTTTGTCAGTCTTTCTATTGGTGCCTGTATGCAGCAGCTTCTACCTTCTCCCTCTCCTCCTCCATCTCCCCTTCCATAGACTTCTACGTAATCTGATTCTCCAGTGAGCAGGCAGCCTGTCTTCAATGGTCTATACTGAAGATGCTTCCAAGTAGTGAACTGTCAGTGAGAGAAGAGAAGGGGAGCATAAAAGGAGTCTGATAAAAGGAAAGCATGCATCTTTCTCTGATAAGAAATGTTTCAAAGTTTCTTGTGTCCGCCTGTACTATTCATTCATGGGAAAATAAAAATAAAAGAACGGCTTCATTTACTTGTCCATTTCGTAAATCAGGCAGGGGAGCAGACCACTGAAGTTACCTTATCCGGCATAGCTGACACAGTTGGGTTTTCAGTAGGCTTGAGCAAATCAAGCTTCGGATCATAGATCTGAAGTTAATTTGTTCAAAAACTTTGTTTTTAATGCAGTTTCCATGTAGCATTAAAATGTATTGGCTCAGTGTAGGCAAACTTTGTGTTGCCCAAAACTGTGCGAGACTTCAGTGAATTAGTACTGTATTCCTATCTGCATATTTAAAAACAATTTAAAATAGGAATCAGAAGTGTGCTCTGGTACTGGTACCAAAGCCTACTTTGGACTCCTATTTCAAAATGTTTTTAAATGCACAGATAGGAATACATACTAATTCACCAAAGTTTTGCTCAATTTCGCGAAAGACGAAGCTTGCCTAAATGGAGCCAATACAGTTGCAAGAAAAAGTATGTGAACCCTTTGGAATGATATGGATTTCTGCACAAATTGGTCATAAAATGTGATCTGATCTTCATTTAAGTTGAAACAATAGACAATCACAGTCTTCTTAAACTAATAACACACAAAGAATTAAATGTTACCATGTTTTTATTGAACACACCATGTAAACATGCACAGTGCAGGTGGAAAAAGTATGTGAACCCTTGGATTTAATAACTGGTTGAACCTCCTTTGGCAGCAATAACTTCAACCAAACGTTTCCTGTAGTTGCAGATCAGACGTGCACAACGGTCAGGAGAAATTCTTGTCCATTCCTCTTTACAGAACTGTTTCAGTTCAGCAATATTCTTGGGATGTCGGGTGTGAATCGCTTTCTTGAGGTCATGCCACAGCATCTCAATCGGGTTGAGGTCAGGACTCTGACTGGGCCACTCCAGAAGGCGTATTTTCTTCTGTTTAAGCCATTCTGTTGTTGATTTACTTCTATGCTTTAGGTCGTTGTCCTGTTGCAACACCCATCTTCTGTTGAGCTTCAGCTGGTGGAGAGATGGCCTTAAGTTCTCCTGCAAAATGTCTTGATAAACTTGGGAATTCATTTTTCCTTTAATAATAGCAATTCATCCAGGTCCTGACGCAGCAAAGCAGCCCCAAACCATGATGCCTCCACCACCATACTTCACAGTTTGGATGAGGTTTTGATGTTGGTGTGCTGTGCCTCTTTTTCTCCACACATAGTGTTATGTGTTTCTTCCAAACAACTCAACTTTGATTTCATCTGTCCACAGAATATTTTGACAGTACTGCTGTGGAACATCCAGGTGCTCTTGTGCAAACTGTAAATGTGCAGCATTGTTTTTTTTTGGACAGCAGTGGCCTTCTCTGTGGTATCCTCCCATGAAATCCATTCTTGTTTAGTGTTTTACGTATCGTACATTCGCTAACAGGGATGTTAGCATATGCCAGAGACTTTAGTTTTTAGCTGACACTCTGGGATTCTTCTTCACCTCATTGAGCAGTCTGTGCTGTGCTCTTGCAGTCATCTTTACAGGACGGCCACTCCTAGGGAGAGTATCAGCAGTGCTGAAATTTCTCCATTTATAGACAATTTGTCCTACCATGGACTGATGAACAGCAAGGCTTTTGGAGATACTTTTATAACCCTTTCCAGCTTTATGCAAGTTAACAATTCTTAATCATAGGTCTTCTGAGAGCTCTTTTGTGTGAGGCATCATTCACATCAGGCAATGCTTCTTGTGAAAAGCAAACCCAGAACTGGTGTGTGTTTTTAATAGGGCAGGGCAGCTGTAACCAACATCTCCAATCTCATGTAATTGATTGGACTTCAGTTGGCTGATACCTCACTCCAATTAGCTCTTGGAGAAGGGGTTCACATACTTTTTCCACCTGCACTGTGAATGTTTACATTTTTGTGTTCAATAAAAACGTGGTAACAATTAATTTTTTTTGTGTTATTAGTTTAAGCAGACTGTGATTGTCTATTGTTGTGACTTAGATGAATATCAGATCACATTTTATGACCAATTTGTGCAGAAATCCATATTATTCGAAAGGGTTCACATACTTTTTATTGCAACTGTACATGTTAATGCTGTACAGAAACAGCATTAAAAACTACGTTTTTGAACTAATCAACTTTGGATCTATGATTCATGCCAGAAACCCTCCAGGTCCCCTTATAATGAATGGGAATCTGGCGGTGCTCAGCCATGTCTGGCTACGCTGGAAATGTAAATTCTGGAAGTCTAATCCTCAAAATTGACTACCAGATTTATCAAATGTGAATGTGAACCTAACCTTTCTTTTTTAAGCAAGTGGGATTGGTGTATTTGGCTAATGATGTTTTCATCATGAGCTGCTCATTCATATTAAGGGGTTCTCTGGGATTTTCATATTGATGGCCTATCCTCAGATCAAAAGGGTCCGACTGCTGGAAACCGTGGTGCTTACCTGAGGCCCGGTAAGTGCTCCAGCCTCCTCGCAGCTTAGCAGACACAGCGTCATGTGTTGGATAGCGGCCAAGGAAAGACCACCTTTATGAAAATCCTGGAGAACCTCTTTAAATAACTACATTTTAAGCCATGATTACATATCAGGAAAAATGAGAGTCTCATTGCAGAAAAGATAGTTTGTTTAGATTTATTTATTCTTCTTCCTCAACTTTCAGGTAAAATACACTGCTCAAAAAAATAAAGGGAACACTTAAACAACACAATGTAACTCCAAGTCAATCACACTTCTGTGAAATCAAACTGTCCACTTAGGAAGCAACACTGAGTGACAATCAATTTCACATGCTGTTGTGCAAATGGAATAGACAACAGGTGTAAATTATAGGCAATTAGCAAGACACCCCCAATAAAGGAGTGGTTCTGCAGGTGGTAACCACAGACCACTTCTCAGTTCCTATGCTTTCTGGCTGATGTTTTGGTCACTTTTGAATGCTGGCGGTGCTTTCACTCTAGTGGTAGCATGAGACAGAGTCTACAACCCACACAAGTGGCTCAAGTAGTGCAGCTTATCCAGGATGGCACATCAATGCGAGCTGTGGCAAGAAGGTTTGCTGTGTCTGTCAGCGTAGTGTCCAGAGCATGGAGGAGCTACCAGGAGACAGGCCAGTATATCAGGAGACGTGGAGGAGGCCGTAGGAGGGCAACAACCCAGCAGCAGGACCGCTACCTCCGCCTTTGTGCAAGGAGGAACAGGAGGAGCACTGCCAGAGCCCTGCAAAATGACCTCCAGCAGGCCACAAATGTGCATGTGTCTGCTCAAACGGTCAGAAACAGACTCCATAAGGGTGATATGAGGGCCCGACATCCACAGGTGGGGGTTGTGCTTACAGCCCAACACCGTGCAGGACGTTTGGCATTTGCCAGAGAACACCAAGATTGGCAAATTCGCCACTGGCGCCCTGTGCTCTTCACAGATGAAAGCAGGTTCACACTGAGCACATGACAAATGTGACAGAGTCTGGAGACGCCGTGGAGAACGTTCTGCTGCCTGCAACATCCTCTAGCATGATCGGTTTGGCATTGGTCAGTAATGGTGTGGGGTGGCATTTCTTTGGAGGGCCGCACAGCCCTCCATGTGCTCGCCAGAGGTAGCCTGACTGCCATTAGGTACCGAGATGAGATCCTCAGACCCCTTGTGAGACCATATGCTGGTGCGGTTGGCCCTGGGTTCCTCCTAATGCAAGACAATGCTAGACCTCATGTGGCTGGAGTGTGTCAGCAGTTCCTGCAAGACGAAGGCATTGATGCTATGGACTGGCCCGACTGTTCCCCAGACCTGAATCCAATTGAGCACATCTGGGACATCATGTCTCGCTCTATCCACCAATGTCACGTTGCACCACAGACTGTCCAGGAGTTGGCAGATGCTTTAGTCCAGGTCTGGGAGGAGATCCCTCAGGAGACCGTCCGCCACCTCATCAGGAGCATGCACAGGCGTTGTAGAGAGGTCATACAGGCACGTGGAGGCCACACACACTACTGAGCCTCATTTTGACTTGTTTTAGGGACATTACATCAAAGTTGGATCAGCCTGTAGTGTGTTTTTCCACTTTAATTTTGAGTGTGACTCATATTCTAGACCTCCATGGGTTGAAAAATTTGATTTCCATTTTTTTATTTTTGTGTGATTTTGTTGTCAGCACATTCAACTATGTAAAGAACAAAGTATTTCAGAAGAATATTGAATTAACTCAGATCTAGGATGTGTTATTTTTGTGTTCCCTTTATTTTTTTGAGCAGTGTATTATACACAGTGATGGGTGAAGTTATGAAAAATTTGATTCGGCTGCTTTGACAAATTTCACAAATAAATTTTATTAGTGACAAATTATTTTGTCACAAAGCGCATTCCCTTGTATGTAGCGGGCCTGATGACTGGCGCCGCCCCTGGTCATTGAACCCCTCAGATATCGAATTCATCGCTGATCGCGATGCTACAATTGTGGCCTATTATGAGTTAATCCCCATGTACAGAAAAAACATACCTTATTCATTTGCTCGCAGAGAGACTGTCGTAGCCATCTCGATTGAAGACACTGCACAAAACCTCTTGTGTGATGACATGATGACGTTACCCGCAACCTCCTGATGACATCAACGTCACCCCGCACAAGATTACGCATTGTATGGTCAATTCATTTGGTTTAAATTTGCTCAACACTAATTATACATTATAATAAAAGAAATATAGTTCTATGTAAAGTATTCACTATCTACAGGCCCTAGTTTATTGATCCTGCAACTGCAGACAGAATGCCAGTGATCAACATTTTGTTAAGGAATTTATGTGGTTATATGAAAATTGAAAAATGGACTGAATACGGATTTTTCAAAAACAGCACTATTATTTGTGAGTCGTGTCTGGAATTACAGCTCAGCCTCAGCCATATTGACTTGCTCTCAATAAGTCTGAGCTGGAATTCTGGACAGAGCCACGGACAAGAATATCACTGACTCTGGAAAAAAAATTAAAGTTCAGATAACCTGTTTAAAGGGAATGTGTCACCAAAATTTGTTTTCTGCCAGTTTAAACCAGATAGTGACACATATCCTTTTTCTTCTGATCTTTTTATTTTCTGATTGAAGATTATTTTTTCTAATTCTATTTTCTGAACATGATTATATGCTTTATAGCAGCCACATGGGACATAGACACAGAGGTCAGGAGGAACCCTCATAGACTTCTATTGGAGAGTTTTCTAGGCATGCTCTGTGACATGCAGAAATCAGGAGAGAGTAGATAAGCCTTGAAAATCGCCTACAGTGAATGGTGGATCCTGTGTTATCTATTTATAGAGGTGATATCTGTCATTCTAATCCTGCTTGAAATGACTGAAATTTGCTGCAAATAACTGCAGTAAAGTGATCTGTACAGACCAAGAAGAGGCACTTAGTAGCCAGTGCAAAACTGCAGGATTTTATAGTTTTTGTTTAAATATAGATATTGACCGAAAATTTGAAATAAACCACCAAAAATTATTAAAAAAATATATTTAACATAAAAACATTATTTAAACAATAGGTCATTTTATGATGACACATTACTGTTAAGTGTAAGCATACTCTGGCTTCATTGCTGTGATTACGGTAGCTCAGTTAATGTGCGGATAATAAATTAGTCGTTTAGTTTTCAGTTTATGATAAGCCATAATCTGTATAAATAATTGTTGTATTTTAATGGTTTGAGCAAAATCCCCAAGACCTTATTATGGAGAAGCAAGCTTTTCCTTAGGCTATGAAGTAACAATATCTTACATCTCAATTAGATTATTGATTTAAAATACATCATTAGACTAACTTTATAAAAAAGATCCTGAAGGTTTGGAATGTTGTACAGAATCCTTTAATTAATGAAGTCATTTTCAAAATGAGTGCAAATATATTACAATATACAGATGTAGGGCACATTATTATTTCAGACATTCATATCAACCGATTCTCGAGCACTATTCTTGAAATTTAATTAACATTTTGTCTTTACAATACTAAGTAGTCTAAAAAATGTAAGGTCATGCCAATTGTCCCAGGAAATATCCAGCACTGCGTAGATCTATTTTTAATTTTTAAAGGAGATTTTGCAGTTAAAAAAAAAAAAAGTTTGCTAAATTTAAACTTCTAGAAAGTACAGAGAGCTAATTTTTTAAATGTTTTGCCATGTACATTATGATGAATCATTAAATGTCTTCTAAAGATCTCAAGCACAGAGGTTATTTTCTAGTAACTTGATCATGTTAACAGAAACCACAATGTAGTGGGGGTTGTCTGAGGACCTATCCTCAGCACAGCACCCAGCACCTACATCAATCAGCTTCAGGTTGCTGCACTCCAGTGAGCACCGTGGCCTCCTCTTAGCTTACATTGGGCCATCAACGTTATGTTCATTGGTCACATGGCCTAGGAGTAGCTCAATCCTTTTCAAGTGAATTTGGCTGAGATGCGATGCCAAGCATATCCGCTATATAGTACAATGGACAGCACTGTGCTTAGTAAGCTGCAAGGAGGCCACAACACTTTATTGGCAAGGGTGCTGGGAGTTGTACACCGATGAGATACTGATGCCTTATCCTGAGGATAGGGCATCAGTATAAAACACTTGGAATACCCTTTTAGGAAGCCATTGACTTTTCACAGGATCCAACTGATTCCTTTGTGCTGTCCATTGTTTTGGTGGGAAAAATGCTACACAAATTTTCGCCCATCAACTTTTTTTTTTTTTATAATTTTTATTCATATTACAAAAATCACATAATAAAATATAATTTAAAAAAAATCTATTATTTTTCCATTCCCCTTCTCCCATCCTAATCCACCCACCCTACCTCCCCCACTTTAAACCTGAGAGACAGAAAAAGAGAAAAAAAAACTAACGGAAAAAAAACTTTGACTAAATCCTTGATGGAACTTTTACAGAAATGTGATCAGCAGGAATCTGTACAGCCTACAATCATGTCTATGATTACACCACTAGAAATTGTATGTCATTTAGATGTTAGGCCAATTGCTAAAAATGATCAGAAAAGGCTTTACAAAGAAAACTGTACTGAAAATATTCTAAGTACATATTTGAAAAAGTTTGGGCCAGATATCCAAATCTGTACGTACATGGGTGAAATGTTCTGGTAGATAGAAATTTAGGATATTTTATAGACAATTCATATGCTTTTCTGGCTTTATTGCATATTACAGTAGTTCCTTGGTTTGAAAGTTGGATGGGCGACAAACTACATCTTGATAGGTCCTGTCCTGTGATCTTGTCTCACATGAAATAGCCATGTGGGATCTATAAATGATTAGATTTATGTCAATAATTTAACACTATATGAAAATGAAGATGTTTTTAGCTGCAGAAAGAAGTATATTTGGGACAACAGACTCAGGTGGCTTGCTTCACAGCCTCATGTTATTCCACCTGCTCCTATTTTTTGCTCCTCTACCAGTAAGAGTACAGTATAGACACAGAAATTAAGGTGAGGTTGGCATTCCTCCAAATGACACATCACTGCAGTGTGGTAGTCAATTATAGTCACCAGGTGGGATTCAAGGGTTTCATCTCTGGTGCTAATTTGTTTAATTTTATGATTGATTTCTTGAAACTCTTTGTCTATTCAATTATCTAGACATTGAATGCCCAAAGTGACTTTGTTCATTTGCTTAAATTCCTCTGCAAATCATAGCTGTGAGTATTTTGCTTTTGGAAGTTCCATAGCTTCTCTTTTAAATGTGTTGCTTCGAGCTTTTAATTTTTTTTTTCAATATCTTCTTAAATTCGGGTGGCCTTTAGTGTTCCCTGGCATCTCTAGATTTTTCTCATGCAGATCAGACATTCCACATATGGCACAGGTGATACTCTAATCATTTTAGGCTACATGAGAAAACATTCAGCATATCTAGTCTAAATCGCAACAGAAAAAATAAATAAAGGGGTATTCCAGTTTTGAGAAGTTGCCATTTGCCTCCATTACAGACCACCATAAGATAATGTTGCTCTCCTATCTGCATTTTTTGCTGCCCATCATGTGGGAGAGGGATTGGATGAATGAAAGAATGAGCAATGTACGTTCATCTTAACAGAAGTTTTATTCCAACGAGCAAGTCTCAATACAATGTAACAGACATAAAGCAGGGTGAAGGCACTGAGGAAGTTCCCTAACTTCACTGTTAAATCAGAGCTGTTGTGTGTTGGCGGGTCAAAGAGAAGCCCTCCTCTACCACTCAGAATACAGTTGTCCAGAGTTTGCTCCCCAGCAAATCTAAGGAGTAGGTCTGAAGGGTGGCTGACTGCTACCTAAAACTCAGCTGAATTTGGTCCAGGGTACAACAGAACTGCTATATTTTCCACAGTATCAATTACTATACACTGATGAGCAAAAGGGTAACAATGTTTTGAACTTTTAACTTTCAGGCTTCATATCTCATCATCCACTAACATCATTTTATAGACAATCATCTTGGCTATTTCATACATAAATTTTACTTGCAACTAATATAAAATATATACATTAAATTTAGCCTCCATTTCTGAAACTTTTCTGCCAGGATTTGAACTCACAACCGTCTACATTAGAGCTAAGAATTTTAACCACTAAGCTATACAGCTACATGTTAACCTGCACTGAAATATGAAATGATACTTCTACATGACAAAATACTATAAGGTTTTTCTGACATAGTTTATCATTCAGCTTTATAGCTGAGTGGCTAAAGTACTTGCCTCTAATGTAGAAGGTTGTGCGTTTTAATCCTGGCAGAAATTTTCAGAAATAGAGGATAAATTCGATTTAAATACACTGGGCGTCCCCAAGCACTGACTCCATATATGGACATAGCTTTATATGGAGTCAGAGCAGGGACTCCTAAGCCTCAGACTCACACTGGGGGATTCCCACACTGTACAGCAATCTTCTGCATAGACCTCAGTGGGACCTGGCACCCTCCTCTCTTCAGAGCAGTGCCTGGTTTCTCCCATTGACTTCCATTGTGCTCAGGTGTTCTGTAGAGTACCCGAGCATCACAAAGTGTTCTATTCGAGCACCCAAGCACTTTGGTGCTCGATCAACACTAATAAGAGAGTGTTGTGGTAGGCCTTAATGGGTGCAAAAGAGTGGAGGAAAAGCATTCTGTGGTAAGGACAACTACAGAAGACTGCTCTGCTATGAACGTTCCTCCTTCCTGCCAGCCAGAATGACTGTATTAGCGTGGAAGTGTAACAATGGCAGCTGGCAGCCGCCAGCATGCAGCTCATCTTGCTATGTACCTCGGTTGAGCTGCATGCAGTGCTCCTCTTCTCCGGGCTCCGGACCCGCTTTCCTGCGCTGTCGCAGGTGGCGACAGCTTCAGTTGCACCTTGTAGGAGCCGCACGCGTCCGGTTTCTTTAAGGGTTCGTTCACGCCCCTCATTCCGTCTTCTCTCCAATCCCAGCCAGGCACCACTTTTTTAAGGGTGCTTCCCCCTTCCTGTGATGCCGGAGCCATATTGCAGTTTTCTACAGCAAAGGTTCCAGCTCGTAGTCCCTGTGTTGTTATCCTGCTTCTGACCTTAGCCTGTTTCCTGATCTCGTCTCTGCCTGATCCTCCTGTACCTCTCTGCTATAAAGTGTATGATTCAGATTGTCGACCATGCCTCTGTCTGCTGTTCAGCTTGTTACACCTGCTGCACCTGAGTTATTCAGCTCTGCTGTTCTAACAGCTCCAGCTGCTCGGCCAGCTGCCACTTAACCGGGACTACTCTTGCGGTAGCGACCTGGTGTCTCCCCTGCAGCTAAGACTAGCTTCCGCATCTTGGAGTGGGATAAAGGGTGAAGACTAGGGGAACATTGAGATTCCGCACCCAAGTTTGGCCCAAAGCCAAACCAGTAAGTGGCACAGTGGGTCCACACCCGTTGGTGCGTTACAGGAAGGAGCTGTGTTAGAGGAGTGGAAGACCTAGTGGTAGCTAAGTAAATGAATGCCACAATATCCTTTCCCACTTGCTCTGAAGGGCACTGAGTGATTTGGGTTTTCACATTGTGAACCTTTTAATGTGGCCTATGATATGTATGATTAGATTCTAAAAGTGACCTTTGCTTGTGTCTGTGTATCCCAAGAATGAGGAGTTGGAATTATTTGCACATTATGAGATCACTGATTGACTGTGTGCTGTTGAGGAGTTGCTTAGTCGCGCACTGCTTACTATATGTGTAGATTTCTAGGAGTCAGGTTCCGACCCCATCAAATAATATATAGAAAAACTCCAGAAATATCACGATTCGTCTCACACATATGGCGGTGCGGATGCACTCTTATCCTTCTGAGAGCAGACTGACAACGGCACCAGTTTGATAAAGGCCAAAATAGACTGAAACGTAACTAAAATCAGCCACAGATTCAATAAAGCAAATTATATTGATTAAGAAACTACAGACCGCAGACCTCAACCCAATGGACCATTTGTAGGTTGAGTTAAAGAAAATGCTGTACCCAAGTGAGTTGACCAGTATGCACCAACATTGGAAATGTGAAGAAGAGACTGGGGAATGGATTTTGGTCAAGACATGCTTGAGTCTGATTGAGAGCATGCCAGGAAGGATTCAGGCAAATGTGGGTTTACAAAATACTAACAAAATAATAAAAAAAAATTGTTATTGAAGTTAAGGAGCAAAACAATAACAGTGCAGTTAAATTACAAGAATCTGCATAACTAATTGTCACGATGAAGTCCACTGTGACAGTTTTGGCTGTGTAGGCTGGCTGCAGACTCCCTTGCAGACAGACTCCTGTGTATGCTGGTTGCTTGGGACTGCATGCTGGCTGCAGTGGTGTGTGTGAACAGTGGCCTGTGTTTGTGGCTTCTGTGTCACGAGGGTGTCGAGGACCACGCCTGACTCCGTTATACCCGGGGTCAGGAAGTCGCAGCGGTTGGCTGCACGCTCTATTTAAGATAGGGCTGTTTTCTTTATGGTAGCTTTCTGGGTTTGCTTAGCAAACCCTTTTGGCTCACTCAGGGATCCGTAGCTCCTTCTCCTCAGCTGTTCCTTGTCCAGCACTCCCAGACCTCCTTATATTTCTCTCTCACACTTCTCTGGTTGCCAGAGATAGAGCTTCCTGCCTGGACATCTATTCTGACCTTCTGGAGCTGTGTTGCTGCGTTCGCTGGTAGTTGGTCCAGTACGCTACCCTCCAGATCCCTGTTGGACCTTTTTGGTTTATTGTGGTCGCCCACCTGGGTGTATGTGTTTGTATGTTTTGTCTGTCCTCTCCCTGGTGTTTCCCTCTTAGTGATAGTGGTGTGGACTAGCGATCCCACCGGCCTGTTCACTATCCAGGGCTCATATTAGGGAAAGCCAGGGTTTAGGCACGCGATCGCCGCACGGGTGAGGAACCCGTCTAGGGACGTCAGGGCAGTCAGGTGCCAGCCGCAAGGTGAGTTAGGGGTCACCACCTTTCCCTCTCCCTTGGGCAGGGCTTTCCCTGTTTTCCTCCCTGTGCGTGTCGTCGGTCATTACATTATCTCTGGCCTTTATTTTGTGTAGGTAAAAAAAAAAAAAAAAAAATTTTTTTTTTTTTTACCTACTTAGAATCCAGTATGGGTCAAATTGCTGCTCTGTCCAAACAATTTCATGGCCTGTCTTTGGAGGTGGTAGGATTGAAGGCGTCGGTCCTCCAGCAACAGCAGCAATTACAACTGACTGCAAGCCCAGCGGTTGCTACTGGTAACCAGGTTGTTGCGGAACCCAAGGTCCCTCTCCCTGACAGATTTTCTGGGGGAAGGGACAAGTTTTTGACATTCCGTGAGGCCTGTAAGTTATATTTTAAACTGCGCCCTTACTCCTCTGGTAATGAAGATCAGCGGGTGGGGGTTGTTATTTCCCTGCTGCAGGGGGATCCTCAGTCCTGGGCGTTCTCTTTACCTACTGATTCCCAGGCTCTTCGGTCAGTGGATGAGTTTTTTGGGGCCTTGGGTCTCAAATATGATGACCCTGACCGAGTCGCCCTGGCTGAATCAAGATTACGGAGACTCTTACAAGGAGAGCGGCCGGTAGAGGAGTATTGCTCTGAATTCCGTAGGTGGGCTACGGATACCCAATGGAACGACCCGGCTCTCAGGAGTCAGTTCTGCTCTGGGTTATCCGAAAGGGTTAAGGATGCGCTTGCATTATATGAGACCCCCTTTTCCCTTGATGCGGTTATGTCCCTTTCTATCCGAATAGATTGACGCCTTAGGGTCAGGTTGAAAAAACCGGAGCAATTGGTAACCCCTCCCAAGCAGCAGTTAGTCTGTACGGACTTAGACGAGCCTATGCAGCTAGGAGGAACTACTCGTCAGGTCCGTCCTCCTGAGGCTCGCCGTAGGCGTGGGGTTTGTTTTTTTTGTGGGGAGAGGGGTCATTTCATTAATGTCTGTCCTTCTTTCCTCAGAAACAAAAGACCGTCGGAAAAACTACTAACCCCAGGCTGTGTGGAGGATGTCAGCCGGGGGGGTATACGTTTCCTCCATACGTACATCGCAATTTGTGTTGCCAGCGGTTATTATTTTTGGTGATAAGACGGAGACTATTTCTTTCTTTCTAGACAGTGGAGCAGGGGTAAAATTGATAGATGCCCATTTTGCCCGCACTTTGGGTTTGTCTCTCTGTACTTTACAGAGACCCATTCCCATATTCGCTATTGATTCTGCTCCCCTGTCTCAGAGAAACCTCACGCACATGGTTCATAATTTACACCTTCGGGTAGGGGACCACCATAACGAGATGCTTTCATGTTACGTTCTGGAGGGCCTTCCCTCTCCGGTGGTATTGGGTCTTCCCTGGTTGGTAGCGCACAATCCAGTGGTGGATTGGCAGGCCAGGGAGATATTGGAGTGGAGTGAGCAGTGCAGAGAAAATTGCTTAAATAGCAATTGCTTAGTCGCCTCCATAACTACCCTACCTACATTTATTTCGGACTTTGAGGATGTTTTTTCTGAAAAGGGTTGTCAGAAGTTACGACCTCATCGTCCTTATGATTGCCCGGTTAACCTTATTCCCGGCGCAAAATTACCCAAGACCAGGTTATATAATCTTTCGGGTCCAGAGAGACAAGCCATGAAAGATTATATCTCCGAGAGCTTGGCTAAGGGACACATCAGACCCTCTTCTTCACCCGTGGCTGCAGGGTTTTTCTTCGTTAAAAAGAAAGATGGGGGCCTGCGTCCTTGCTTAGATTTTCGCGAATTAAATCAGATAACCATCCGAGAGCCATACCCTCTTCCTCTCATTCCTGACCTGTTTAATCAGATTGCGGTTGCTAGGTGGTTCTCCAAACTTGATCTTAGGGGTGCCTACAATCTGATTCGTATTAAGGAGGGGGATGAGTGGAAGACAGCGTTTAACACCCCTGAGGGGCATTATGAAAATCTAGTTATGCCTTTCGGTCTGACCAATGCTCCTGCCGTCTTTCAACATTTCGTTAATGACATTTTTAGTCATCTAATCGGCAGGTTTGTGGTAATATACCTAGATGATATTTTAATTTATTCGTCCGATCTGAAAACACATGAGGTGCATGTCAGACAAGTACTGCAGGTCCTACGGACGAATGAATTATATGCTAAAATTGAAAAATGTGTCTTCGCCGTTCAGGAGATACAATTCCTGGGTTATTTTTTATCTGCGTCAGGTTTCCGTATGGATCCTAGGAAGGTCCAGGCAATTTTAGATTGGGATCTTCCTGAGAACCTCAAAGCACTACAACGGTTCTTGGGCTTCGCGAATTTCTATAGGAAATTCATTAAAAATTATTCACTTATTGTAAAACCGCTTACTGACATGACTAGGAAGGGGACTGATTTTTCTAAATGGTCTGACGCCGCTGAAGTTGCTTTTTCCTCTCTAAAAGAGAGGTTTACCTCAGCACCTGTACTGGTCCAACCTGATGTCTCTCAGCCTTTTATTGTTGAAGTCGATGCGTCAGAGGTGGGAGTGGGGGCGGTGCTGTCTCAGGGTCCGTCTCCTGGCAAATGGCGTCCTTGTGCTTTCTTTTCTAAAAAACTATCTGCAGCAGAAAAGAACTACGATATTGGCAATAGGGAACTATTAGCTATTAAACTTGCGTTTGAGGAGTGGCGTCATTTCTTAGAGGGGGCAGTCCACCCCGTCACTGTAATTACGGACCACAAAAATCTTCTGTACCTCGAATCAGCTAAGCGTCTCACCCCTAGACAGGCTAGGTGGTCGCTATTTTTTACCAGGTTTAACTTTGTGATTACCTATCGTCCTGGGGCAAAGAACACCAAGGCTGATGCACTATCTCGTTGTTTCCCTGGAGGGGGTAATGTGAGTGATCCGGTACCCATTCTTCAAAGAGGAGTGGTTGTTTCTGCGGTACACTCTGTTTTGGAGGGGAAGGTGTTAGAGGCCCAGGGTGACGCCCCGGTCTCTTGCCCCTCAGAGAAATTGTTTGTACCGTTGAACTTACGTTTCGAATTATTAAAGGAACATCATAATTCGGCACTTGCTGGGCACCCGGGTAGTAAAGCAACCTTGGAACTATTGTCTCGTCGTTTTTGGTGGCCAAGGTTGCGTCAGGATGTATTGGATTTTGTGTCTTCTTGTTCTACCTGTGCGCGCGCAAAAGTTTCACATACACGTCCTGCAGGGTCTCTATTACCACTCGTCATTCCCAATAGACCGTGGACACATCTGTCAATGGATTTTATCACTGACTTACCTTTGTCTGCGGGTAAAACAGTTGTTACTCTTGCTCAGGTATTCGTCAGTGAAATCGTGAAGCTTCACGGGGTCCCCTCCGATGTTGTTTCGGATCGGGGTACCCAGTTTATTTCTAAATTTTGGAAAGCTTTTTGTTCTCGTTTGGGGGTACACTTGTCCTTTTCCTCTGCTTTCCATCCTCAGTCGAATGGACAGACTGAGCGTATCAACCAAAACCTTGAGACATATCTAAGATGTTTTGTGTCTGAAAACCAAGAGTTGTGGTCATCATATTTACCGTTAGCTGAGTTTGCCATAAATAATCGTCGTCAGGAATCCACTGGCAAGTCACCATTTCTTGGTGCATATGGTTTTCATCCCCAGTTCTGTACTTTCAAAGAGGGGGGGTCTTCTGGGGTTCCCGAAGAGGAACGGTTTTCGTCATCTCTTTCATCGGTATGGCAGAAGGTGCAAGCTAACTTGAAAAATATGGGAGGTAAATACAAATGCATGGCTGATAAGAGACGGTCGCCAGGTCCGGACCTAGGAGTGAATGACTATGTGTGGTTGTCTACTAGGAATATTAAATTGAAGGTTCCCTCTTGGAAACTGGGTCCTAGGTTTATTGGCCCTTACAAAATTGTAGCCATCATCAACCCCGTGGCTTTTCGCCTGGAGTTACCTCAGACTTTTAAAATTCATAATGTTTTTCATAAGTCGTTACTCAAAAAATATGTTCCACCTCTAGAACCATCACCGCTGCCACCCCCTCCTGTTGTCGTGGATGGTAACCTAGAATTTCAGATATCCAAAATTGTTAATTCTCGTCGGGTCCGCCGCTCTCTTCAATATCTGGTGCATTGGAGAGGTTACGGTCCCGAGGAAAGAATGTGGGTTCCTGCGTCTGAGGTAAACGCCGACAGGTTAGTTCGGGTTTTTCATGCCTCTCATCCTGGGAGACCTGGTCCTGAGTGTCCGGAGGCCCCTCGTAGAGAGGGGGGTACTGTCACGAGGGTGTCGAGGACCACGCCTGACTCCGTTATACCCGGGGTCAGGAAGTCGCAGCGGTTGGCTGCACGCTCTATTTAAGATAGGGCTGTTTTCCTTATGGTAGCTTTCTGGGTTTGCTTAGCAAACCCTTTTGGCTCACTCAGGGATCCGTAGCTCCTTCTCCTCAGCTGTTCCTTGTCCAGCACTCCCAGACCTCCTTATATTTCTCTCTCACACTTCTCTGGTTGCCAGAGATAGAGCTTCCTGCCTGGACATCTATTCTGACCTTCTGGAGCTGTGTTGCTGCGTTCGCTGGTAGTTGGTCCAGTACGCTACCCTCCAGATCCCTGTTGGACCTTTTTGGTTTATTGTGGTCGCCCACCTGGGTGTATGTGTTTGTATGTTTTGTCTGTCCTCTCCCTGGTGTTTCCCTCTTAGTGATAGTGGTGTGGACTAGCGATCCCACCGGCCTGTTCACTATCCAGGGCTCATATTAGGGAAAGCCAGGGTTTAGGCACGCGATCGCCGCACGGGTGAGGAACCCGTCTAGGGACGTCAGGGCAGTCAGGTGCCAGCCGCAAGGTGAGTTAGGGGTCACCACCTTTCCCTCTCCCTTGGGCAGGGCTTTCCCTGTTTTCCTCCCTTTGCGTGTCGTCGGTCATTACATTCTGTGTCTGTATCTCTGTGGCTCCTGTCTCTGGTGCCATGTAGGCTGGCTGCATGCGCTTTGTGTACTGGCTGTGGGTATCCCCGTTCATGCTGGTTCTTCGATGCATGCTGGCTGCGGCCTTGAGTGGGAACAGGGACTGAGTTTGGATTCACTTGTGATTGTATGTTCTGTGCTTTTTGTTAATCCTGGTTCTAATGGGGTTAACATTCCCCGGTCTTGGCCTGGGTGTGGCTTATCAGGTGCCCTCCTTATGCAGCTATATCTATCAGTGAGCTGTGGGGATTGAGGTCAGTCTCTTGTGTCTTGCCGGATGTAGCACCTTGCTGCTCACCCAGGAGTGTCAGTCTGTCTTGTGCCTTACTGGGTGTAGCCCCTTGCTGCTGACCCAGGGGGTTTTGGTATCTGCCCTTGTTTGTGGTGTCGCCTGGTCATTGTTGTTGTTGTTGCTTTGCCTGATCTTCTGTACCTGTCCTGTGATGATAGGAATGTTTTCCCTTGTCTGATCTTCTGTACCTGTTCTGTGATGATGTTAATGTTGTTATCCTTGTCCATGCCTTGCCTGTTCTTCTGAACCTGTTCTCTCTCTGGATCCACTCTGTTCCATGTCTAGCCTAGCAGTGCCTGGCAGTGATAAACTGCTGGCAGTGATAAAATGCTTCTGATCCTGTCCTTTGTCCAGCCTGGCAGTGCCTACTGCTTCTGATCCAGTCTGTCCAGCAGTGCCTTACTGCTTCTGTTCCTGTGTTTGTCCTTCCTTCATGAGAGGGTCCCTGGGTTCTCTGGTGGGAGGATCTCTAGTCTGTGTGCAGCTCTGCCTGAGACCCCCATGCTTCCATTCCGACATCTGCTTTTGGTTCCCGTATGTCTTGTTGTCTCATCCATGTCCTGTGTTTGCTTGGGTTCCAATTCTGTTGTCTGTTCCGCTGGTGCTTTCACCAGCATAGTTCTCTGCAGGTAGGGGCCAAGTGTACCAGGACCTTCCTCGAGGTGTGACCAGGGAGCCCTTGTCCCAGTTCATCCCCACCCCCAGGGGCTCTGTGAAGAACGGGGCTCACTGGTTATTCGCCCTGTGGGTTTTGCATCTGGTCTGCCGGTGCACTTGGTTCTGTTGTAGTACTACCACTATTGCTTACCTGCTTTACTGTCATGTTCTCTTCTTACATTGTAATAAAGTACTTTGTTGGTCCCTGGTCTGAATCTTGCCTGCGTCCTGTTTGCAAGACGTCTCAGAGGTCTGCCTTGGGCCTCTGGCACGTGACACTAATCATATGATAAATAGTTGCAAGTCCAATTTATGTATGAAATAGCCAAGATGATTTTCTATAAAATGATGGTAGTCCAAACGTTCAAAGCTATAGTGAATGGTAAGAAATGAAGACCGAACATCAAAAGCTCAAAACATTGCTTTGAACACCCTTTTGCTCGTCAGTGTAGTTCTTTATCCACTTTAGCACAGTCCTTGCAGGGGGAATGTTATGACACGGCACACAGTCATAATAATATATAGAAAAACTCCAGAAATATCACAATTTGTAGTTTCTTAATCAATATAAGTTGCTTTATTGAATCTGTGGCTGATTTTAGTTATGTTACAGCCTATTTTGGCTTTTATCAAACTGGTGCTGCTGTCAGAGAGAAGAGAAGACAGTCTGCTCTCAGAAGGATAAGAGTGCGTCCGCACCGCGATATGTGTGAGCCGAATCATGATATTTCTGGAGTTTTTCTTTATATTATTTGACACAAGCAAAGGTCACTTTTGGAATCTAATTATACATATCATAGGCCACATTAAGAGGTTCACAATGTGAAAACCCAAATCACTCAGTGCCCTTTAGAGCAAGTGGGAAAGGATTTTGTGGCATTCATTTACTAAGCTACCACTAGGTCTTCCACTGCTCTAACACAGCTCCTTCCACACTAATGCAGTCATTCTGGCTGACAGGAAGGAGGAAGGTTCATAGCAGAGCAGTCTTCTGTAGTTGTCCTTACCACAGAATGCTTTTCCTCCACTCTTTTGCACCCATGAAGGCCTACCACAACACTCTCTTATTAGTGTTGATCGAGCACCAAAGTGCTCGGGTGCTTGAATAGAACACTTTGCGATACTCGGGTACTCTACAGAACACCTGAGCACAATGGAAGTCAATAAAAGAGAAACCGAGCATTAAACCAGGCACTGCTCTGAAGAGAGGAGGGTGCCAGGTCCCACTTAGGTCTATGCAGAACATTGTTGTACAGTGAGGGAATCCCCCAGTGTGAGTCTGAGGCTTAGGAGTCCCTGCTCTGACTCCATATAAAGCTATGTCCATAAATGGAGTCAGTGCTTGGGGACACCCCAGTGTATTTAAATCTAATTTAGCCTCTATTTCTGAAAACTTTCTGCCGGGATACCGTCCTAGAGGCAAGGACTTTAACCACTCAGCTATAAAGCTGAATGATAAACTATGTCAGAAAAACCTCATAGTAGTTTGTCATGTAGTAAGTATTCCAATACAGCAGAAGTATCATTTCATATTTCAGTGCAGGTTAACATGTAGCTGTATAGTGTAGTGGTTAAAGTTCTTTGCTCTGATAAAGAAGGTTGTGAGTTCAAATCCCGGCAGAAACGTTTCAGAAATAGAGGCAAAATTAAATCTATATGTTTTATATTTTTTTAGTGATTGGAAAAAATGTATGGCACAAAATAAATGTGTAATTACAAAAATAAAAATATAATAATAATAATAATAATAATAAAAATAATAATATATATATATATATAGGTTTTTATATATTATAATATATTATATATTCTAAATATATAATAATATATGTTAACATATATATATATATATATTGTAGGAAGGCGCAAGGGTCCGTCATTGACGGAAGGTACGTGTCACCGAGGTTCCTGGCCTCGGTGAGATAAGAACCGGTTATTTAATGTGTCAGCCGCAGCTAGTGCTTGCTGACACTGTTTATTCTTAGTGTGGCTGAAAAGCCGATCCGGGCCGGTTCTTATTGGGAGCAGCCAAAGAGCAGGGTGGGTGGCTGTTCCCCACGTCCAGGCCAGGTTTTGGGCTGGGGTTTAAAAACCCAGCCAGCAGCTCAGCTGTGTGTGGATTATCCTCCATGGCAGAGGAGCTGAGGAGTCTGTGGTTTGAGACACTGAGACATTTATTTGTGAGAGCCATAGGCTGGGGAAACAGGCCTCTAAAGCCTGCTGCGGACTGTGGGTGGAAATCCTCTGCTGACCAGGTGAAGTCTTTTTGCACTGTGAACTTTGTGTGGTGTGAACAGGCACCAAAAAATGAACATTTACTTTTGGCTTGTTTCCTTTCTGTGTGAGAATAAACACTGAACTTTGGTTTACAACCTTGTTTTTGCCTCTGTACTGCGTCCGCTTACCCTGCCTACCAGAGCGAATCCCCACAATTGGTGGAGGATGCGGGCAAGCGCAGTGAGGCTGGCGTGAACGCCGAAATTTAATTTTTTCTCTCACGGTTGTATGTCATTTATCAAACCGGCTAGATTCAAACCGGTGTCAAGAGACGAAATGGAGGCTGTTATGAAGGCCCTTGTGGAGGCTAACCTGCAACAACGCGAGGCTAATAAGCAGCAGCAGGAGACCAACCAGTTGCTGCTACAACATGTAATGGCGTTACAGTCAGCAGGAGCAACCCCAAGCGTACACGATGCCCGGAAAGCAGTACGTGCAGCGATCCCTAAAATGACCCCCGCAGACGACATCGAGACCTACCTGACGATGTATGAAAAAGTGGCCACCAGGGAAAAGCTGCCCCAAGACCAGTGGGCTGAGATCGTCGCTCCTTTTCTGACATCAGAGTCCCAGCGGGTGTTTTTTGACTTGCCTGATGATCAAGCGGCCGACTACCCAAAGGTAAAGGGGGAGATTTTGGCAAGACTGGGGGTGAATGTGCTGGTCCGGGCCCAGCGGGTGCATCAGTGGGGGTTCAACCCGGCGGAGCCCGTGAGACCCCAGTATTATGACCTGCTTAACCTGTTACAAAAGTGGCTACAACCTGACGTGTTGAGCCCCACGGCTATGTTGGACCGGTTATTAGCAGACAGGTTCTGGAGGGCTCTGCCACCCCCTCTCCAGCAATGGATTGGCCAGGTCTCCCCAGGGAATGCGCTGAAGATGGTCGACCTGGTGGAGCGCTATGAGGCTACCCGGAACTTACAGGGGGGTTCTGTTGGGAGGGGGGCAGTCAGATCCCGTAACTCTCCACCCCGGACCCAACAACCGGTGCCCATCAAACCTGCCCGGGATATAACCCCTGTGGACCCCGCTCCAATAATATGCTGGCGGTGTCGAGAGCCAGGCCATGTTCGAGCGGACTGTCCACGTCAGGGGGAACCCATGGACACAAACTGTGGCTTCCGTCAGTCATTATATGCCAGGAAACTATGTGCAGTGGGTGCACCGGAGTCTCTGAACCACCTGTGCCAGGTTGAGGTGGGAGACACTCCAGCGGAGGCTCTGTTGGACTCAGGAAGTTTGGTGACCCTGGTAAGGGCTTCCCTAGTACGCTCCACTGAGTACACCGGCCGTAAGGTTGGAGTCATGTGTATCCATGGGGACTTGAACGACTATCCTACTGCTATAGTGTCTCTGTCTACGGTTTCCGGCAGGTGGATCCACGAGGTGGCTGTTGCAACCCACCTCCACTATGAACTTATAGTAGGGAGAGACTTCCCGGGTTTCACGGCACTGTGGCCGGTTCCGAGAGTGACTGATGCGCATGATACAGGTGTAACCCTAGCAGACTGGCCCGGCTCAGGGGGGAGACCAGAACCCTGGGAACCTGAGTCCGAAGGTCCCGCGGTAGGGGTGACCGCCACTTCGGTGGAAGAGGGGGAAACAACCCCGCTAAGTGTAATGGTGGGAGACATGGAAGACTCGCCACCGGGGCCTGAGCTGGCAGACCTCAATGTCTCAGGGGATAATTTTGGTACCGCACAACACCGGGATCCAACCTTATCCCGAGCCTGGGAAAATGTACTAATAATAGATGGTGAACCACAACAACCAGGGGCAGAATCAGTGTTTCCCCGTTTTGTGGTTCATCAGGATATGTTGTATCGGGTAAATCAGCTGCGAGGTGAATCCGTTGAACAGTTGGTGGTGCCCCAGGCTTATCGCAAACTCGTGTTAGAGTTAGCCCACCAGCATGTTCTTAGGGGTCATCTGGGAATGCAGAAAACACAGGACCGCATACTACAACGGTTTTACTGGCCCAGTGTGTTTAAAGAGGTGGACGAGTTCTGTAAGTCTTGCCCGACCTGCCAGGCAACTAGCCCCCAGCACCTTTTCCGCAGTCCCTTGGTACCCCTCCCGATCATTGAGGTACCGTTTGAGTGAATCGCTATGGACCTAGTAGGTCCTGTACCAAAGTCCGCTAGGGGACACCAACACATCTTGGTTGTCCTTGATTACGCTACTCGGTACCCGGAGGCAGTGCCACTGCGACATACTTCAGCAAAACTTATAGCTAAAGAGCTAATGGAGATGTTCTCCCGAGTGGGGCTACCTAAAGAGGTCCTGACTGATCAGGGGACCCCTTTTATGTCCAAGGTCATGAGGGAACTCTGCAAGTTGCTGTGTATAAAACAGTTACGGACGTCCGTGTATCATCCACAAACGGACGGACTGGTGGAAAGGTTTAATAAAACTCTAAAAACCATGTTAAAAAGGGTGGTGACCAAAGATGGGAAGGATTGGGACATTCTTCTGCCCTATCTCATGTTCGCAGTGCGAGAGGTGCCCCAGGCCTCTACTGGGTTCTCGCCCTTCGAATTGCTATATGGCAGACATCCTCGTGGCTTGTTGGATGTAGCCAAAGAGGCGTGGGAACAACAACCTACTCCGCATAAAAGCGTCCTGGAATATGTTACTAAGATGCAACAGCGGATAGAGACCGTTTTTCCTCTTGTCAAGGAACATATGGAGGCCGCTCAGCGAGCCCAGAGCCGGATCTATAATCGGCAGGCTCGGGTCCGGAACTTTAACCCGGGTGATCGGGTTTTGGTTCTGGTGCCGACAGTGGACAGTAAGTTCCTAGCCAGGTGGCAGGGGCCCTACGAGGTACGTGAAAAAATAGGAGAAGTAAATTACAAAGTACACCAGCCGGGGAGGCGAAAACCGGAGCAGGTTTACCATGTTAATTTGCTAAAACCTTGGAAGGATAGGGAAACCTGTACGGAAGACAGTCCGCGGCCGGGCTTTCTTGGACAAGAGGTTCCGGCTCCTAGGTCTGATGTGAGGGAAGCGGTTGCCAACATAAAAATTGCTGACAGCCTCTCCTCTAAACAGGCTCAGGAAACCAGGGAGTTTGTTAGTCGAAACACGGATGTGTTCTCAGACCTCCCTGGACGCACTTCCTTAATCCAACATGACATTGTCACTGAGCCTCAGGCAAAAATCCGGTTAAAGCCATACCGAGTACCCGAGGCTCGGCGAAAAGCCATCTCGGAGGAAGTGCAACTCATGTTGCGGCTGGATGTCATTGAGGAGTCTAAAAGTGAGTGGGCTAGTCCTATAGTCTTAATTCCCAAGCCAGACGGGTCGTTACGATTTTGTAACGATTTTCGGAAATTAAACGAGATATCAAAGTTCGATGCATATCCAATGCCTCGGGTGGATGAACTAATTGAGAAATTAGGTCAAGCCAGGTATTTTTCTGTTCTGGACCTCACCAAAGGGTACTGGCAGGTACTCTTGACGGAGGCTGCCAAAGAGAAAACTGCCTTCATTACACCAGAGGGGCTGTACCAGTATAAAGTGTTACCCTTTGGCCTGCATGGCGCCCCCGCCACTTTCCAACGTCTAATGGACATTGTACTTCGTCCACATCGGCGGTACGCCTCGGCTTACCTGGACGATATTATCATCCACAGTACAGACTGGGAAAGTCACCTGCCCAAAGTACAGGCCGTAGTGGACTCCCTTCGAAAGGCGGGGCTAACGGCTAACCCAAAGAAATGTGCGATAGGGTTAGAGGAGACTAAATACCTTGGGTATGTCATTGGGCGCGGAGTCATCAAACCCCAAGTGAGCAAGATAGAGGCGATACGGAATTGGCCCCGACCTGCCACCTCTAGACAAATAAAGTCGTTCCTGGGAATGGTGGGCTATTACATGAGGTTTGTCCCCCATTTTGCCACTTTAGCGGCTCCGTTGACAGGGCTCTTAAAGGGACGTAAGTCCGTGATAGTCCGCTGGAATGACCAGGCGGAAGAGGCTTTCTCCGCTTTGAAGTCGGCACTGTGTGGGTCCCCGGTTTTGGTGACGCCCGACTTCAAGAGGGAATTTGTGGTACAGACTGATGCCTCCGAAGTGGGCCTCGGTGCGGTACTGTCTCAGGAAGTCAACGGGGAGGAGCATCCCGTTGTCTTCCTCAGCCGTAAGCTCACTCCAGCGGAAACCCGGTACAGTATAGTGGAGAGAGAGTGCCTGGCCATCAAGTGGGCACTCGAGTCTCTCCGCTATTATCTGTTGGGGAGGAAATTCCGTCTGGTGACCGATCACTCCCCTCTCAAGTGGATGAGCCAGGCCAAAGAGAGGAATGTAGTAATAGAGTAATGAGCGAGCACTCATACACTTGGCAACCAGATTGACATGTGCAGAAAATATTTATTATATCCCCATAAAATACAAGTAATAAAATTTATAAGAACAATGTAGCAATAATATACAACATTACAATCACATATATTGTGGTAGATATGATCAACACTATATTCATATGACTCAATAGTGTCGATAAATTCAATAATATATATCACACCAAGAAACTTCAAGTATATGCTGTTATTTGGGAAAGAGGGGGTATTATCTTCTAGCGCTCTATCCCAATTTGGGAAACTGAATGTCACTGAAAATGTTGTGGGTGTATTCACTGGGAGCGCAACATGTTCATAAAGTGTCCACAGGAATCCTGATAATGTGAAAAGTCTCTTCTAGCATATCCTTTTAAGCTCGATATGAGCTTTGGATTGGAGAAAACTTTAAATCGATGTTTGGCTTACCGTCTAGCGTCTGCTGTCTCCCTATTGCTTCAATGGAGCTTTAAATATTTGCCGGCTTATTCAGTCGCTCCATACAGCAAGCTGGTTTAAATTTCGCAGGAGTTCCAAAGATCGCAGGAGTTGCCACTCTGTTCCGCAATTTCCTTTGGTGCAGCTTTCGACGATAAGAATAGTTAATCCTTTACTGTAGAGATTTTCTTCTGTATGGCCATACAGTATTATCGGAGGCTTTTCAATGCAGGTACATCACTTGTTTCACCATACGCGTTACGGGTAGATTCACTCTCCATTCCTCAGTGGTCAAGTGTCTGCCTGCTCTGCCTCCATTTTTATCCATTCCTTTGATTGCTTCCCAAATCTAGGACACCTGTTGTTCATGCTACTCCCAGTTTGCAAGGGAATCCTCCCACATAATCAAGGGATAATTCTATACAGCCTTGATTTTTTTTTTTTTTCTCCCTTGCAGTTTCCATGCGTTTTTTATGCGTTTTTTTGGGGACACATGCGTTTTTTGGCCCAGATGTCCCAATTGGTGTGATATATCATTATGTGAAATATAAACTTGATATCTGATTGCCAACACTTATAAAATGACTTTTTATAATAAGATATTATTAAACAAATATTTAAGATTAAAATATCAATATAAGAATATAAAACAATAAATAATAAATGTGAGGAATCTTGAAAGTTTCATAGGAATCCTAGAGTTTGATACAATTATTCGGATTTGATAGAGAAAGAAGGGTGGGTATCTCGGAGCCAAGGACACGTCGCAGCGCCGATAGACGGCCTAGCATGCGACGTGCCGTCGGCCACGAGACATCCAACCTACATAAATCCAAAAATTTCCAACTCCGAATTAAGGCCTTTCGGTTGTAGAGATCCAAATTCATAAATGCGTCTGGATTCTATCCTAGACATTTGTCTGATAAAATCACCGCCTCTCCAGTGTTTCTCCACCTTCTCCAGTGCCGTAAACACCAGACTTGATGGATCCTGATTATGCATCTCTTTATAATGTTTAGATAGGGAATGTTTATCGTACCCCTTCCTGATGTTGGCAATATGTTCGGCCACTCTTTTTTTGAATGGCCTCTTGGTACGTCCTATATATTGTCTGTTACAGGGGCACTGGAGAAGGTAGATAACTCCACTGGAGTCACATGTAAGACAATCTTCTATCTCCCAATTATAGTTGTTCTGAGTCGAGGGGACATTAGTCGTCAGGCGGGGTTTTTTATTCATTCTACAACCCATACACCTTCCACATTTATAAAAACCCTTCAAACTCAGCCAAGTTCCTGAAAAACTCAACTTATTCTGTTTCCACGGGATGGAAGCCATTGAGATGAAAAGACAATTTATTGAGAAGGAATATCCTGAAAACTTAGTGGAGGAGTCACTCAACCAAATTAGGAAATTAGATAGAAGAGAGTTCTTTAATAAGGAGGACAATAAAGATAAAAATGAGATGGATAATGAGGAAGATAAAACACAAAATAAAGAAGCCATGAGAGTTGTTCTTCCATTTAATGAGAATTATAGGAAGATTCAGAAAATTATTAAAACCCATTGGCACCATGTGTTGAATGACAAAATTGTGGGACACTTACTCCCGACTGTTCCGACGATTACCTTCACTAGGGCACCCAATCTAGGTATCAAGGTGGCCCCTACCGTAAAACCGTGGAAACAGAATAAGTTGAGTTTTTCAGGAACTTGGCTGAGTTTGAAGGGTTTTTATAAATGTGGAAGGTGTATGGGTTGTAGAATGAATAAAAAACCCCGCCTGACGACTAATGTCCCCTCGACTCAGAACAACTATAATTGGGAGAAAGAAGATTGTCTTACATGTGACTCCAGTGGAGTTATCTACCTTCTCCAGTGCCCCTGTAACAGACAATATATAGGACGTACCAAGAGGCCATTCAAAAAAAGAGTGGCCGAACATATTGCCAACATCAGGAAGGGGTACGATAAACATTCCCTATCTAAACATTATAAAGAGATGCATAATCAGGATCCATCAAGTCTGGTGTTTACGGCACTGGAGAAGGTGGAGAAACACTGGAGAGGCGGTGATTTTATCAGACAAATGTCTAGGATAGAATCCAGACGCATTTATGAATTTGGATCTCTACAACCGAAAGGCCTTAATTCGGAGTTGGAAATTTTTGGATTTATGTAGGTTGGATGTCTCGTGGCCGACGGCACGTCGCATGCTAGGCCGTCTATCGGCGCTGCGACGTGTCCTTGGCTCCGAGATACCCACCCTTCTTTCTCTATCAAATCCGAATAATTCTATCAAACTCTAGGATTCCTATGAAACTTTCAAGATTCCTCACATTTATTATTTATTGTTTTATATTCTTATATTGATATTTTAATCTTAAATATTTGTTTAATAATATTTTATTATAAAAAGTCATTTTATAAGTGTTGGCAATCAGATATCAAGTTTATATTTCACATAATGATATATCACACCAATTGGGACATCTGGGCCAAAAAACGCATGTGTCCCCAAAAAAACGCATAAAAAACGCATGGAAACTGCAAGGGAGAAAAAAAAAAAAAAAAAAAAAATCAAGGCTGTATAGAATTATCCCTTGATTATGTGGGAGGATTCCCTTGCAAACTGGGAGTAGCATGAACAACAGGTGTCCGAGATTTGGGAAGCAATCAAAGGAATGGATAAAAATGGAGGCAGAGCAGGCAGACACTTGACCACTGAGGAAGGGAGAGTGAATCTACCCGTAACGCGTATAGTGAAACAAGTGATGTACCTGCATTGAAAAGCCTCCGATAATACTGTATGGCCATACAGAAGAAAATCTCTACAGTAAAGGATTAACTATTCTTATCGTCGAAAGCTGCACCAAAGGAAATTGCGGAACAGAGTGGCAACTCCTGCGATCTTTGGAACTCCTGCGAAATTTAAACCAGCTTGCTGTATGGAGCGACTGAATAAGCCGGCAAATATTTAAAGCTCCATTGAAGCAATAGGGAGACAGCAGACGCTAGACGGTAAGCCAAACATCGATTTAAAGTTTTCTCCAATCCAAAGCTCATATCGAGCTTAAAAGGATATGCTAGAAGAGACTTTTCACATTATCAGGATTCCTGTGGACACTTTATGAACATGTTGCGCTCCCAGTGAATACACCCACAACATTTTCAGTGACATTCAGTTTCCCAAATTGGGATAGAGCGCTAGAAGATAATAGCCCCTCTTTCCCAAATAACAGCATATACTTGAAGTTTCTTGGTGTGATATATATTATTGAATTTATCGACACTATTGAGTCATATGAATATAGTGTTGATCATATCTACCACAATATATGTGACTGTAATGTTGTATATTATTGCTACATTGTTCTTATAAATTTTATTACTTGTATTTTATGGGGATATAATAAATATTTTCTGCACATGTCAATCTGGTTGCCAAGTGTATGAGTGCTCGCTCATTACTCTATTACTACATTTGCCTTTAAGAGAGGGTGGGGTGATTCCCTCTATATGAGCTTGCAGCACCATACCTTAACTAGTTGCTAGTGAGCCACCACAACCTACCACTATTTTTTGTACGCAAAGAGAGGAATGCTCGGGTCACCAGGTGGTTCTTATCGTTGCAAAACTTTAAGTTCACAGTAGAACACAGGGCAGGCCGGTTACAGGGAAACGCGGATGCCCTGTCCCGAGTACACTGTCTGGCGTGTGTTCACCCCCTCAGGGTTGAACAAAGGGGGGAGGTATGTAGAAAGGCGCAAGGGTCCGTCATTGACGGAAGGTACGTGTCACCGAGGTTCCTGGCCTCGGTGAGATAAGAACCGGTTATTTAATGTGTCAGCCGCAGCTAGTGCTTGCTGACACTGTTTATTCTTAGTGTGGCTGAAAAGCCGATCCGGGCCGGTTCTTATTGGGAGCAGCCAAAGAGCAGGGTGGGTGGCTGTTCCCCACGTCCAGGCCAGGTTTTGGGCTGGGGTTTAAAAACCCAGCCAGCAGCTCAGCTGTGTGTGGATTATCCTCCATGGCAGAGGAGCTGAGGAGTCTGTGGTTTGAGACACTGAGACATTTATTTGTGAGAGCCATAGGCTGGGGAAACAGGCCTCTAAAGCCTGCTGCGGACTGTGGGTGGAAATCCTCTGCTGACCAGGTGAAGTCTTTTTGCACTGTGAACTTTGTGTGGTGTGAACAGGCACCAAAAAATGAACATTTACTTTTGGCTTGTTTCCTTTCTGTGTGAGAATAAACACTGAACTTTGGTTTACAACCTTGTTTTTGCCTCTGTACTGCGTCCGCTTACCCTGCCTACCAGAGCGAATCCCCACAATATATATATATATATATATATATAACAAAGAAAGTTCGCAGCACTCCTTGTTGAAAGATAAAATGTGCTCTTTTATTCACACATATCAAGTGACAACGTTTTGGTTCTCTCACAGAACCTTTCTCAAGTCAGGTGAAACATAAAGTGCAGTGGTGCCAATATAAATACATGATAAGGTTGTTACCAATTAGTTCATCAACTAATACAAAAATAGTGCACTCCCCAATTCATTCATTTACCCCACGTATCAATGTAAACAGACTGACAAATATCTTCTATATATACTGTGGTGTTGTAACCATACTATCCTTTTACCATTTTCATGATCATAGTGCATATATAAAGTGCCAATAATAAAGTGCATAGTGCCATTAAAACATATTAACATCAATACCTTTCTGGGGGTATATGAAATAAACCAAGTGGATGGCGTCTTAACTCGTGTGGACGCACGGTGATTCTCCGCATCTCGTCCTCGCCAATGCGCATGTGTCAGCCCTTCCCTATCCTTTCAAGGGAGTGCTGCCACAGTTTTCTTATGTATATATATATATATAAAAGAAGTAAAAATAGTCAGCAGCACTCTGTAGGATGCCGCGTGCAAATCCACAAAAGCTTCCTGGACAGGGAGCAATGTAATAAAAATGACAAAAGATGGGCAGCACTCCGGTCTTCAGTGATGTTTATTCACACCCCAAAGCAATGCAGCATTTCAGCCCTCTCAATGGAGCCTTTGTCAAGCTAGTGATACATATTATATATTATATATATATTAAAGTTAGCCTCTATCTCTGAAAAGTTTCTGCTGGGATTTGAACTCACAACCTTCTAGATTGGAGCCAAGAACCTTAACCACTACACTATACAGCTACATGTTAACCTGCAGTGAAATATGAAATTATACTTCTGCTGTATAGGAATACTTACTACATGACAAACTACTATGAGGTTTTTCTGACACAGTTTAGCATTCAGCTTTATAGCTGAGTGGTTGAAGTCCTTGCCTCTAATGTAAAAGCTTGTGCGTTCAAATCCCTGCAGAAACTTTTCAGAAATAGAGGCTAAATTGGATTAAAATACACTGACTCGAGCACATGAGGTATTTGGTTAAACATAGCGATGCTCGAGCCTGACTGGTGTTTGGCCGAGCATGCTCGCTCAACACTATCACTTATATGACTTGTCCCTGGAGTTATGCATGCTGCACCACTGCAATGCCTCACTCTGGGTAGCCTGGAATGCCCTGATCTTTCTGTCTCAGACACAGTGTGATACAGAAGGACTGCAGCACACAAAAGGGAGGTATCACAGTCAGTGAAACACTTGTCTCATGCAAATAGGGACAGCAGTACTGTATATGTATTATGATTAGATTGCAGTACAGTATATGTAGTACATATAGAGAGCACTACGAGTTGGGCAGCACTGTATGTATAGTACCAGTACATGTAGCATATATCAATAGTAGTACACTACAGTACAGTAAATGTAGATGTTTGCAAGTCAAGTAGAATCCGTCAATGGGAGGTTATCAGACCTTTACAAAGCTGGTGTTCCCCTTTATCAATCATCCAGTTCACTACATTATGTACAGTAGGAGAGGAAAATAGTAATTCTCTAGAGTACTTTAGGGATGATGTAGTACAAGTAGAGAGCAGTAAAGTTCACATAGAACAGATATAGCACTGTACAACACATGTAGAATGAGTAATACAGGCAGACACTTTATGTTAGAATAATACCTACAGTACATATATATAGCTAGGAATATGATTGCATAGTTATTCATGTTTAAGAAGGTATAAGGTCAACCATGGCTGTAGAAAACAAATGTAATTTATAAAGGATGTGAAACACAACAATCTGCTAAGAAAATCCTATAGCAGTGAAAATATAGGTCCATATACTGTATATGAAAACATACATAATTCTGTGGATCAGACGGTTTATCTTTTTATGTTACCAGCTTTGACATTTTGAATGTAAGCTATCATAACTACCGCAGCTCTTTTACGGCTGCAACATTTGTCACATCATATAGTATATTTTTCCACCCAAAATTAATGCAAATGTGAATACATGTAATTATAATTCAAATTTATTTCTATTTTGACAGTACTTGCTGCCACTACATTGGGTTATACGGTATATACTAAACATCCTAATGTGAGCAATAGGTCTCACCTATGTACTGTCAATGTGTTGGAACTATTGATGATTAATTTGTACTCCTTTTATAAATGGTACAGCAGAACTTGTAGCTGCTTGGGTTAATATGAGGCTGCACAGGTAAATGTGGTGCTGGCAGAAGGGAGAGCTGGCTGTTAGAACCAGACGGACACCTTATAGAAAAGGTAAAGTAATTTTATTGTTTTTCATGTCCTGGTTGGTGAATAGATGGTGTTCTTTGAGCTCTAATTCTCAAAGTTCCTGATGACTCAGCTACATATTGCAGACAGTCTTTAAAAAAATAAATCTAGATAAAATGTCCTAAAAATGTCTATTCTGACCTCAAGTGGACACAATGCGTATTCATGTCAATCATGTTTATCATGTCAATACACGTTTCATGTGTTTTTTAAATTTTGAAAAGAAATTATTGCGATATAATGTGAAAATAAGTACAAAAGTAAAACAATAAATAAATAAAACACAACTAAGAAACCCCTGACCACTCAAAACTATCATCTATTTCAAAATGACTATAAGGGAAACTGACAATTAACTTTATTGTTATGTAGAGTTCCATGCTATTTAAAATTAAAATTGAAGTCAGAGAATAATTTTTTGACTTTCTAAAAATAAATATACTGATTAACATAAATATTGAATTATATACTCCAACATAAAGATTGTAACACCAAGGCATGAAATTATGGAAATCACAGGATAAAAAGATATGTTGAAGAAATGCAAATAACAAAAAAAAAATTGAAACAAAATATTATAATAATATAATATTATCTCTGTTTAGTCAGGATCAAGTATGTTCATAAATGCACAGACTTGCAAGCTTTGCATACTATCAATGAGAATATTAATGGTTGTCTGAGCAATGTTCTGCCACGTTAAGTGGATTTGGGAATGCAAATAATCAAGATCCTCTGCTGGCAGCTCACTTTGCAATTCCCGACTAATGATGTAAAAAATGTGCTCAATGAGAGGCAAGTCTGGAGACTCTCCAGCACAAGGTCTACAGAGCACCCGAGCACAATGGAAGCCAATGGGAGAACCCAAGCATTAAACCAAGCACCCCCTGCAGTGAAGAGGGGAAGGTGTCGGGACTCTAGTTCGGCTTAGGAGTCCCTGCTCTGACTCGGCATATAGCTATGTTCCTATATTGAGTCAGTGCTTGGGGACATCCAGAGAATATAAATTTAATTTAGCCTCTATTTCTAAAATGTTTCTGGCGGGATTTGAACGCACAACCTTCTACAATATAGCGAAGAACCTTAATCGCTACACTATAGAGCTGCATGGCCAGGTACTAAAAAAAATATATATATGAGACTTCTGCTGTATAAGAATACTTACTACTAGTAGTAGTAACTGGCCATGCAAGCTCTATAGTGTAGTGGTTAACATTCTTAGCCGTAATGTAGAATGTTGTGAATTCAAATCCCACCAGAAACTTTTCAAAAATAGAGGCTAAATTAGATTTAAATACGCTGACTCGAGCACACGCGATATTCGGCTGAGCATGCTCTCCCAACCCTAATTATTACTATATGGCTAAAAAACTTTGCCTTGAATCAGGCTTTTATGGCCCTTTACATGCCACAGATTGGAGCTAGGTGTTTGAAAATTTCATAATTTGCATATTTTTGTGACACCTGCTACTTCATCGATTTGCATAATCGTACGGCTTGCCCTTCTTGGCATCGCAAGAGAACAGGGAATTATCATAGCAAAGAAAGATATTAATGGCAATGTACACCTTTGAAGGCATTTCTTGTTTATGATTGCATTTTGCAATTTTTTGGGCTAAAAATCCTATTTTCAATTGGCCTTTATTAAAAATATTGAGCCATTCTGTCACAAAGGGTTTTTCTCACTGTGTGATTGGTACTTTCACTTTCACTTTGTGCGGTCATCTAATAACCCTTATCTCTAAACCATTAAAAGGTCATAAACACTTATTTAAGCCACATTCCTATCAGTAAGATAAGGGTTGAGCTTTAATGAGTGTTTATAAGGTCAGAGAGCAGTGATAAGGAGTCCATCGGCTCCCCAGTTGACAGAAACGACAGAAAATCCACAGGCAACTAGTAGTGTATGACAGCTCTGTACACAAAAAAGTATTCTATATTGTTAATAAAGACCAACTGAAAAACTGATTTTTAGCTCAAAATAAGTACAATGCAATAATTTAAAAAAATGCCCCCAAATGTGTACATTGCCTTTAAGGAACTCAATTTCTTCTGTTAATGACAATTGAAGATTAGTGATGAGCGAAATAGGCAATATTCAAATTCACTATATTTTGCAAATTTTTGGCTGAATATTCACCATAAATTAGCAAATTCGAGAATTCGGGATCTCCATTCATTATTTACTTGATTGTGAAAATCGTCAATGTCATATATTCGCGATAAAAATTTGCGATTAGAATATTCACGATCAAAACTAAGGGGTAGGCAACATTCCTATTGGTTGCTAGGGACGTTGCTAAGTGCTGATATTCACAATAAATTTGCAAAAAAATTGCGATAATTTCGCAATTAGCATATTCATGAATACGAATATATAGCACTATATTTTAAATATTCGTGAATTCTCGACGTGGCAATATTCGCGGTTAAAATTAGTGATTTTAATATTCGCGCTCAACACTATTGAAGATACATAAATCTATGGATAATCCAATGGGAGATCATAGCTCACGTTTTATCAGCACAGCACATGCTAAATACCTCTGATGCCCTGCTATGCCCACGGATGCATAAGCCCATTTTGTAGTTCTGTATAGCATAATAGAGTCTAAAAGGCTGTCATTTATAACTTTTTGCAAAACAACCTAATGTTAGATGATGGACTAACATATAAATCACAGTTAATCTACATCCAGTTGTCAGAAGTTTCCTTATGCCAAAGGCATTTAAATTTATGTCACTTTTTACGAATTCTATAATATTTTTGTATTTTTTTTTTAAATTCTTTATATTTTTATTTTGAAAAGACATAAAATTAGTACATAGACCAATTTGAAACAGATCAATGTATATAGTATAACAGTCATAAATATCCTTATAGCCCACCCCCCCCCTCCCCCATTGGCTGTCGTTCCCCTCAATTCATTCAAATACAACAAACGATAAATACATTAAAAATATCTACCTGGCTCTGCGTGCTACTCTCCGCTTCCTTTCAATATCCTCATAAATTTTAATTTGTTGAAGGTATAGATCCCACTCCCTAGAAGAGGGCTGAGAGACAGAGCCCCAATACTTCACCAATATAGCCTTCGCCACCATCAAACCTCTCATCCAAATCCGTCTAACCTGGGGGGGGACTTCCGTTTCTGAACCATAGTCTCCAAAGATCACTATCAAGATCCCCGGGTTATAGTTCATTGAGGATTCCTTTTGTAAAGCAAAGAAAACCTCATCCCAATATTTTCTTATTTTATTGCAACTCCAAAGCAAATGGACATAGTTCGCATTAACATATCCACATTTAGGGCAGCAACAGTCCCGGCCCCTATTTTGGGGAAATTTCCCTTGGATTTTGGGCGTGTAGTACAACCTATGGAGGATCTTAAATTGAATTAGTCTATGTGCACTGGAAACTGTCGCCTTTCTCACGTTCCTATAGATAGTGGGCCACTGTAAAGGAGGGCAGTTCAACTCTTGCTCCCATTTACTTGGGCTTTTAAAAGGCGTTACAGTTGCCAGTGCCATTCGGAGTTTATTATATAATCTAGATATTTTCACCTTCTCATCCTTCTGGGCGTCACAGTAATCGAAAAAAATATTCTCTCGTGGAAAAATACGACCCCTATTCCTAGAGGCTTCAAATACATGTTTCAAACGTGCATACATAAATACATCTAGTGGTGAACAATGATTAAAACCGAATTCCAGAAGTGATTTATAGCGACCTAAATAAAAAAGGTGAGACACTGTATAGATGCCATTTCGTGACCAATAACCAAAATCTGTAATTTTGAAGAATTCCTCCAGCCCCCCGTTCCCCCACAAAGGGGTGAAACCAAACGGACCGGAGACTTTAAGGATCTCCTTCAGCCTGTTCCACACCCTCTGTAGTGAGCAAGGGATCAGCAAGGACTTCCTCATTCCCATAGTCCCAGTTTCCAGACACGCAAAAACATTCTCTATTGGCCTGTCAATAACTTTATTCAAATAACGTGAAAGTAAACTCTCTTTCCAATAACAACACCGCTGGATCTGCGCACAAAAATAATAACCTTGAAAAAAAGGTAGCGACAGCCCACCATCTGCCTCCGACAACCATAAATATCTCTGCTTTATACGCACCCTCTTTCTGCCCCAGATTAGGTCGTTAATCAGAGTCTCCAATCTATGAAAAAAGATATCATCAATCCAAATAGGAGAAGCACACATCGGGAACAAAACTATAGGCAAAATAATCATCCTGATCAATGCAATTCGATCTGTCTGTGACAATATTAATTTCCGCCAAGCACCAACTTTGGTCCTAACTTTATTCAAAACTGGGGCCAAATTCAGGTCATAAAACCTACTTATTGGAACCCCGATCTTAACCCCCAGATAGTTCAAGGAATCGTTCGGAGCCAAAACAAGGACTCGGCTCCCTACATCTACAGCTTTCCGGTTCAGCGGGAGGAGCGATGACTTTGTCCAGTTAATCATATAACCTGATAATTTACCATAATTCTCTATTACCTCTATGACATATGGAAGGATTTTCCATCCCTGATCCAGGAACAGAATCACATCGTCTGCATATAGACTTATTTTATCATTCACTCCCGCCACCCCGAAGCCTTCTATACGATTCTCCAAGCGGATCCGACAAGCCAACGGTTCAATAAAAAGAGCAAAAAGAAGGGGAGACAGGGGACAGCCCTGTCTCATCCCTCTCCACATCTCAACGGGAGAGGAGCTCACACCATTGATATTAATATATGCAACTGGCTGTTCATATAACATTTGGGTCATTTCCAAAAATGAATTCCCAAGGCCAAAACAAGACATCGTAGCCCAGAGAAAAGGCCACTCCATCCTGTCAAATGCCTTTGCGGCGTCTAATGACAGGATGGAGTGGTCCACACCACCCCCGACAGACAGATTCAGATAGACCCTATATACAGTCATGTGAAAAAATTAGGACACCCTTTGAAAGCATGTGTTTTTTTGTAACATTTTTAATAAATGGTTATTTCATCTCCGTTTCAACAATACAGAGAGATTAAAGTAATCCAACTAAACAAAGAAAACTGAAGAAAAGTCTTTTCAAGATCTTCTGTAAATGTCATTCTACAAAAATGCCTATTCTAACTGAGGAAAAAGATAGGACACCCTCACATGTATTCCCTCTTAAATTGGCTCAGATCTCACACAGGTATATCACACCAGGTGCACATAATTAGTAGATCGTTACTCTGCATGTTGAATGAGGCTTGCCCTATTTAAACCTCAGACATTTAGTTTGGTGTGCTCCTGACTGTTGAAGTGAGAGTGAGCACCATGGTGAGAGCAAAAGAGCTGTCAGAGGACTTCAGAAAAAAGATTGTAGCAGCCTATGAGTCTGGGAAGGGATTTAAAAAGATCTCAAAAGATTTTGAAATCAGCCATTCCACTGTCCGGAAGATAGTCTACAAGTGGAGGGCTTTCAAAACAACTGCCAACATGCCCAGGACTGGTCGCCCCAGCAAGTTCACCCCAAGAGCAGACCGCAAGATGCTAAAAGAGGTATCCAAAAACCCTAAAGTGTCATCTCGAGAACTACAGCAGGCTCTGGCTACTGTTGATGTAGAAGTACATGCCTCTACAATCAGAAAGAGACTGTACAAGTTTAACTTGCATGGGAGGTGTGCAAGGAGGAAACCTTTGCTTTCCAAGAGAAACATCGAGGCCAGACTGACATTTGCCAGCGATAAAGTTGACAAAGACCAGGACTTCTGGAATAATGTTCTTTGGACAGATGAGTCCAAAATTGAATTATTTGGACACAACAGCAGAGGACATGTTTGGCGTAAACCAAACACAGCATTCCAAGAAAAGAACCTCATACCAACTGTGAAGCATGGAGGTGGAAGTGTCATGGTTTGGGGCTGCTTTGCTGCAGCAGGACCTGGTCAGCTCACCATCATAGAATCCACGATGAATTCTACTGTGTATCAGAAGGTGCTTGAAGAACATGTGAGACCATCAGTTAGAAAATTAAAGCTGAAGCGGAACTGGACCATGCAACATGACAATGACCCAAAACATACTAGTAAATCAACCAAAGATTGGCTGAAAAAGAAGAAATGGAGAGTCCTGGAATGGCCAAGTCAAAGTCCAGATTTGAATCCCATTGAGATGCTGTGGGGTGACTTGAAAAGGGCTGTACGTGCAAGAAACCCCTCAAACATCTCACAGCTGAAAAAGTTCTGCATTGAGGAGTGGGGTAAAATTTCCTCAGACCGATGTCGAAGACTGGTAGATGGCTACAAGAACCGTCTCACTGCAGTTATTTCAGCCAAAGGAGGTAACACTCGCTATTAGGGGCAAGGGTGTCCTATCTTTTTCCTCAGTTAGAATAGGCATTTTTGTAGAATGACATTTACAGAAGATCTTGAAAAGACTTTTCTTCAGTTTTCTTTGTTTAGTTGGATTACTTTAATCTCTCTGTATTGTTGAAACGGAGATGAAATAACCATTTATTAAAAATGTTACAAAAAACCACATGCTTTCAAAGGGTGTCCTAATTTTTTCACATGACTGTATACTCATCTGTATTTGGCGGCCCGGGATAAAGCCCGTCTGGTCAGGATGAACCAGACCGGCTATAACCCGCTTCAAGCGGTTAGCCAGGATTTTTGCAAAGATCTTATAGTCCGTATTTAAGAGCGATATGGGTCTATATGACCCCACATCGCATGGGTCCTTCTCCTTTTTCAAGGCCAGAACAATCACTGCCTCTCTAAATGATGGTAGCAAAGAGCCGAGTGCACAGGATTCCCTAAAAACTTGAAGTAGAATCGGCAAAAGAGATTTAGCATGGTACCTATAGGTTTCAAACGGCAATCCATCTGGGCCGGGAGATGAACTATACTTTAAGAACGGGAGAGTCGCTTGGAGTTCCTCCAAAAGGATGGGGGAGTCCAGCATCCCTCTCTCTTGGGTAGATAACTGGGGGAGCGCCAATTGTTGAAGGTATTGATCCATGTCGGTACGTCTAAACATAGACTCAGATTTATAGAGGGTAGTATAATATTTCACAAATTCCTCTCTAATCTCCTCTGCAGATCTCACCCCAATTCCCTGAGAGTTCCTAATTTCTTTTATAGTGGTAACCTCTCTCTGGTTGGCCACCAAACGAGCCAAAAACCTTCCGGTTTTACCAGATTCGCAGAAACGGTTCTGACCCTGAAAAAGGAGCTTATGTTGTGCTTTTTTATATAAAAGTGTCTTAAGCTGAGAATTAGCCTCCTTTAATTGGCTAATGAGTTGCTCCTCATGACGGTTAATCAATACGGCACGCAAACTCCCTATTGAGTCTGTCAAATGTTTTTCCCTACGTCGTGTTTCCATTCTGAATCTATGGATTTTATTAAAATACAGACCCCTAATATGGGCCTTCAACGCGTCCCACACATAATGAATATGTGTTGAGCCTACGTTGAAGCCCCAGAATTCCTGAATATCCTGATCTACACGGGATTGCTCCCCTATCACCTCAAACCAATGCGAGTTCAATTTAAAGGTTCTTCCTGAAGTAGGAGCCTCCGCAAACGCAATCAAGACTGGAGAGTGGTCCAAGATTCCATGAGGCTCGTACCTCATTCTCAGGACGCGACCGCACAGATCCCGACTAGCAAAAGCCAGGTCAATACGGGACATAGACCCGTATGACTGGCTAAAACATGAGAATTTTTTTTTATTGCCATAGAGGTGGCGCCAGATATCAACCAGCACCAGCTCCTGGCACACAGCAGTCAAGGGGGACCCACTGCGACCGCGCCCAGAGAGTGAAGAAAACCGGTCCAACTCAGGGTCTGGTACCGCATTAAAGTCACCTGCCACCAATAAGGCACATTGATTTTTAGTAGATATATATTGAGCTAAATGTGAAAAAAACGTTGATTTAAATGGAGGGGGGATATATATAAAAGCCAATATCACCTCCTGCCCTTTCCAAAACCCATGAAGAAATATATATCGCCCCTCTTTATCGATGGAGCTGTCTAACGATTGAAACTCTATCCCTCGATGGATGTACACACTGACACCTCTTGCATAAGTCGAGTAACAAGCATGGTACTCCAAAGAGGCCCATTTCCTTTTCAGTGTATAAATCCTATCTGATGTTGCGTGAGTCTCTAACAATACCACAATCGCAGGCAAATGACGGATCACAAGGTCAAATACCACCGTCCTCTTCACTCTGTCTCCCAAACCTCTCACATTCCAACATAAAATGTTACAAGGCATATCATATGAGTAAAGGCATCCACAATCTCAGTGAAGAGGCACGCATAACCACGTAACGGAGAACGGCAGCCAATCCATCCCTAAAACCCACCCCCAAAAACCCCCCTGCATGATTGACAAGGCATTTTACAATACCCATCAACCTCTCACCTTCCACCAAACCTCCCCCCCGCCACCATTTGCATTTGGAATCTGTTGCTGTCAACTCTCAAGATGAGATCCAAAGAGCTGTCACTATCAGTGAAGCAAGCCATCATTAGGCTAAAAAAACTAAGCAAACCCATCTGAGAGATAGAAAAAACATTAGGCGTGGCAAAAACAACTGTTTGGAACATTCTTAAAAAGAAGGTGAGCTCAGCAACACCAAAAGACCCGGAAGACCACGGAAAACAACTGTGGTGGATGACCAAAGAATTCTTTCCCTGGTGAAGAAAACACCCTTCACAACAGTTGGCCAGATCAAGAACACTCTCCAGGAGGTAGGTATATATGTGTCAAAGTCAACAATCAAGATACGACTTCACCAGAGTGAATACAGAGGGTTCACAACAAGATGTAAACCATTGGTGAGCCTCAAAAACAGGAAGGCCAGATTAGAGTTTGCCAATCGACATCTAAAAAAGCCTTCACAGTTCTGGAACAACATCCTATGGACAGATGAGACCAAGATCAACTTGTACCAGAGTGATGGGAAGAGAAGAGTATGGAGAAGGAAAGGAACTGCTCATGATTCTTTGCATACCACCTCATCAGTGAAGCATGGTGGTGGTAGTGTCATGGCGTGGGCATGTATGGCTGCCAATGGAACTGGTTCTCTTGTATTTATTGATGATGTGACTGTTGAAAATAGTAACAGGATGAATTCTGAAGTGTTTCGGGCAATATTATCTGTTCATATTCAGCCAAATGCTTCAGAACTCATTGGACGGCGCTTCACAGTGCAGATGGACAATGACCTAAAGCATACTGCAAAAGCAACCAAAGAGTTTTTTAAGGGAAATAAGTAGAATGTTATGCAATGGCCAAGTCAATCACCTGACCTGAATCCGATTGAGCATGCATTTCACTTGTTGAAGACAAAACTGAAGGGAAAATGCCCCAAGAACAAGCAGGAACTGAAGACAGCTGCAGTAGATTCCTGGCAGAGCATCACCAGGGATGAAACCCAGCGTCTGGTGATGTCTATGCTTTCCAGACTTCAGGCTGTAATTGACTGCAAAGGATTTGCAACCAAGTATTAAAAAGTGAAAGTTTGATTTATGATTATTATTCTGTCCCCTTACTTTTGGTCCCTTAACAAGTGGGAGGCACATATGCAAACTGTTGTAATTCCTACACCGTTCACCTGATTTGGATGTAAATACCCTCAAATTAAAGCTGACAGTATACAGTTAAAGCACATCTAGTTTGTTTAATTTCAAATCCATTCTGGTGGTGTATAGAGCCAAAAATCTTAGAATTGTGTCAATTTCCCAATATTTATGGACCTGATTGTAATATCGATGAGAATATATTATCATGAACATCCAGCTCCTCCTCTCTCTGCATCTTAATGAATTTTCTAGGACATGGAGACTTTGAAGAATGATTTAAAAGAAGTAAAGCCAGCAAAAGATAAGGATGGTCATCATTAAGACCTGCCCCCCTAAGGGGTGCAGACTGGATGATATTGGTTGGCACGCTGGCACCAGAAAAATTAAAGGCTATCATGTTATTGGTACTAAATTACATTTACAGCTGATGTAGGAACAAATACATGTAGGAATTAATAAGTCAAAATGATGCAGAATAAGTCTCCCTGCACTCTCCTTCTCCAATATTCTTCTATTAATCATTTTAAGCAGCACTGTTAGGGTTAGTTTACTGAGCACCCGAGCACAATGGAAGTCGTTAGGAGAACCCCAGACACCCCCTGCTCGGAAGAGAAGAGAGTGTCTGGTTCACAAAAAAGTTTCAAATTGATGAAAACCCCACCAAAATAGTTTAGAAACAGCATTGGGAGGCTGTCTGGATGTATCTTAAACTCCCATTGCCTATGACGTACAATAGACAACCACACAAAGGCTATATGCCAAAAGCCAGGTATGTGCAAGCCAACAATCTATCCATGAGACAGATAACACTCAGCAGACCTTACAATATTAGCCTTGTGCACTATGAGACATTCCAAAACAGCTCTCATCTGACTGAGAGCCAGTAAGCCGTAAAGTTGCTTCATATCTGTTGGATGGCTTGGGTGGATCTGCGCACCTAGATCAATATCATTAGGGTGAAAAAAAGTTTCCAGATTGTCCTAACATAATATTCAATAACCTTTCTATACAGTTTTGTCATGTAAACTAATTTGCATAAACGCGGGCATATGGGAATAGAGATGGCCTTGCGGTTCGCCCGGCGGTGATTTTGCGGCGAACTTTGCGAGTTTGTGATTCACCGAACATGCGAACATATGGAGATATTCGCGCCCGCCATATTCTTTTACATTGTGAAGAACTTTGACCCATGACACATCCATCAGGTGGTACAGGACAGCCAATTGAGACATTTCAGCACATGGACATACCCCCTACCTTATAAATAAACCTGATCTGGCTGCCATTTTACATTCAGTGTTTTGGCAGTGTAAGGAGAGGTTGCTGTGTGGAGCAGGGACAGGCTGTTAGGGACACCAAACGCTAGCTAATAGGGCCACAAAAGTCCTTTTAAGGACTGGTATAGGTGTGCTATTGATAGGTGTGATACACAGAGGGGTGCAATATACTTATAATATACTTTTATAATGAGTCAAAAACGCATAGATCAATATAAAGATCACCTGAAAGTCAGGGGTCCATTTTTATATAGGGTAAGGTTCCGGACGGGGTCGCTCTTATCAGGGCGGGTGGTCTGTGGTTAGGCTATCAGGGCCAGAATAGCACCCCTCTGTAGGGCAATATCAGGGACAGTTCTTTGCCCACCCTGTACTTCAATACCACATCATCATCTAGCCCAGGGATAGATGTTTTTTGCTTTCCCTCCCGGATTCATGGATGTGCACTGAAACGCCCCAGATTGTGGTAGGACATATGGTTTCTCATTTGGTGCCGCCGAGCACCTGATTTAGTGCCGCCGAGCACTTGGTATTGCCTACCACATCTATGCTTTTTGCTTAACTTTAATAATTTAATTTATTTTCATTTTGAGGGATATCTTTTCCATTCACACGTCCGCAATTTTGCGGAACGGGTGCAGACCCATTCATTTTCAATGGGGCCGGAATGTGCTGTCCGCATCCGCATTTGCGGATCCGCACTTCCGCATCCGTGCTTCCGTTTCCGCAAAAAAATAGAACATGTCTTATTCTTGTCCGCAATTAAAGACAAAATTAGGCATTTTCTATTATAGTGTCAGCGATGTGCGGTCCACAAATTGCAGAATGTACAATGCCGGTGTCCGTGCTTTGCGAATCCAATAGATGGTGCTGTACATGAGTAGTGTAGATCGCAAATATTGTAATCGCAAATTTTTATTGCAAATTTTCAGCTGAAAAACAAGGCAGATTCTGCTCATTTTCATGTCTTTTTGATATGCCCATGTTTATGCAAAATAATTTGCATGACAAAACTGTATAGTAAGGTTATTGAATAGTATGTTAGGACAATAAGAAAACTTTTTGTCACCCTAATGATATTGATCTACGTGTGCAGGTCCACCCAAGCCACCCCACAGATATGAAGCAACTTTGAAGCTTACTGGCTCTCAGTCAGATGAGAGCTGTTTTGAAATGTCTGATTGTGCACAAGGCTGCTATTGTAAGGTATGCTGACTATGATCTGTTTCATGGATAGATTGTTGGCTTGTAGTGATGGATGAACATCGGCTGGGACGATTCGCAATCAAATGTTCGCGGCGGGCCCCATTCACTTTAATGGCAGGTAAACCTGAAAAAACTTCAGGTCATATTTTAATCAGGGACTATTTTTAGTAAAATGTTATTTTAGGCCATGGGAGTACAGGTCCCAAAAATGAGGCATTCACCTGATAGAAAACATCAAGTGGTTATGTGGGTGGAGGCATATTAGACCGTCATTGGATTTAAATTTTACTGCAGGCTAGTACAAATAAATGTCAAATACTTATGTTTAAAAGAACAAAAAATTTAAAATTGGATTAAAAACATGGCTAACAAAATCCCCCCTCTTGAAAAAAACCCAAATGATAATAGTTGAAATTTGATAACACATGGTTGTCGTCAACAGGTGCTGAATTCCTCCAAAGTCCCAAACATTAGGCATTCACCGGACAGAAAAGAACAAGTAATTATGTGGCTGGAGATATATTAGAAGGTCATTCAATATCAATTTTACTGCAGGCCAGTGTTGTAAAAGCCCCAAACATTAGGCATTTACCGGACAGAAAAGTACAATTGATAATGTGGATGGAGGTACATTAGGCGGTCACCGTATAACAATTTTACTGTTAGACATTTAGATTACAGGCCCCAAAAACTATGCATTCAACGTACATAAAAGAGCAAGTGATTATGTGGCCGGAGGTATATTAGACGGTCAATTGATATAAATTTTACTGCAGGCCAGTGGAGTACAGGCCCCACAAATTTTTCATTCACCGTACAGAAAAGAACAATTAATAATGTGGCTGGAGGTACATTAGGTGGTCACTGTATAGCAATTTTACTGTTGGACAGTTAAATTACAGGCCCCAAAAATTATGCATTCAACGTACATAAATGATCAAGTGATTATGTGGCCGGAGGTATATTAGACGGTCAATAGATATCAATTTTACAGCAGACCAGTGGACTACAGCCCCCAAAAATTATTCATTCACTGTACAGAAAAGCACAATTGATAATGTGGCTAGAGGTAAATTAAGTGGTCATCGTATAAAAATTTTACCGTTGGCCAGTTAGATTATGGGCCCCAAAAATTATGCATTCACCGTACATAAATGATCAAGTGATTATGTGGCTGGAGGCATATTAGATGGCCATTCAATATCAATTTCACTGCAGGTAGTGTAGTACAGTCCCCAAACATTAGTAATTCACTGGACAGAAAAGAACAATTGATAATGTAGCTGGAGGTATATTAGACGGTCATTAGATATCAATTTTACTGCAGGCCAGTACAAATAGATGTCAAATACATATGTTTAAAAGAGCAAAAAAATATAGAATTGGATTAAAAACATGGCTACAAAGTCCCAAAGGATAATAGTTGAAATTCGATAAAACGTGGTCGTCACAGATGTTGAATTATTTTGTGGCCCCAAACATTAGGCATCCACCGGACAGAAAAGGCCTTTTATGCCACTGTATTTACATAAGACAGGGAACATTATTTGTTCTGGGTGGTGGCTGATATGTGTGGGCTAGCATGAAGAAATTCAATTAAACGTGGTCGTCACAGGTGTTGAATTCCTCCGAGATCCATGCCTTATTCATTTTTAGAAATGTGAGGTAGTCCACACTGTCGTGAAATAGGCGAGTTCGCTTATTGGTCACGATCCCCACTGCTGCGTTGAATGTCCTTTCGGACAGGACACTCGACGAGGCGCAAGCCAAGAGTTCCATGGCAAATTGTGCCAGCTCTGGCCACAGCTGAGGCCTGCACACCCAGTAGTTTACGGGTTCCTCACTTCGCAGAGTGTCCACATAGGCCGTTAACCCGATGTAGTCGGAAACCTGTTGGTCTAGGTGTTCCCTGAGACTGGAACTGGAGGGCGGCATTCGATGGGTTGATTGCAAAAATTACCTCATATCCGAAGTGACCAACACATCTTCAAACCGCCCTTTTCTTGCATGCACTGTAAGATTGGTACTCGCAACTGTATCTCTGTGGGTGGAAATTCCTCTGCCAGCGCCCGCAGCAGAAGAATGCAGCATCTCTCGCAGCAAGGCCTGGAAATGCTGCATTCTGACAGGCCTCTGTGAAGATGGTAACATGTCCGCCATTTTGTGTTTTTACCGGAGGTCTAAGTACGTTGCCACCCAGTAGTGGTCCTTGCCATTTATGCTTTTATACGGGGGTCCCTGATCAAACACTGGAGCATGAAGGCCCCCATTTGCACTAAATTGGAAGCAGGGGAGCGGCCTGGCTCCTGCTCATTGCCCAGAAGAATGTCATCCTTCTCCCTTAATCCATAGATGACACCAGGGATCCCAGAAAAGTTTAAAGACAGCTCTTCTTGCTCCTACACCTCCCCCCCCCCCAGGCACTATCCTCCTCTGACTTCTCTTCGGACTCCTGCTGGCTTGTCTCAGATGGAGTAGCCCCCAATGGGAATTCATTCAGCATTGCGACTTCCTCATCTTACTGCTCCAGCTCCTCGACGGCTTGATCAATGACACAACGCAATGCACGCTCCAGAAAGAAGGCGTAAGGTACGATGTCACTGATGGCTCCCTGGCTGCGACTGACCAGTTTGGTGATCTCATCAAATGGCCACAGAAGTCTTCATGCGTCGCACATGAGCAGCCACTGGCCCGGTGAAAAAAAAACAAGCTCCCCAGAACCTATCCTGCCGCAGAGTTCCTACAGGTAGTCATTAACGGCACGTTTCTGAGGGAGAAGCCTATCAAGCATATACAAGGTGGAGTTCCAGCGCGTCGGGCAGTCACAAATCAGACATCTGACGGGCAAGTGGTGTCGCCGCTGAACGTCAGCAAGGCGAGCCATGGCCATGTAAGATCTTCTAAAATGGGCAGAGATTTTCCTGGCCTGCCGCAATACGTCCTGGACCCCGGGGTATTGGGCAATGAATTGCTGCATGACTAAGTTTAGGACGTGTGCCATTTTGCCCTTTTTCAGCGCGCTCAGCAGATTGGCACCGTTGTTGCACACCACTTTACCAACTGTCAAATTGAGCAGGGATAGCCACTGATCGGCCTGTGACTGCAGAGCTGAAAGCAGTGCAGGACCAGTGTGGCTCTTGGCTCCAGGCACAACAGCTGCAGCACAGCATGGCAACGTCTCACTTAGCACGTCAAATAGGATCTCGGGAGTTGGGGGGGTGCAGCAGAAGAGGTGGTAGCAGTGGAAAAGAAGAAGTCAGCCGAGGAGGACAGACACTGCCAGAGATACATTCACTTGCCGCTGAATGTGGCCATACAGCTCTGGGATGCCCTTCTGGGAGAAATATTTCCTTCTGGGGACCTTCCATTGTGGCAACAAATTTTCTAAAGGCCCCTGAGTCCACCAATTTACATGGCAGTAGTTGGCAGGCTAACAGTTCTGACAAGCCAACAGTCAGCCGTTGGGCAAGAGGATTATTTGGCATCATCATTTTTTTACGCTCGAAAATTTGGACCACGGAAGCCTGCATTGTGCCAGATGAATGCGACAAAGGCACGGTGGAAGTTGCAGTAGAGGTCAAATGGGAGGAGAGAGGAGAAGGAGAAGAGGCAGGACGCGGAGCTGTGGGAGTGTGGCTTTGTGGGTTCTGATGGCGTTGCTCCCACTGGGCTCGGTGATGGGAGGCCAGGTGCCTTCTTAAGGCGGTTGTCCCTAGGTGAGTGTTGGGCTTACCGCAACATATGCGTTGACAGCTCAGGCTGCAGATGGCAACACTATTATCAGCAGCTGACAAGTAAAATAAAGCCCACACTGCGGAGCCATATGCCGGCGTCCTGGGAGTGCCAAATGTGACTGTGCATGGTGTATGGCTCGCTCCAGATACATTTGCAGTCTGCTTTATGCCTCCTGTTCACTGCAAGTTCTACCTGCTTCTCCTCCTTCTCCTTCCTATCTGCTGCTCTGTCTCTCCCTCTGAACTCCGCTCCTCCCCTCTCTCGACATCATTGTCACCTTCACCGCCACTGACATTAGAGATCTCGGAGTAGGCAGCAACAGCGGGGACCACCCTCCTTGGGCTGATCTGGGAACTGTCGTCAGACCGCTGGGTGGCGGCCGTTGCTACCTCCTCTTCCTCATGCAATGCCAAGAATGGCTGCGCATCAGTAAGGTCTGTGAATTGATGGGGAAATATTTCCTCTGACTCGAGTGGAGGGGCTATGGTGGTGGTGTCTTTGGGGGTGCACACAGCAGAGATTGAGGAGGGTGCAGATAGAGAGGATTAGGAGGGTGCAGAAGTGGAAGGCTGAGAGAGCCAATAAACCAACTCTGGTGCGTCATTTGACGTAATCGCACGCACCTTCTCCAACTTCCCACTTAGTCTGGTGCACCTTCCCGACCCTTACCACCCCTGCGGAATGGACGGCCTCTTCCTCTGCCTGTCATTTTCAAAAATGACCCTATAGAAGAGCAGTATTTGTGGAAGCAAGTACAGTATATTGAACCGATTAATGATTATTTGCTGGAAGAAGGTATATCAAACCTTCAATCAGTTTTTTTTTGGTGGCAACTGGTATGTCACACCAGTTGCAATTATTTGTTCCAATAGGGTTTGTCCCTCTGTATAGCAGGGGTATCTCAGCAGAACCACACACAGCTCCTGCAAATTACAAATGTACTATATGGAAATTATATTATAGGTATATCACACCCCTGCCTCAATAATTTTTTTGGGGGGGCAACTGATATATCACACCAGTTGCGATTATTTGTTCCAATAGCGTATGTCCCTCTGTATAGCTGGCGTGTCCCAGCAGAACCACACACAACTCCTGCAAATTACAAATGTACTATATGGAAATGAAATCATATTATAGGTATCACACCCCTGCCTCAATCAGTTTTTTTTTGGGGGGGGCAACTAGTATATCACACAAGTTTAAATTATTTTTTTCCAATAGCGTTTGTCCCTCTATATAGCTGGGGTATCCCAGCAGAACTGCACACAACTCCTGCAAATTACAAATGCACTATACGGAAAGTATATTATAGGTATATCACACCCTTGCCTGAATCAGTTTTTTGGGGAGGCAACTGGTATATCACACCAGTTGCAATTATTTGTTCCAATAGCGTTTGTCCCTCTGTATAGCTGGGGTATCTCAGCAGAACCACACACAACTCCTGCAAATTACAAATGTACTATATGGAAATTATATTATAGGTATATCATACCCCTGCCTCAATAATTTTTTGGGGGGGGCAACTGATATATCACACCAGTTGCGATTATTTGTTCCAATAGCGTATGTCCCTCTGTATAGCTGGGGTGTCCCAGCAGAACCACACACAACTCCTGCAAATTACAAATGTACTATATGGAAATCATATTATAGGTATCACACCCCTGCCTCAATCAGTTTTTTTTTGGGGGGGCAACTAGTATATCACACAAGTTTAAATTATTTTTTTCCAATAGCGTTTGTCCCTCTATATAGCTGGGGTATCCCAGCAGAACTGCACACAACTCCTGCAAATTACAAATGCACTATACGGAAAGTATATTATAGGTATATCACACCCTTGCCTGAATCAGATTTTTGGGGAGGCAACTGGTATATCACACCAGTTGCAATTATTTGTTCCAATAGCGGTTGTCCCTCTTTAAAGCTGCGGTATCTCAGCAGAACCGCACTCAACTGCTGCACAATTTAAATGCACTATAATATACTTTCTATGTTAGAAAGTATATTATAAGTATATTGCAACCCTCAGTACATCACACCTATCGATAGCACACCTATACCAGTCCTTAAAATGACTTTTGTGGCCCTATTAGCTAGCGTTTGTTGTCCCTAACAGTCTGTCCCTGCTCCACACAGCAACCTCTCCCTACACAGGTAAAAGACTGAATGTAAAATGGCGGCCAGATTGGGATTATTTTTATGGTAAGAGCTGTGTCCATGTGCTGAAACGTCTCAATTGGTTGTCCTGTACCACCTGATAGATGTGTCATAGGTCCAAAAAAATATGGCGCTATGCAAAAAAATATGGCGCATGCGAATATCGCCATATATTCGCATGTTCGGCAAATCGCGAACAAGCAAAGTTTGTTGCAAAACCACCACCAGGTGAACCGCAAGGCCATCTCTATTGACTTGTACATAACTTGCTTTTGGCATATAGCCTTTGTGTGGTTGTCTATTGTATGTCATAGGTAATAGGAGTCCAAGATGCATCCAGTCATCCTCCTAATGCTGTTTACAAACCATTTTGATGAGATTTTCATCAATTTCTAACCTTTTTTTGTGAACCAGACATCCTTTTTCTTCAGAGCAGGGGGTACCTGGTTTGATGCCCGGGTCTCCCATTGACTTCCATTGAATTAAATTGTACTCCAGCACACGCAGTATTCGGCCGAACACTGCGATGTGCCGAACATAGCAAAGCTCGAGCCAAACAGCAGTTCGGCCGAGTATGCTCGCTCAACACTAAACACTATCCCTAGCACATGAGCGCTTGTCACATCTCTCCCTATGCTCAGCTCATAGGACTATGGTGAAGACCAAGTAGGATGAGTATTTTATAGGGCTGTGACATCACAGGGGATGGATATCTGCGGATTATCTGGCTACCCGGATTTTTTGGTTGTTTTTGCATGCCTGGGCTTCTTACTTGCACTTTGCACTACGTGCAGCCACCATTTTAGGAAAAAGTGATTTTTTACCATGAAGCCTAAGAAAATTCTGATTAGTTTTGAATCAAACTTTTCCTAACCTTCGGACCAAATTCCACTTCGAATAATTCTCTTATCTCTACACCACTGATAACTAGTGTTTGTGGAGCATTAAAGTCCTCGGGTGCTCGATTAGAACACCTCGGGATGCTCGGGTTCCCTACCAAGCACCCGAGCACAGTGGAAGTCAATGGGAGAACCAAAGCATTAAACCAGGCAACCCCTGCTCTGAAGAGGTGAGAGTGCGTGGTTCATAGGAAAAGGTCAGAAATTGATGGAAACACCACCAAAATGGTTCACTAAGTGAAAGGGCTGCCAAAAATTACAAGGAACCGGCACTCCAATACACCCTTTGTTACACATAAAGGAGGGCATCATACACACCCTTGAAAAATTATGATTGATGGCCTGCTGGTTACCTTCAAAAACATTTGGAGCAAGGGCCTGCTGATCTGACCATCTGGAACATTATGGGCGAGGGCCTGCTGCCGCTTTGGTGACTCTAGATAACCTGGGCCCAATCGCACGTCCCCGTGACGGCGACGATCCATTTGGATGTCTGCCCTATCAACTTTTGATGATATTTTCAGAGCAAACCATGGTGACCATGGGTAACGGGGAATCAGGGTTTGATTCCGGAGAGGGAGCCTGAGAAACAGCTATGGCTACCACTTCCAAGCAAGGCAGCATGCGTGCAAATTACCTATTAGGTATAATTAGGTGAGGGCCTGCAGGTGAGCTGACCCTGTAAAAGATTGTAGGTGATGGCATGCTGGTGAGCTGACCCTCTAAAAGATTGTAGGTGAGGGCCTGCAGATGAGCTGACCTTCTAAAACATTATATGCGATTGCCTGCAGTTGATCTGACCCTGTAAAAAATTATATGCGAGGGCCTGCTGCTGAGCTGACCCTCTAAAACTTTATGGTTGAGGGCCTGCTGCTGAGCTGACCATTAAAAAAATTATGGGAGAGTGCCTGCTGCTTAGCTGACCATTGAAAAAATTTGCAGTGTTCAAAGCAGGCCGGGTCGCCTGAATACTTCAGCTAGCAATAATGGAATAGAACTCCAGTTCTATTTTGTTGGATTTCGGAACAGGGGCCATGATTAAGAGGGACGACCGGGGGGCATCCTTATTGCGCCGCTAGAGGTGAAATTCTTGGACTGGCGCAAGACGAACCAAATGAAAAGCATTTGCCAAGAATGTTTATATTAATCAAGAATGAAAGTCGGAGGTTCGAAGACGATCAGATACCGTCGTAGTTCCAACCATAAACGATGACGACCGGCGATCCAGCGGCGTTATTCCTGTGACCCGCCGAGCAGCTTCCAGGAAACCAAAGTCTTTGGGTTCCGGCGGGAGTATGGTTGCAAAGCTGAAACTTAAAGGAATTGACGGAAGGGCACCACCAGGAGTAAAGCCTGCAGCTTAATTTGACTCAACACGGGAAACCTCACCCGGCCTGGACACATAAAGGATTGACAGATTGATAGCTCTTTCTCGATCCTGTGGGTGGTAGTGCATGGACGTTCTTAGTTGGCCCTCTAAAAAATTATATTCGAGGGCCTGCTAGTGAGCTGACCCTGACAAACATATGTGAGGGCCTGCTGGTGAGCTGACCCTGTAAAAAAAATTATCTGAGGGCCTGCTGGTGATCTGACCCTGTAAAACATTATATGCGAGGGCCTGCTGGTGAGCTTACCCTCTAAAAAATGATATGCGATGGCCTTCAGGTGAGCTGACCCTGTAAAACATTGTAGGTGAGGGCCTGCTGGTGAGCTTACCCTGTAAAACATTATATGTGAGGGCCTGCTGGTGAGCTGACCCTCTAAGAAATTATCTGTGAGGGCCTGCTGGGGAGCTGACCCCGTAAAACATTGTAGGTGAGGGCCTGCTGGTAAGCTGACCCTCCAAAAAATTATATACGAGGGATTGCAGGTGAGCTGACCCTGTAAAACATTATATGCGAAGGGCATATATGCCAGGGCGTTATATGCAACAAATAAGCATGTTGATATGATGGAAGAGTAGAAGGAGGATGAGAAAAGGAAGATTCAACCATATACCCTTGTTTGTGGTGGAAGGGGTGCATGGGAATACAGTGTATTAAGTACATTATAAACAACATATTTAAAGAGATTTTATGTTCATCAACTTTCCTCTGGTGGAGTCGAGAAGTCATTGACAATCCAGGCCTTGTTCATTTTTATAAGAGTCAACCTGTCAGCATTTTCAGTTGACAGGCGGATACGCTTATCTGTTATAATGCCACCTGCAGCACTAAATACCTGCTCAGACAAAACGTTGGCGGCAGGGCAGGCCAGCACCTCCAAGGTTTAGAGCGCTAGTTCGTGCCACGTGTCCAGCTTGGACACCCAATAGTTGTAAGGCACTGAGGGATCATTGAGGACGCTGACACGGTCTGCTATGTACTCCTTCACCATCTTACAACATTTTTCCCTGCTTGTGACACTAGGCCGTGCATCAGCGTGATGGTGCTGGTGGAATGTCATGAAACTGTCCCAGGCTTTAGAGAGTGTTGCCCTGCCTCTGTTGGAACTGCTGTGTGCTCCCCTTGTCTCCCCTCCTCGGTTGGCCAAGGAACTACAGACTCTGCTGCCAGCGTTGTCAGATGGAAATTTTTGGAGCAATTTTTCCACAAGGACCTTCTGGTATTGCACCATTTTGCTCGTCCTCTCCTCCACAGGAATAAGAGATGAGAATTTCTCTTTATAGCGGGGGTCAAGAAGGGTGAACTACCAGTAATCTGTGTTGGCCAAAATGTGTAAAACGCAAGGGTCACGGGAAAGGCAGCCTAACATAAAGTCAGCCATGTGTGCCAGAGTCCCAACAGACAAGACTTTGCTGTCCTTATCAGAAGGATGACTCTCAATATCCTCATCCTCTTCCTTCTCTTCTACCCATCCACGCTGAACAGATGGAAAAAAAACTTTCATGGGTACTACCCTCTGTAGCGGAGGCAACAGTCTCCTGCTCATCCTCCTCCTCATCATCATCTAATTTGCACTGAGAAGAACTGAGGGTGGTTTGGCTATCACCCTGTGTAATGTCTTCCCACATTTCCACATGCAAAGCGTCGGCCTTAATTGTGAGCAGTGAGCGTTTAAATAGACACAGAAGTGGGATGGTTACGATGATAATAGCGTTATCGCCGTTCACCATCTGTGTTGATTCCTCAACGTTTCTTTAAACCTCACAGAGGTCAGACATCCATGCCCACTCCTCGCTTGTGAATAGCGGAAGCTGACTGGAAAGGCGACGACCATGTTGCAGCTGGTAATCCACTACTGCCCTCTGCTGCTCTCAAAGCCTGGCCAACAAGTGGAACGTCAAGTTCCAGCGCATGCTCACGTCGCACAACAGCCGGTGAGCTGGCAATTGCAAGCGCTGCTGCAGCGTTGACAGACCGGTTGAAGCGGTCGATGACTTGCGGAAATGTGCACACATGCGGTGCACCTTCACCAGTAGCTCAGCCAATTGGGGTAGGTTTTGTGAAACCGCTGAACCACAAGGTTGAATACGTGGGCAAGGCATGGGATGTGTCTAAGGTTGCCCAGTTAAAAAGCCGCCACCAAGTTACGTCCATGCCTGGTTATAGGTTGAGTGGCGAGAGCCACAGCTCCATCTGGTGTCTTATCCCCTGCCACAGCTTTGCGGTGGTGTGCTGTTTGTCCCCTAAGCATATCAGCTTCAGCACGGGCTGTTGCCGCTTCTCCACTGCAGTGCTACACTGCTTCCAGCTAACGACTGATGACTGACTGGTGATGCACGTGGATTATTCGGAGGTGGAAGTGGATAAGGAAGCAAAGGAGGAGAAGTGGGGGTTGGAGCCACTAATGTAGGTGCTAGCGGAAACCCTGATCGATGTAGGGCCCACAATCCTTGGCGTCGGTAGCACCTGTACCCTCCCAGTATACGACTCGCTCCTGGCTTCTGCAACATTCACCCAGTGTGCCGTCAGGAAAATGTAGTGTGTCCCTGGCCGAATGCACTTGTCCATGTGTCCGTGGTTAAGTGGACCTTCCCAGTAACTGCGTTGGTCAGGGCACGTGTGATGTTACGGGACATATATTGGTGTAAGGTGGGCATGGCACACCTTGAAAAATAGTGGCGGCTGGGGACTGCGTAATGCGGGACGGCCACCGACATGAGGCTGCGGAAGGCCTCAGTGTCCACAAGCCTGAATGGCAACATTTTCAGGGCCAGTAATTTGGAAAGCTGCACATTTAGTGCTATGGCCTGTGGGTGGATGGCTTGGTATTTGCACTTGTGTTCAAATGCCTGGGGTAAGGACATTTGTATGCTGCGCTGGGACACGGAAGTGGATGTGGTCGCTGATGGTGCTTGCGAAGGTCCAGGTGCAGGGCGGGAGGCATCTGGGCCTGCGTCTTAGACAGGGGATTAGCCAACACGTAACACAGGGGAAGAGGAGGCAGGGGTGTGACCCCAGACACAGATTGTGGACCTAAGTGCTCGGCCCACCTATTACGGTGCTTTGATGCCATGTGGTGGATCATGCTGGTGGTGGTGAGGTTGCTAGTTTTCATGCCCCTGCTCATTTTTGTATGGCAAAGGATGCAAATTACAATTCTTTTGTCGTCCGCGCCTTCCTCAAAAAAGCACCAGACTGGGGGGCGGAGCCAGCGCCTGCAGTGGATGGCTGTGTGAGTGCTCAGCTACGTGTGACTAACCGCCCTAACAGCCTGGAAATCCAGCTTTAAGAGATCACTATGGTGAAAATTGGGGGATCCAAACCCAGCGAAGGTCCCGATCCACAAAAATCCGCGGTGAGCAAAGGAGAAATGGATAAATTTATCAAAAAAGCTGCCTCACCTACGTGGCTAGAGAAAGCAAGACAAGATTGCGCTCACATAAAGATCAGCCTGAAGCTGCAGCTGAGGGAGAAGAAGAATCAAGCACACTCCCTCTATCCAGGGCTTATTTTAAAGATACGCTAATGTCCTCCTTATCTGCAGCCCTCAATCCTATAAGCTCCGACCTATCCACCATCAACCAGGATGTTAAACACATCGGACGGAGGGTAGAGGCTTTAGAAGACTCTCAAGCTGCAATTATAAAGCATCAACAAGCGGTTTCACAACATGTCTGCTCGATCCAATCGAACTTAAATACCTTATATTGTGCCCTGGAAGACCAAGAAAATCGTAGCAGACAAAACAATCTGCGCTTCTGCGGGATACCGGAATCGGTTGCTGCGGGTGATATCCCGCATACGATAACGCAAATTTGCCTATCCCTCCTAGGCCCTGATTCAGCGCATGATGTGATCTTGGAAAGGGCACACAGAGCATTGAGGCCTAAACCGGCCACAAATGCATCCCCGAGGGATATAATAAGCAAGTTTCTGGCCTTCCCGGTTAAAGAAGCTATCCTTACCAAAGCGCGACAGTCTGGAGAGATCACCTGGGATGGTTATACCGTCTCCATTTTCCAGGATCTGGCCTGGTCTACTCTATAGAGTTGAGCGAACACCTGGATGTTCGGGTTCGAGAAGTTCGGCCGAACTTCCCGGAAATGTTCGGGTTCGGGATCCGAACCCAACCCGAACTTCGTCCCGAACCCGAACCCTATTGAAGTCAATGGGGACCCGAACTTTTCGGCACTAAAATGGCTGTAAAACAGCCAAGGAAAGAGCTAGAGGGCTGCAAAAGGCAGCAACATGTAGTTAAATCCCCTGCAAACAAATGTGGATAGGGAAATGAATTAAAATAAAAATAAAAATTAACCAATATCAATTGGACAGAGGTCCCATAGCAGAGAATCGAGCTTCACGTCAGCAGAGAATCAGTCTCTTCATGCCATAGCAGAGAATCTGGCTTCATGTCAGCAGAGAATCAGTCTCTTCATGCCATAGCAGAGAATCTGGCTTCATGTCAGCAGAGAATCAGTCTTCATGTCATAGCAGAGAATCAGGCTTCACGTCACCCACCACTGGAACAGGCCACTGTCACATATTTAGGCCCCGGCACCCAGACAGAGGAGAGAGGTCCCGTAACAGAGAATCTGGCTTCATGTCAGCACAGAATCAGTCTTCATGTCATAGCAGAGAATCAGGCTTCACGTCACCCACCACTGGAACAGGCCACTGTCACACATTTAGGCCCTGGCACCCAGACAGAGGAGAGAGGTCCCGTAACAGAGAATCTGGCTTCATGTCAGCACAGAATCAGTCTTCATGTCATAGCAGAGAATCAGGCTTCACGTCACCCACCACTGGAACAGGCCACTGTCACATATTTAGGCCCAGGCACCCAGGCAGAGGAGAGAGGTCCCGTAACAGAGAATCTGGCTTCATGTCAGCACAGAATCAGTCTTCATGTTATAGCAGAGAATCAGGCTTCACCTCACCCACCACTGGAACAGGCCACTGTCACATATTTAGGCCCCGGCACCCAGACAGAGGAGAGGTTCATTCAACTTTGGGTTGCCCCGCAATATAATGGTAAAATAAAAATAAAAATAGGATTGAATGAGGAAGTGCCCTGGAGTACAATAATATATGGTTAAGGGGAGGTAGTTAATGTCTAATCTGCACAAGGGATGGACAGGTCCTGTGGGATCCATGCCTGGTTCATTTTTATGAACGTCAGCTTGTCCACATTGGCTGTAGACAGGCGGCTGCGTTTGACTGTAATGACGCCCCCTGCCGTGCTGAATACACGTTCAGACAAAACGCTGGCCGCCAGGCAGGCCAGCACCTCCAAGGCATAAAAGGCTAGCTCTGGCCACGTGGACAATTTGGAGACCCAGAAGTTGAATGGGGCCGAACCATCAGTCAGTACGTGGAGGGGTGTGCACAGGTACTGTTCCACCATGTTAGTGAAATGTTGCCTCCTGCTAACACGTTCCGTATCAGGTGGTGGTGCAGTTAGCTGTGGCGTGGTGACAAAACTTTTCCACATCTCTGCCATGCTAACCCTGCTCTCAGAGGAGCTGGCCATGACACAGCTGCGTTGGCGACCTCTTGCTCCTCCTCTGCCTTCGCCTTGGGCTTCCACTGGTTCCCCTGTGACATTTGGGAATGCTCTCAGTAGCGCGTCTACCAACGTGCGCTTGTACTCGCGCATCTTCCTATCACGCTCCAGTGTAGGAAGTAAGGTGGGCACATTGTCTTTGTACCGGGGATCCAGCAGGGTGGCAACCCAGTAGTCCGCACACGTTAAAATGTGGGCAACTCTGCTGTCGTTGCGCAGGCACTGCAGCATGTAGTCGCTCATGTGTGCCAGGCTGCCCAGAGGTAAGGACAAGCTGTCCTCTGTGGGAGGCGTATCGTCATTGTCCTGTGTTTCCCCCCAGCCACGCAGCAGTGATGGGCCCGAGCTGCTTTGGGTGCCACCCCGCTGTGAACATGCTTCATCCTCATCCTCCTCCACCTCCTTCTCATCCTCGTCCTCCTCGTACTCCAGTAGTGGGCCCTGTCTGGCCACATTTGTACCTGGCCTCTGGTGTTGCAAAAAACCTCCCTCTGAGTCACTTCGAAGAGACTGGCCTGAAAGTGCTAAAAATGACCCCTCTTCCTCCTCTTCCTCCTGGGCCAACTCCTCTTCCATCATCGCCCTAAGTGTTTTCTCAAGGAGACATAGAAGTGTTATTGTAAAGCTGATAACGGCGTCATCGCCACTGGCCATGTTGGTGGAGTACTCGAAACAGCGCAACAGGGCACACAGGTCTCGCATGGAGGCCCAGTCATTGGTGGTGAAGTGGGTCTGTTCCGCAGTGCGACTGACCCGTGCGTGCTGCTGCTGAAACTCCACTATGGCCTGCTGCTGCTCGCACAGTCTATCCAGCATGTGCAAGGTGGAGTTCCACCTGGTGGGCACGTCGCATATAAGGCGGTAACCGGGAAGGCCGAAGTTACGCTGTAGTGCAGACAGGCGAGCAGCGAACAGACGGCCCGCACTTTATGCAGCAGCTCTGACATGTCGGGGTAGTTGCAAATGAACTTCTGCACCACCAAATTCAGCACATGCGCCAGGCAAGGGATGTTCGTCAAACCGGCTAGTCCCAGAGCTGCAACGAGATTTCGCCCATTATCGCACACCACCAGGCCGGGCTTGAGGCTCACCGGCAGCAACCACTCATCGGTCTGTTGTTCTATACCCCGCCACAACTCCTGTGCGGTGTGGGGCCTGTCCCCCAAACATATGAGTTTCAGAATGGCCTGCTGACGTTTACCCCGGGCTGTGCTGAAGTTGGTGGTGAAGGTGTGTGGCTTAATGGATGAGCAGGTGAAAGAAGAGGAGGAGGAAGCTGAGTAGGAGGAGGAGGAGACAGGAGGCAAAGAATGTTGCCCTGCGATCCTTGGCGGCGTAAGGACGTGCGCCAAACAGCTCTCCGCCTGGGGCCCAGCCGCCACTACATTTACCCAGTGTGCAGTTAGGGAGATATAGCGTCCCTGGCCGTGCTTACTGGTCCACGTATCTGTGGTTAGGTGGACCTTGCCACAGATGGCGTTGCGCAGTGCACACTTGATTTTATCGGACACTTGGTTGTGCAGGGAAGGCACGGCTCTCTTGGAGAAGTAGTGGCGGCTGGGAACAACATACTGTGGGAAAGCAAGCGACATGAGCTGTTTGAAGCTGTCTGTGTCCACCAGCCTAAATGACAGCATTTCATAGGCCAGTAGTTTAGAAATGCTGGCATTCAGGGCCAGGGATCGAGGGTGGCTAGGTGGTAATTTACGCTTTCTCTCAAATGTTTGTGAGATGGAGAGCTGAACGCTGCCGTGTGACATGGTTGAGATGCTTGGTGACGCAGGTGGTGGTGTTAGTGGTACATCCCATGTTTGCTGGGCGGCAGGTGCCAACGTTCCTCCAGAGGCGGAGGAAGAGGCCGAGGCGGCAGCAGCAGAAGAGGCCGAGGCGGCAGCAGCAGAAGAGGTAGCAGGGGGAGCCTGAGTGACTTCCTTGTTTTTAAGGTGTTTACTCCACTGCAGTTCATGCTTTGCATGCAGGTGCCTGGTCATGCAGGTTGTGCTAAGGTTCAGAACGTTAATGCCTCGCTTCAGGCTCTGATGGCACAGCATGCAAACCACTCGGGTCTTGTCGTCAGCACATTGTTTGAAGAAGTGCCATGCCAGGGAACTCCTTGAAGCTGCCTTTGGGGTGCTCGGTCCCAGATGGCGGCGGTCAGTAGCAGGCGGAGTCTCAAGGCGGCGGGTGTTCTGATTTTGCCCACTGCTCCCTCTTTTGCTACGCTGTTGGCTCGGTCTCACCACTGCCTCTTCCTCCGAACTGTGAAAGTCAGTGGCACGACCTTCATTCCATGTGGGGTCTAGGACGTCATCGTCCCCTGCATCGTCTTCCACCCAGTCTTGATCCCTGACCTCCTGTTCAGTCTGAACACTGCAGAAAGACGCAGCAGTTGGCACCTGTGTTTCGTCATCATCAGAGACGTGCTGAGGTGGTATTCCCATGTCCTCATCATCAGGAAACATAAGTGGTTGTGCGTTAGTGCATTCTATGTCTTCTACCCCTGGGGAAGGGCTAGGTGGATGCCCTTGGGAAACCCTGGCAGCAGAGTCTTCAAACAGCATAAGAGACTGCTGCATAACTTGAGGCTCAGACAGTTTCCCTGATATGCATGGGGGTGATGTGACAGACTGATGGGCTTGGTTTTCATGCGCCATCTGTGCGCTTTCTGCAGAAGACTGGGTGGGAGATAATGTGAACGTGCTGGATGCACTGTCGGCCACCCAATTGACTAATGCCTGTACCTGCTCAGGCCTTACCATCCTTAGAACGGCATTGGGCCCCACCAAATATCCCTGTAAATTCTGGCGGCTACTGGGACCTGAGGTAGTTGGTACACTAGGACGTGTGGCTGTGGCAGAACGGCCACGTCCTCTCCCAGTACCAGAGGGTCCACTAACACCACCATTACCATGTCCACGTCCGCGTCCGCGTCTCTTACTAGATGTTTTCCTCATTGTTCCCGTTCACCACAATAAGAAAAATATTATTTGGGCCAATGTATTGAATTAAAATTCAGGCCTTTTTTTACAGACACCTAACACTGTCTGGCTATCTATTTAGGTACCGTAGTACACTAATACAGGCACACCAGTAATGACAGATTTAGCTGAATATAAATGTGAGGCCTATTTTTTAGGCGCTGGGTGACAGGTATACGTTTAATCACAGAATTAGACTTGTATCTGCACTGTAGCGTGTGTGTCAAGTTTTTCAGAATGACCCTATCAGCACCTTGAATCTAATATACCCTTTTAGGGATAGATTTAAATTAGGCCTGATACAGCAGAAACCACTAATTTTGAGAATGGCAAATTTGGGAATTGTTTTTCAACCCAGAACAAAAACTGTGCTTTTACGGTCACTAAAAATATTTTGACCAGCTAAAACAGTACTGATTTGGAGGAATATAAATGTCAGGCCTATTTTTTAGGCGCTGTGTGACAGGTATACGTTTAATCACAGAATTAGACTTGGATCTGCACTGTGGCGTGTGTGTTACGTTTTTCAGAATGACACTATCAACACCTTGAATCTAATATACCCTTTTAGGGATAGATTTATATTAGGCCTGATACAGCAGAAACCACTAATTTTGAGAATGGCAAATTTGGGAATTGTTTTTCAACCCAGAACAAAAACTGTGCTTTTACGGTCACCAAAAATAACTTGACCAGCTAAAACAGTACTGATTTGGAGGAATAGAAATGTCAGGCCTATTTTTTAGGCGCTGGGTGACAGGTATACATTTAATCACAGAATTAGACTTGTATCTGCACTGTAGCGTGTGTGTTAAGTTTTTCAGAATGACACTATCAGCACCTTGAATCTAATATACCCTTTTTGGGATAGATTTAAAGTAGGCCTGATATAGCAGAAACTACTAATTTTGAGAATGGCAAATTTGGGAATAGTTTTTCAACCCAGAACAAAAACTGTGCTTTTACGGTCACTAAAAATAATTTGACCAGCTAAAACAGTACTGATTTGGAGGAATATAAATGTCAGGCCTATTTTTTAGGCGCTGTGTGACAGGTATACGTTTAATCACAGAATTAGACTTGTATCTGCACTGTAGCGTGTGTGTTAAGTTTTTCAGAATGACACTATCAACACCTTGAATCTAATATACCCTTTTAGGGATAGATTTATATTAGGCCTGATACAGCAGAAACCACTAATTTTGAGAATGGCAAATTTGGGAATTGTTTTTCAACCCAGAACAAAAACTGTGCTTTTACGGTCACTAAAAATAACTTGACCAGCTAAAACAGTACTGATTTGGAGGAATAGAAATGTCAGGCCTATTTTTTAGGCGCTGGGTGACAGGCTCAACTTGCCCTTGATGTAGTATATGGCCAAAAAATAACCACACTATTGATGGTTAAATGCACTTGGGTGACACAGGCTCAGCCTGCACCTGATGTAGTATATGGCCAAAAAATAACCACACTATAGATGGTTAAATGCACTTGATGAAAGCTTGACCCTGATGTAGGATATAGCAAAAAATAACCACACTATTGATGGTTAAATGCACTTGGGTGACACAGGCTCAGCCTGCACCTGATGTAGTATATGGCCAAAAAATAACCACACTATTGATGGTTAAATGCACTTGGGTGACACAGGCTCAGCCTGCACCTGATGTAGGATATAGCAAAAAATAACCACACTATTGATGGTTAAATGCACTTGGTGGTAGCTTGTGCTGGCGCACCACAAGCCACAAAATAGCCGCCGATCACCCCAGAAAAAAGTGATATAAAAACGCTCTGGGCAGCCTAAAAAAAGTGAGCAATTAAATATCAGCACTTCAATGATCCACAGCTGGAGATCGATCACTGAATGAAGTCTTTTGGAGGAGTTAATCTGCCTAATCTCGCCCTAACGTCGCAGCAGCAACCTCTCCCTACGCTTGTATCAGCAGAGTGACGTGCAGCGCTATGTGACCCAAGCTTATATAGAGGCTGGGTCACATGCTGCACTGGCCAATCACAGCCATGCCAATAGTAGGCATGGCTGTGATGGCCTCTTGGGGCAAGTAGTATGACGCTTGTTGATTGGCTGCTTTGCAGCCTTTCAAAAAGCGCCAAGAAAGCGCCGAACACCGAACCCGAACCCTGACTTTTACGAAAATGTTCGGGTTCGGGTCCGTGTCACGGACACCCCAAAATTCGGTACGAACCTGAACTATACAGTTCGGGTTTGCTCATCCCTACTACTCTACAAAAAAGGAGATTCCTAAAACCGCTTACCGACTGGCTCAGATCACACGGCATCCTGTATAGATGGACCTTCCCTTTCGGCATATCCTTCTTCTATGAGGGATGCAGGATGGCTCATTCTTTGCAGATCTGGATCAAGTGTACGACCATCTGAACATCAACCCATTGAACATTCAGAACTGGGACATAGTTCAGGATCTTTCCTCCCTTCCGATCTTACCGGCCGCTGACCAATGGGAGAAACAACGCCCCCCCAAATCGGGCAAGCAAAGAAGAGATGTCTCCTTATCTACACCTTGACGTCTGCCTATGGAAGATTAAATATTTGCGAACTATAGGTTCATATGAACCATCTACCTATACTATATGTCTATCTTAGCTCTTTACATCACTCTTCTTTCTATCCCTATCACTCCTCGATTTTTTTCCCTCGATTTCTCCTTTCCTCCTCAGCCATTACTACATACTCCCCCTTCTGATTTTAATTTTCTCGATTACTTTTCGAAATGTCCTCAAATCGATTTCTTGTTTAAAGTCTATAATATCCAAGAGCGTTCACCCTGAATTTCACTACCCCCATGACCAATTTTATGTTAATCTGCACTTGCGCGCACTTGTTAATGATGGTTACATTTTTATGGTATTTTGTTAACTCTTTTTTGGTTACCTTTTTTATTTTATGGACCTGCTATACTACCTCATGTATAATTGAATCGTCACAGGGAATACTGAATTGGCCCTACTGGCTGAAGGGACTGCCAATTGATCCGAGCCAGACAGATCGAGATCTCTTTAACTCGAAAAAATGACCAACCTTAAAATCGCATCATTCAATGTAAAAGGCCTTTCGCCTTCTAAAAGATGTCAAATTTTTTCCTTTATGTGGCTTCTACAAGAAACCCACTTTCGGTTTGATAAATATCCCGATCTCTCTCGCTCCAATTTTACGGTATGGTACCACTGCGGTTCTAACTCCTCTGCCTCTAGAGGGATCAGCATTGGATTGAATAAAAACGTAACCTTCCAATACTGTACCCATCAACAAGATGTTGAAGGCAGATACCTGCTACTCAAAGGTTATATTGATAAACGTATGTACACTTTTGTTAATATATATGCCCCAAATGTCGACAAAGCGAATTGGTTTAAAAACCTTATCCCAAAAATATCTATCTTTCAAGAATGTATACTGATTCTAGGCGGAGATCTTAATGCCACCTTAGACCCGTCCCTAGATTCCTCTACAAATAAATCTGCCCTTTCCAAACGGGCACTCTGAATAATTAATAACTCATTATCGGAATTACACTTGGTCGATGTTTGGAGATTATTAAACCCATCAGTAAAGGATTATACTTTTTATTTGAATTTACACGGTTCTTATCAAAGACTCGACTACCTATTAGTACCCAAAGACCACATCCAAATATGTAAAGATCCATGTATTGACTCTATCCACATGTCCTATTACGCCCATATATTTATTTCCATCTCCCCAATAACCCCTCCTCCTAAAACATTTAGATGGAGACTCAATGAGCATCTTCTTTCCAACCCAAACTATCTTTCCAACCCAAACTGTCTCCAAACTGAAGAGAGTCTTAGAAGACTTCTTCATTCTTAATGCCCTCCCAGATACCTCCCCCAACTTGTTGTGGGATACTCACAAAGCCTTCATGAGAGGGCAACTCATCAGTTTAGGTTCTCATGCAAAAAAGTTAAGATCTGCCCAAATAGACACTCTTCTTATACACATTAAAAAATTAGAGACCCAGCATAAACAAACCCTCTCTGACACACACCTAACGGAACTTACCAGACTCCGATCCGAACTAAAAAACCTCCTGAATAGTGCCTCAGCTAAATATTTCCTTAATTCCCAATTCAGGTTCTTTTCCCACGGAGACAAGGCATCAAGATTTATGATGAATAGAATTAAACAAAGGAGATCCCATAACCACATAGAGAAAATACATACTAAAAAAAGGGAATTGGTCACCCAAACCGAAGATATAGCTTCCCAATTTCAAACCTTTTATCATACTTTGTATAACATTCCTAATAATTCTCCTAACATAGAAGCACCATCACATCGAGATGCAATCCAGAAATTTCTCCATTCCTTGTCTCTCCCAAATTTGAACCTCTCTCAAAAATCTTCCCTGGAATCCCCCTTTACACTCAAGGAAGTGACTGAATCCATAAAACAACTTCCTAAAAACAAAGCTCCTGGACCAGATGGGCTGACGGCTATATACTATCGCACCTTTAATGAAATCCTCACTCCTCATCTACTCTCACTCTTTAATCAGTCCCTGAAGGGTACTCCTTTAACCCAAGACATGACCAGAGCGCATATTACTATTATCCCCAAAACTGACAAAGACCCCGCTTACTGTGAAAACTATTGCCCCATTTCATTACTAAATCTGGACCTTAAAATAATGGCTAAGATTCTCGCTAACCGTCTATCCCCGCTCCTCTCCATTCTAATTCATAAAGACCAAACGGGTTTTGTATCTGGCAGGGAGGGTAAAAATAATTCAACGAGAATTTTAAATGCCATATTCTATGCTAAAAAGAAAACTTGTCCACTAGTCCTTGTCAGCACCGATGCCGAAAAAGCATTTGACAGAGTCAACTGGGATTTTATGTGTCTTGCCTTACTGAAATTTGGACTTCCTACCCCATATATATGAACATCTAGAGAAATTTAGCCCCATGTCTAACTTTTAAATTAATATGAAAAAATCCCACGTTCTAGCCATAGGCCTACCCCCACACACCAAGAATAAACTTGCCTCAACTTCATTTTTTAATTGGAATTCACCCACCATCACATATTTGGGAATCAAAATTGGCCCGGACCTCTCCAATTTATTCAATCTCAACTATACCCCTCTATTACAATCCATGCAGTTACAAATTGATAACTTGTATTTCCCAACACTCTCCTGGTTCGGCCGAAAGAACCTTTTCACCTCCCTAGTTTTACCAAGACTAAACTACCTACAACAGGTCCTGCCTATCCCTGTCCCCAACTCTTACTTCCAGTCTATTAATAGGTATGTCCGAAACTTTATTTGGAACAAGAAAAAAGCTTGCATTAGCCTTTGCATCCTTCAGAGACCTAAACTTGCAGGCGGCATTAATCTCCCTGACCCGGGGACATATAATATGGCTAGCTTGCTGTCTAGAGTGGTGGACTGGTTTAGGGAAACCTCATCCAAATCTTGGGTGGGAATGGAATCCTCTATATTCCTTTCTTAATTTAGAATTCTCTTAATCCGAACTACTAAACCCCTCCCGAGATATATATTCAACACAACCTAAATATTAGAGCCACCCTAGAAGCTTGGAATGAGTTTCAAAAAACAACCTTAGCAGTTCCCTTACCCTCCCTCCTTACCCAGGTGAGAGACCTTTTGTGCTTGGCTCCACTAGAACTATTGCAAAGCCTCCCACTTTTGATTAGAAACTCCACAATTCCAGTGATCTCCCTTTTTGATGAAGATGGCAAACTGAAGGACCGTCATAATATCTCAAACCTTTTCACCACAATTATTTCTTCTATATTTTTTTATAACATTTCTCCAATCCTTTATCTCTAAGAACATCCGTTATAACAAATTGCTTAGACCTCTAACTTGGTTTGAAAACCCTATCTGTGCAAACCCCCCCCCCCCCCCCCCGAAAACTTATTTCCCTTATTAACAGGAAACTCACATACCCTGTTAACATGCTTAAACCATCCTTTATAGGCTCTTGGGAAAAGGATCTAGGTGCGCCACTTACTGTAGAGGATCAACATTGCCTCTTTGCTGAACCTCATTCTTCTTCCAGATGCATCAGAATCCAAGAAAACGGATACAAAATCCTTGCCAGATGGTACAGAACTCCAGAAATAACCTGTCGTTTCTCTTCTTCGGGTTCTGACGTATGTTGGAGATGTGAATCTGGTAAAGGGACGTTTTACCACATATGGTGGACATGCCCACTAATCAAGTCGTGGTGGTCCAAAATATTCAAACACTGCAATACAATTTGCAAAACATCCTTCTCCCCCTGTCCCAAATTGGCTCTCTTGGGACTACACTGACACCTACCTAGCTCCCTACCACTAAAGCTATTAAAAAAATTACTGTCAGCAGCCCGTCTATTGATACCTAGATATTGGCTGACACATGACCTCCCCCCACCGAACACCGGCTTAACAAAATTGACTCCATCTGCAGGTTCGAAGAAATGTCTACATGGGAAAACCACTCCCACAGAAACTTCAACGCCCTCTGGAAACCTTGGCAAGACTCTAGAACACTTCCTCTGTGTTCATAAATACTTGGGTGTTATAACCCATATAGTGTAAAATTGAATGTGATGTCAAACTAATTTAATCAGTTTATATGAGGAGGTAAGTTCTAGACTTGACAGCGGCGAATCAATGAATGTCGTGTATCTGGACTTCTCCAAAGCATTTGACACTGTACCACATAAAAGGTTAGTATATAAAATGAGAATGCTCGGACTGGGAGAAAACGTCTGTAAGTGGGTAAGTAACTGGCTCAATGATAGAAAACAGAGGGTGGTTATTAACGGTACATACTCAGATTGGGTCACTGTCACTAGTGGAGTACCTCAGGGGTCAGTATTGGGCCCTATTCTCTTCAATATATTTATTAATGATCTTGTAGAAGGCTTGCGTAGTAAAATATCAATTTTCGCAGATGACACTTAACTGTGTAAAGTAATTAACACTGAAGAGGACAGTATACTATTACAGATAGATCTGGATAGATTGCAGGCTTGTGCAGATAAGTGGCAGATGAGGTTTAACACTGACTAATGTAAAGTTATGCACATGGGAAGGAATAATGCAAGTCACCCGTACATACTAAATGGTAAAACACTCGGTAACACTGACATGGAAAAGGATCTAGGAATTTTAATAAACAGCAAACTAAGCTGCAAAAAAAAAAGTGTCAGGCAGCTGCTGCCAAGGCCAATAAGATAATGGGTTGCATCAAAAGGGGCATAGATGCCCGTGATGAGAACATATTCCTACTACTTTACAAATCATTAGTCAGACCACACATGGAGTACTGTGTACAGTTCTGGGCTCCAGTGAACAAGGCAGACATAGCAGAGCTGGAGAGGGTCCAGAGGAGGGCAACTAAAGTAATAACTGGAATGGGGCAACTACAGTACCCTGAAAGATTATCAAAATTAGGGTTATTCACGTTAGAAAAAAGACGACTGAGGGGAGATCTAATTACTATGTATAAATACACTGCGTGCAGAATTATTAGGCAAATGAGTATTTTGACCACATCATCCTCTTTATGCATGTTGTCTTACTCTAAGCTGTATAGGCTCGAAAGCCTACTACCAATTAAGCATATTAGGTGATGTGCATCTCTGTAATGAGAAGGGGTGTGGTCTAATGACATCAACACCCTATATTAGGTGTGCATAATTATTAGGCAACTTCCTTTCCTTTGGCAAAATGGGTCAAAAGAAGGACTTGACAGGCTCAGAAAATTCAAAAATAGTGAGATATCTTGCAGAGGGATGCAGCACTCTTAAAATTGCAAAGCTTCTGAAGCGTGATCATCGAACAATCAAGCGTTTCATTCAAAATAGTCAACAGGGTCGCAAGAAGCGTGTGGAAAAACCAAGGCGCAAAATAACTGCCCATGAACTGAGAAAAGTCAAGCGTGCAGCTGCCAAGATGCCACTTGCCACCAGTTTGGCCATATTTCAGAGCTGCAACATCACTGGAGTGCCCAAAAGCACAAGGTGTGCAATACTCAGAGACATGGCCAAGGTAAGAAAGGCTGAAAGACGACCACCACTGAACAAGATACACAAGCTGAAACGTCAAGACTGGGCCAAGAAGTATCTCAAGACTGATTTTTCGAAGGTTTTATGGACTGATGAAATGAGAGTGAGTCTTGATGGGCCAGATGGATGGGTCCGTGGCTGGATTGGTAAAGGGCAGAGAGCTCCAGTCCGACTCAGACGCCAGCAAGGTGGAGGTGGAGTACTGGTTTGGGCTGGTATCATCAAAGATGAGCTTGTGGGGCGTTTCCGGGTTGAGGATGGAGTCAAGCTCAACTCCCAGTCCTACTGCCAGTTTCTGGAAGACACCTTCTTCAAGCAGTGGTACAGGAAGAAGTCTGCATCCTTCAAGAAAAACATGATTTTCATGCAGGACAATGCTCCATCACACGCATCCAAGTACTCCACAGCGTGGCTGGCAAGAAAGGGTATAAAAGAAGAAAATCTAATGACATGGCCTCCTTGTTCACCTGATCTGAACCCCATTGAGAACCTGTGGTCCATCATCAAATGTGAGATTTACAAGGAGGGAAAACAGTACACCTCTCTGAACAGTGTCTGGGAGGCTGTGGTTGCTGCTGCACGCAATGTTGATGGTGAACAGATCAAAACACTGACAGAATCCATGGATGGCAGGCTTTTGAGTGTCCTTGCAAAGAAAGGTAGCTATATTGGTCACTGATTTGTTTTTGTTTTGTTTTTGAATGTCAGAAATGTATATTTGTGAATGTTGAGATGTTATATTGGTTTCACTGGTAAAAATAAATAATTGAAATGGGTATATATTTGTTTTTTGTTAAGTTGCCTAATAATTATGCACAGTAATAGTCACCTGCACACACAGATATCCCCCTAAAATAGCTAAAACTAAAAACAAACTAAAAACTACTTCCAAAAATATTCAGCTTTGATATTAATGAGTTTTTTGGGTTCATTGAGGACATGGTTGTTGTTCAATAATAAAATTAATCCTCAAAAATACAACTTGCCTAATAATACTGCACTCCCTGTATATCAGGGGTCAGTACAGAGATCTATCCCATCATCTATTTATCCCCAGGACTGTGACTGTGACGAGGGGACATCCTCTGCGTTTGGAGGAAAGAAGGTTTGTACACAAACATAGAAAAGGATTCTTTACGGTAAGAGCAGTGAGACTATGGAACTCTCTGCCTGAGGAGGTGGTGATGGTGAGTACAATAAAGGAATTCAAGAGGGGCCTGGATGTATTTCTGGAGTGTAATAATATTACAGGATATAGCTACTAGAGAGGGGTCATTGATCCAGGGAGATATTCTGATTGCCTGATTGGAGTCGGGAAGGAATTTTTTATTCCCCTAAAGTGAGGAAAATTGGCTTCTACCTCACAGGGTTTTTTTGCCTTCCTCTGGATCAACTTGCAGGATGACAGGCCGAACTGGATGGAAAAATGTCTTTTTTCGGCCTTATGTACTATGTTACTGTGTTACTATGTTACTATGTATAGCACAAAAATCCACATGTTTCTGTTTTTGTTACTATTATTATTTTTATTATCATTATTATCTGTATCATCTTTGTCACAATATCGAATGTAAGGTGGTGTTGTGTGACACACACACGTGTCCATCACCATTAGCCTGTATCTTCGCTATCTATGTTTAAAAATGAAAAACAATAAAAAAAAATATTAAAAAGCGCCAGACTGCGGAACACCTACCCCTTGGCAAGGGAGACTGCCACAAGGGGGTGCTCCAGGGAACAGTAGTGGGCCTGTTTGGTGTGGCCCGCCTTCTCCCTTTTGCCACCCCACTACCTCTTCCAGCCTTTTGCCGTGCTGCCTATCCCTTTCCCTCTGTACAGCTGTCCTCGCTCTGCTTGCCTTCTTTCCAGGTTGGGTCAGTGACTTCATCATCCAGCACCTTCTTTTCTACTTCCTCACTCTGACCAAACAACAACCTCAGTTATTGACAAATGTGTCTGATCCTCATCATCAACCTCGTGAAACACTAATTGCCATACCCTAGCGTCATCTTCTTCTGACTGTGGATGGTCCAGAGTTTGGGAATCAGAGAACAAGATCTCCTCATGTCTCTCTTCAAGCGTGCTTGGCGAGATGCCCAAATTAAGGAGTGACAATAAAAACAGCTCCTCGGAATATCCGAGTGTGGGAACACTTGTTTGCCAAGACTCTCCATGGTGGGTGGAAGGAGTATCAGGGTGAGGATTATGTTGACCAGACTCTTGGCTACTGAGACTGGACTTTGTGGAAGACAGGGTGGTGCTTAACCGACTGGAAGCATTTTCAGCTGCAATCCAACCGACCACCTGGTCGCACTGGTCTGACTTCGAGAGTAGTGTTCTGCGCCGCCTTGCAAACTGGGACATGAAGCTAGGTATCGTGGATGAGTGTGTTTCTTGTGCTCTGGCAGCAGGCACAGTTTCACAGTGACCAGGGCCACGGCCTCTGGATGCACCATCAGCAGAATGGCCACTTCCCCGTCCCTTACTGCTCGCCTTGCACATATTAAATGGTATATACAGTATGCTTGCAAGTAGAGATGGCCTTGCAGTTCGCTCGGCGGTAGTTTTGCAATGAACTTTGCGTGTTGGCGATTCACCGAACATGCGAACATATGGCGATATTCGCGCCCGTCATATTCTTTTACATTGTGAATAACTTTGACCCATGACCAGTGATGGTCTGTTTGCAATGTTCGTCAATAAAAACATGCGGGCTGCCATCTTAACTCACAAGTCCGGCGATGCACAGGTAAGCCCTTACCTGTGCCTGTGCCGTGAGCCGGTTTGAAATCAAGTGCGGTCATCGAGAGCAGGCAGTTCCGAGAACAGCCCGATGAAGGCCCCCGGCGGCTGTTCTCGGAACTGCCGGCTCCCGGTGACCGCATTTGATTTCAGATTGGCTCGCGGCACAGGCACAGGTAAGGGCTTACCTGTGCATCGCCGGACTTGTGAGTTAAGATGGCAGCCCGCATGTGTTCGTTGGCGAACACTGTGAACTGGCCATCACTGCCCATGACACATCCATCAGGTGGTACAGGACAGTCAATTGAGACATTTCAGCACATGGACATACCCCCTACCTTATGAATAAACCTGATCTGGCCGCCATTTTACATTCATTCTTTTGCCAGTGTAGGTAGAGGTTGCTGTGTGGAGCAGGGACAGGCTGTTAGGGACACCAAACGCTAGCTAATAGGGCCACAAAAGTCCTTATAAGGACTGGTATAGGTGTACTATTGATATGTGTGATACACAGAGGGGTGCGATATACTTATAATATACAGTACTATTATAATAAGTCAAAAACACATAGATAGATCTATATAGTGATCACCTAGAAGTCAGGGGCTTAGGGGCTAGGGGCTTACTAGGGACATTTTTATATAGGGTAAGCTTCCGGATGGGTCGCTCTTATCAGGGCGGGTGCTCTGTGGTTAGGATGTCAGGGCCAGAATAGCACCCCCCTGTAGGGCAATATCAGGGACAGTTCTTTGCCCACCCTGTCCTTCAATACCACATCATCATTTAGCCCAGGGATAGATGTTTTTTGCTTTCCCTCCGGGATTCATGGATGTGCACTGGAACCCCCCGGATTGTGGTAGGATATATGGTTTCTGATTTGGTGCCGCTGAGCACTTGTTATTGCCTACCACATCTATGCTTTTTGCTTAACTTTAATAATTTAATTTATTTTCATTTTGAGGGATATCTTTTAGGGTCCATTCACACGTCTGCAAAATGGGTCCGCATCCGTTCCGCAATTTTGCGGAATGGGTGGAGACCCATTCATTTTCATTGGGGCCGGAATGTGCTGTCCACATTTGTGGATCTGCATACACATTTGTGAGCATCCGTGCTTCCATTTCCGCAAAAAAATAGAACATGTCCTATTCTTGTCCGTAATTGCTGACAAGATTAGGCATTTTCTATTATAGTGTTAGCGATGTGCGGTCCGCAAATTGCAGAATGCACATTGCCAGCGTCTGTGTTTTGCAGATCAGCAATTTGCAGATCTGCAGAACACTTACAGACGTGTAAATGGACCCCTAGGCCTCATTCAGATGGCCGTATGCTATCCACAAAAATGCGGATCCTTTTTTTGCGGACAGTTCAGCGTGTCCGTAAAAAAAGGATAGCATTCAGTATTTTTGCGGACCCATAGACTTCAATGGGGTCATGTCCTGATTTTCACGGAGAAGTTTAGGACATGTTTTATTTGTTTTGCGGAACCGTGGAATTGAAAAGAGCCCCATAGAAGTGAATGGGTCAGCATCTAATCCGCAAAAAAACGGATCCGCATTTTTGCGGATAGCATACGGCCGTCTGAATGAGCCCTTAATAGTAAGATTATTACAGGTTACGTTTTATCTTTATGTATATTCTAATGCAAGGATGCTCAACCAGCGGCCCTCCAGCTGTTGTAAAACTACAACTCCCATCATGCCCTGATGTAGGCTGATAGCTGTAGACTGTCTGGGCATGCTGGGAGTTGTAGTTTTGCAACAGCTGGAGGGCCGCAGGTTGGGCATCCCTGTTCTAATAGATTGCCTTCCTTGTACAATGTTATAATATACTTTCTAACATAGAAAGTATATTATAGTGCATTTGTATTGTGCGGCAGTTGTGTGCGGTTCTGATGCGATACCGCAGGTATATAGAGGAACAAGCATTGCCCCCCAAAAAAAGTGATTGAAGCAGGGGTGGTATATACCAATAATATACTTTCTATATAGTGCATTTGGGTAGCGCAACAGGGCACATTTAGGAGAATTTCCCCTGATTAAGACACACATTTTTGTTGGAATCTTTGTCATTGATCCCCCTCTAATATGTCACTGTCCATGTTGTGGGACTATTTGTGCACTTCTACTAAGTAATTGGTGGCTGCAAATATGAGCTGAAGGTTTTTCAGGTTCGCCTGCCATTAAAGTGAATGGAGCCCGCCGTGAACTTTCGGTTCGCGAACATTTGATCGCGTTTGCGCCATCGCGTTCGCGAACCGTCACGGCCGATGTTCGTCCATCACTACTTGCAAGTATGTCACACATACAGTAGAGCAGGTTTTGCAAGTGTATGCGCAAATAAAGAACACAGAATGTCACAGATATTTTTAGGGTGCGCACATGTTAAACAGGAGATGTAGCGCAAGTAATGTCGCTGTCACCACCGCCTAATAAAAAATTACACCGATTTAATGTCACTGATATTTAGGATGAGCAAATGTTATACAGGAGATGCAACGCAGGTACTGTAGCTGCCACCAGTAGCAAAAAAAATTTACTGAACGTAACTGATATTTCTGATACGCAAACATTATACAGGAGATGTAGCGCAGGTAATGTAACTGTCCTCAGCGGACACCGTCTACAGAAAAAGTACACTGGATATTTTTAGGCTGCGCACACGTTAGACAGGAGATGTAGCGCAGATAATGTCGCTGTCTGCAGCGGCCAAACAATTGCAAGCTATTTAGTGCAGGTTGCACTGAAAATATATATTGCTGCCAGATACAACTATAGTCCTTAAAAGGACTTTTGGGTCTCTAACAAGTTTTAGCAATTTAGCTTAGGTTGCACTAAAAATATATATTGCTGCCACACACAATACTCCTTAAAGGACTTTTGGGTCTATAACAAGTATAAAAACTAAAATATTGCAATTTCAATCCCTACACTATCTCTCCCTTCTGCTCTCCAGCTCTCCCTGACTAATACTGTGCCGAACACGTGTCATCAGGTGCTATATAGCATCCGATGACGCGTTCCGGCCAGCCAATCACTGTAATGCCAGCAGCCAACATGGCTACGGCATTACAGTGAATGGCAGCACCTACCTGCATGTTTATTGCAACAAATGTGCAGGGAGGAGACTTGAGCATCGCAATCGAGCACACGCGGTATTCGGCCAAACACCCCGATGTGCCGAACATCGCGATGCTTGAGCCGAGCTAATGTTCGGCCAAGCATACTCGCCCAACACTACTGATAACCTATTCTCTGTATCTCATTGGAAAGGGGGGTGTTGACAGCTTGGACTCCTGTCGATCATCTTTTTGAGAAGGCACCAGAGCTTGCAGTAGTGCTATGTCCTTCTCTCTGCTTACCAAGCACAGTGCCGTACATTGTATAGTGGCTTCAATGGGCTAAGCTGCACCTAGACCATGTGACAAATGTATGTGACGTAACATGGCCTAGGATAAGTTGCAAGAAGGCTGTGGTGCTACTGCCAGAGGCTTCTGAAACATCTGATCAGTGAGGGTCCTGTGTGTCAGACCCCCACCAATCAGATACTGAGGACTTTTCCAGTGCAAAACAGTGCAAAAACGTAACTATGGCACTATATTTATATTAGAGCTTAAGGCTATTTTACATACAACGATCATGCAGTAGTGTTGATTGCGAATATTCTAATCGCAAATTTTTATCGCGAATATTTGCACTTCGAGAATTCGCGAATATCTAGAATATAGTGCTATATTTCCGTAATTGCGAATATTCTAGATTTTTTTCATCAGTACCCATAATCCCTCACTGCTTCTTGCTTGTCGGCCAATGAGAAGGCTGCAATATCTTTGACTTTAGGAGTAGTGTTGATCGCAAATTTTCGTATCAAAATTTTTTTTATCGAAAAAAATTTTGATTGCCGATTTCCGCAATGAAGAAAATGATGACTGGAGATCACGAATTCTCGAATTTGCAAATATATGACGAATATTCCCCCAAATATTTGCAAAATATTGCGAATTTGAATATTGCGCATGCCGCTCATTACTGTCATGCAGTCGGTTGTCGGGATGGAAGCGTTCCTTCTCATTTGTGGCTCATTTGTGGAGGAGACCGCTACTATTACATGCAGCGATCTCCTCCAGAGTATGGTGAGGAGCAATCGCTAATGCTATTGCTTGTCTCCATGCTGACTAGTTGTTTGCCGGCAGCAAATCATGATTTGACATCACAATCTGCCACCGGCAAACAATGATTTTTAAACCTGTTGAAAGATTCCAATTGCCCGATGAACAAGTGTTTACTCATTCATTGGGTAAACAATGGCAGTATTCCACTCCCAGATTATTGCTAATTACATAGAAACATAGAATGTGTCGGCAGATAAGAACCATTTGGCCCATCTAGTCTGCCCAATATACTGAATACTATGAATAGCTCCTGACCCTATCTTATATGAAGGATCGACTTATGCCTATCCCAGGCATGCCTAAACTCCTTCACTGTATTTGCAGCTACCACTTCTGCAGGAAGGCTATTCCATGCATCCTCTACTCTCTCAGTAAAGTAATACTTCCTGATATTACTTTTAAACCTGCATTCATATGAACACTCTTTAGACAATCTGCCTATCTAATACACCTTTTAGATTTTATTAAGACTGGTACAATAATAATATACACTGCTCAAAAAAATAAAGGGAGCACTTAAACAACACAATGTGACTCCAAGTCAATCACACTTCTGTGAAATCAAACTGTCCACTTAGGAAGCAACACTGAGTGACAATCAATTTCACATGCTGTTGTGCAAATGGGATAGACAACAGGTGGAAATTATAGGCAATTAGCAAGACACCCCCAATAAAGGAGTGGTTCTGCAGGTGGTGACCACATTCCACTTCTCAGTTCCTATGCTTCCTGGCTGATGTTTTGGTCATCTGTGGCAAGAAGGTTTGCTGTGTCTGTCAGCGTAGTGTCCAGAGCATGGAGGCGCTACCAGGAGACAGGCCAGTACATCAGGAGACGTGGAGGAGGCCGTAGGAGGGCAACAACCTAGCAGCAGGACCGCTACCTCCGCTTGTCACGGCTGTATGTGAGCAACAAGAGCATACACAGTGAATATAGCTACTGACCGGACCCAAACTAGGGAGGATAAAGGGTGACCCCTGTCAGACCATAAAAGCTCTCCCTATGCTGCTAAGCACATGTCCGGATTTAAATGGTGGATCGAGACATGCCCGCGTACCTAAGGCTGATGACCACTGTAACCCTTACAATAGTGGAAGGGGCACGGCCACCGGTGCCCTGCTCAGTATATGGACGGAACCGGGGTCGCCTCAGATCCAGTCAGCAAACAAACAGAAACACACAATGTATGCACACTTAACTGAAGGAGCTGCAGCAGCAGTGAAAACAGATCCAAAGTCAGCTGACAATATCCGAGGTACTTGCTGCAGCAGAACACAGGTCCAGTGAAATGATATCACACAAGTGAAGATACTCAAGCGAGAGATACAACTCAAATGAAAAATATAATCCGCACCCTACAAAGGAGGACGGGTGATTTAAAGGCAGAGAAATCAAACACAGGAGGAACAGCTGGGAGGAAGGAAACAGAAAGTAAAGACCTCATCACAGGGGCGGAGAAACAGAGCAGAGAGAACTCCTCCAAGCTCTAGTAGTGACATCATCACAGGGGTGGAGAAACAGAGCTGTGAGAACGTCTCAAAGCTCTGGTAGTGACACCGCCTTTAAGCAAGGATGAACCGGAGGAGCACTGCCAGAGCCCTGCAAAATGACCTCCAGCAGGCCACAAATGTGCATGTGTCTGCTCAAACGGTCAGAAACAGACTCCATGAGGGTGATATGAGGGCCCGACGTTCATAGGTGGGGGTTGTGCTTACAGCCCAACACCGTGCAGGACGTTTGGCATTTGCCAGAGAACACCAAGATTGGCAAATTCGCCACTGGTGCCCTGTGCTCTTCACAGATGAAAGCAGGTTCACACTGAGCACATGTGACAGACGTGACAGAGTCTGGAGATGCTGTGGAGCGGCATTTCTTTGGAGGGCCGCACAGCCCTCCATGTGCTCGCCAGAGGTAGCCTGACTGCCATTAGGTACCGAGATGAGATCTTCAGACCCCTTGTGAGACCATATGCTGGTGAGGTTGGCCCTGGGTTCCTCCTAATGCAAGATAATGCTAGACCTCATGTGGCTGGAGTGTGTCAACAGTTCCTGCAAGATGAAGGCATTGATGCTATGGACTGGCCTGCCCGTTCCCCAGACCTGAATCCAATTGAGCACATCTGGGACATCATGTCTCGCTCTATCCACCAACGTCACGTTGCACCCCAGACTGTCCAGGAGTTGGCAGATGCTTTAGTCCAGGTCTGGGAGGAGATCCCTCAGGAGTCCATCCGCCACCTCATCAGGAGCATGCACAGGCATTGTAGGGAGGTCATACAGGCACGTGGAGGCCATACACACTACTGAGCCTCATTTTGACTTGTTTTAAGGACATTACATCAAAGTTGGATCAGCCTGTAGTGTGTTTTTCCATTTTAATTTTGAGTGTGACTCCAAATCCAGACCTCCATGGGTTGAAAATTTTGATTTCCATTTTTTTTATTTTTGTGTGATTTTGTTGTCAGCACATTCAACTATGTAAAGAACAAAGTATTTCAGAAGAATATTTAATTAACTCAGATCTAGGATGTGTTATTTTTGTGTTCCCTTTATTTTTTTGAGCAGTGTATTTGTAATGTATTAATTTCTTACAATCCAGAACGAAATTATACGTGTATCAGTGCTAATGCATTTGCTAAGTAAACCAAGGTTACTATAGAGTCCCAAAGTCAACTATAAATGTACTTTAGAAAAAGTGGATTGACAGTTTAAATCAAAATTATAGTTCGTAAAAATCTGCTGGAGAGAACCTTTCTAAGGTCTCGTAAATTAAAGTAAGGATCAATTTGTTACTTTAAAAAAATGGATGTGTTTTCAAATCATGCACTTGCATATAATTAAGCCCCAACTGCTAGAGTAACACTGAAGTGAAATATGCTCCTTTTCTGCAAATTTCTCTCTCCTGACAGGTATACTGAAGGCAACTTGTAAATCATAGCAAAAGAATCCATGTTTGTACAAATAGAATAATTTGCGCTTGTTTGGGACAAAGAGGACATATTATACCTTGACAGTCAGGTCTGCCTTCAGTAAGCACTTTGGAAACTTCATTTAACAATAAAATAGCATGCTTTAAAAATGAATTTTCTTGCTGTCTATTTTATATAATTTCATCATTTAGCTTACTTTTGAAAACGTTCATGCGTTTTGATGTTTTGAAAATTATATCTTGATCCAAAAAACATTCATTCAGATATATGTGTCAAACATTTATTTGCTTGCTTATTACTCTGTGTTAAAATAACAGGATGATGCCCACCTACCTGCTCCCTGAGGCCTTTGGGTCTTCCATGTGTGGTCCCTTCAATGTCCCGCATGCAACAAAATTCAAATAGGGCTCAGCCTCGTGACTTATTGGATTTAATAATAACTGTTTTATAGACGGTACCTTTAATTAGGCCTGATTAGTAATGAACACCCATGTATGATGCTCATTGTGGTTAAGAACTGCATACAACATAGGTTTATTGTTGTTTGAATACAAGCTCACGTATTAGGTCTAAACGATGCAGGTATGCAACACCTTCATTAATTGACTAATAACCGCAAAGAGAGGAGATGCTAAAAGAACAAAACAAAAAAACTTTATTAAGAAATAATCACTAAAGGGAAGATGAAGGAAAAAGCAGTATTACATGCACTAAATGCATATTAATATACACAACCAGTTTACGGGAATCAACATATATAGCCTAAGAGTAGTAATGGCCTGTCCCTCGATGTCGGTATTGAAGCAATAATCACATATGAATGAATCATAAAGAAATTGAACCGGCGAAGCGCTGCCCCTATGTGAGAGGGTTAGGCCATTCTTTCTGCTAATACATTTGTAAAGATTGCTCTAAACATAGGGTTATAGTGCGGGCACCTGATGAGGCAACGTCTTGATCCTGATATGCCTTTGATATGCAGCGTCTCAGGGCAGGGCAAGCTACTATTTTTTTTAGTTAGCAGTTAACAACATTATTTATACGAGGGACTACACTGGCTGCTTCCCAGCTTACCACAGTGTGGGTGGTGAATCAGCATATACCCGCATTCACCAGCAGTCTCTGAATGGGGTGTGTATGAACGGTAGTAGCAGTCTCCTCTGGATAGACATTATTCTGGCAGCAATTTGGGTTGTTTGAGTTGTACATTATTCTCCACTGGTGCTTGCCAGAAGTAGGGCACCATTTTTTTCAGTTCAAAATCGAGGGACAGGCCATTATTGCTCTTAGTCTATATATGTTGGTTCCCGTGAACTGATTGTGTCTTAGATTCTGACATTTTCCAGCGTTCTGAGTGTAGGCGCAAGGAACAGCAATAGGAAAAACCTCATTGTGACAAAAAATAACAACAACTGAAAAAATGATTTATGAGTGAAGGGAAAGGATAAGGAGGAATCATTTCACAGCATCTTAGTGCAGAGAGAGATGTTAGAAGGTTCTAAGGACACTGCTAGAAAAGTGATTTACAAGTTCAGGAAAAGATTATTTGGGGTCCAAATAGCCATTATACAGCTCTGTCATTCCAGCAATTTGTTCTTGTTATTGGGGTGCAAGTGCTATGTTGAAAAGCCTTTAGTGGCCTATTTTAGTACAGAAAGAAAAATATATACGCACTTCACTGTGGCAGTTATTTGTGGTGAAAGCGTTTAGTGGCATATTTCAGTACAAAAAGATAAATATATTCTCAGTTCACTTCTGCAGTAGTGTTGAGCTCGAATATTCGAATAGCAAATTACTCGCGAATATCGGCATATATATATATATATATATATATATATATATATATATCCAACAAAGAAAAACAGCAGCACTATATAGTGAATCCTGGTGCAAGTTCCTCCGACCACGGGCAAAGTAGTCATCAATGGTTGTAGTTCTCCAAAAAAAAAGGCAGCACTCCAATGTAAAAAGTGAAAAGACCCGCTTTATTTCCCTCTGCAACGTTTCAACTGCTCATTGCAGTCTTTATCAAGCATACAAACTGGTGCCAAAACATCCACATTTATACCCACAATCCCTTGTGAGTCAATTAGTTATAATTATACAATCAAGTGTAAAAACAGATAATATAAAATGCATAATCAGATCAGTGATACAAAAGCTTATTATACAACTCGTAAAGCCATGATTATTAATATTTAAAAGTCACATATTTCATTGTACATTCACATAAAGTGCCATAGTGAATAAATCAATCAAAATGATAACCTGTGTGTAATTAACGAATGGCCAATCGGCCGCACAGGCTATAAAAGAAACTACTTACACAGCACTGTAATCGGATGGTGCCAACCTCAGCGCCCCCAGTCTGTCATTGCGCATGTCCGGTAACCAGGATACCAGTACACACTGAGTCACGTGACCCGTCACATGACCACATGTGATCAGTGACGTCAGTCGCAAGGTGTGAACAGGCAACCGGCCTCCACCATAGGTGCACGTGACGCGCCAGAAAGAGGCACCCTCTTCACCAAGTCACAGGATCACATGACACCATCACGTGAGCCGTAACCCGGTAACCAAAAAGGCGTCCCAAAATCCGGCAAACCACAGCTACCCAGGGCGAAAGGGCACCGCCGAAGACAGACATAGAAGGGGATTTAAGAATCACATATGGGGCATGATAAAATTGTCTAGTATATATATACCACATAGTGAAACTACTAGAAAAAAGGGATATCAAGCCAGTAGGAGAGGGGAGGGTGTGGTTTATGTGGTTATATCACTTTAATGATCATGACCACACACCAATTATGGCACTAAGGTGTCAAGTGCGGTCAGTACCAAACATCCTCAGAACCAAAGTCCACCCATTTTCCCTCATCTTAAAACTATAAGTGACAATCTTTCATTCACGACCTATCCACAATACACTTATCTCGATTTATAGAATACAATTCCAATCATGCTCCCTAATATGAGACTAGAAAACACTGTATATGGCCGCCATCATTTTCAATTGCTGTGATGAGCTTGAAAAGATCTATCAGATCTGATAAAATCTGAAATAGAAAAAGAAAGAGAAAACATAATAAATAGATTGTTTGACACCATAGGTGATCACAATACCAGAGTACCAAATGAGAGAGACAAGCCCACAAGGTGGAAGATCCCAAAGACATCAAATTATATTCCATTTGAACTCGACATTCAGACCCTGTGGTTTAAGGGTCTGGAGACGATGTATCCATCGCAGTTCCCTCTGTTTAAGGGTCAATGTGCGATCGCCACCTCGTCTACCCCTTGGGACTTGGTCAATAATCATACATTTTAACTCTCTTTCAGTATGACCATACTCAACAAAGTGTTTGGGAACCGGCAAATCCGTTCTTTTGCGCCTAATTGTGAAACGGTGATTATTCAGTCGTGTTTTCATGTCACATGTAGTCTCCCACACATAGAGGAGGCCACATGGACATTGCAGTACATATATGACAAAAGAGCTGTCGCATGTCAGGAAATGGCGTATGTCATATTGTAATCCCATAACTGGGTGTGTGAAAAAATTCCCCTTCATCATATAGGGACAATTCACACACGTTAGACACGGGAAACAACCCGTTTTCCTCGGACCTAAGAAAGTTTGTACCTTTCTTTTAATAGGGACATCTGCCTTCACAAGCTTGTCACACAGGTTGGCAGGATGCCTGTATGACAAAAGCGGGGGAGAAGAAAAGGCCTCAATCAATGGAAAATTACTCTTTAAGATGGGCCAATATTTCTTTAGAATAATGGCTGCATCTTTGCTCTGTTCCAAATATGTTGAGACAAAATAGAATGTGTCTAGGTTTAAGTTTCCTCTCTCTAGTCTCCATTCCCTGGGGATTTTGTATCTTTCTCAGATGTTTGTTAATATTCCCTAGTGGGTATTCTCTCTGTCTGAACTTATTAATCATTTGTTAATATCGTGCAGGTAAGCATTCAGGTTCCTGTACAATCCTCTTCACACGTAGTAGTTGACTACAGGGTAGGGATTCAATAGTGGGTCTATGATGACAGCTTTCATAGCGCAACAATGTGTTACAATCAGGTGGCTTGGTGAAAATTCTGCAGACAATTTATCACCAACAATCGACACCATCGTGTCCAGGAACTGTACCTGTTTGTCAGAATGTGTGAGTGTAAAGGCGATTTCACTGTCCAATTGGTTCAGGAAACCGTGAAATTGCTCTAAAGACTCCAAATCTCCTTGCCAAATGAGGAAGACGTTGTCTATGTATCGCCACCACCCCAGCACTTTGCTTAAGTGGTGGGTCACATAGACAAGATCTTCCTCAAGAGTCGTCATAAAAATCTTTGCGTACGTGGGCGCCACATTTGACCCTATAGCGGTCCCACGTAACTGCAAGAAAAACTGATCCCCAAACATAAAATGATTATGTCTCAGGACCAAATTCAATAGTTCAATAATAAAGTCACAACATTCTGTCGAAAAATCGCTATACTTCAAACATCTCATGACCGCATTTACTCCCCGTGTATGATCTATTGAGGTATAAAGGCTGGTGACATCAAATGATGCCACCAGACATTTGTCAGACAATTTCACAGTGGAGATTTTTAACAGAAAATCCTCTGTATCTCTGATGTATGATTTGGTATTAATAGGATACGTGCGAAGTATGCGGTCAAGGAAAATGGTAATATGTGAGCAAACAGAATCAATACCCGACACAATGGGCCAATGTTTCTTTAGAATAATGGCTACATCTTTGCTCTGTTCCAAATATGTTGAGACAAATTTAATGTGTCTAGGTTTAAGTTTCCTCTCTCTAGTCTCCATTCCCTGGGGATTTTGTATCTTTCTCAGATGTTTGTTAATATTCCCTAGTGGGTATTCTCTCTGTCTGAACTTATTAATCATTTGTTCATATCGTGCAGGTAAGCGTTCAGGGTCCTGTACAATCCTCTTCACACGTAGTAGTTGAATACGGGGTAGGGATTCAATAGTGGGTCTATGATGACACCTGGATGTTCGGGTTCGAGAAGTTCGGCCGAACTTCCCGGAAATGTTCGGGTTCGGGATCCGAACCCGACCCGAACTTCGTCCCGAACCCCATTGAAGTCAATGGGGACCCAAACTTTTCGGCACTAAAAAGGCTGTAAAACAGCCCAGGAAAGGGCTAGAGGGCTGCAAAAGGCAGCAAAATGTAGTTAAATCCCCTGCAAACAAATGTGGATAGGGAAATGAATAAAAATAAAAATAAATTAAATAAAAATTTACCAATATCAAATGGAGAGAGGTCCCATAGCAGAGAATCAGGCTTCATGTCAGCAGAGAATCAGTCTTCATGTCATAGCAGAGAATCAGGCTTCACGTCACCCAAAACTGGAACAGTCCATTGTCATATATTTAGGCCCCGGCACCCAGACAGAGGAGAGAGGTCCCATAGCAGAGAATCTGGCTTCATGTCAGCAGAGAATCAGTCTTCATGTCATAGCAGAGAATCAGGCTTCACGTCACCTACCACTGGAACAGTCCATTGTCACATATTTAGGCCCAGGCACCCAGACAGAGAAGAGAGGTCCCATAGCAGAGAATCTGGCTTCATGTCAGCAGAGAATCAGTCTTCATGTCATAGCAGAGAATCAGGCTTCACGTCACCCAAAACTGGAACAGTCCATTGTCATATATTTAGGCCCCGGCACCCAGACAGAGGAGAGAGGTCCCATAGCAGAGAATCTGGCTTCATGTCAGCAGAGAATCAGTCTTCATGTCATAGCAGAGAATCAGGCTTCACGTCACCCACCACTGGAACAGTCCATTGTCACATATTTAGGCCCCGGCACCCAGGCAGAGGAGAGAGGTCCCATAGCAGAGAATCTGGCTTCATGTCAGCAGAGAATCAGTCTTCATGTCATAGCAGAGAATCAGGCTTCATGTCACCCACCACTGGAACAGGCCACTATCAGATATTTTTAGGCCCCGGCACCCAGACAGAGGAGAGAGGTCCCATAACAAAGATTCAGGCTTCATGTCAGCAGAGAATCAGTCTTCATGTCATAGCAGAGAATCAGGCTTCATGTCACCCACCACTGGAACAGGCCACTGTCAGATATTTTTAGGCCCCGGCACCCAGACAGAGGAGAGAGGTCCCATAACAGAGATTCAGGCTTCATGTCAGCAGAGAATCAGTCTTCATGTCATAGCAGAGAATTAGGCTTCACGTCACCCACCACTGGAACAGTCCATTGTCACATTTTTAGGCCCAGGCACCCAGGCAGAGGAGAGAGGTCCCATAACAGAGATTCAGGCTTCATGTCAGCAGAGAATCAGTCTTCATATCATAGCAGAGAATCAGGCTTCATGTCACCCACCACTGGAACAGGCCACTGTCAGATATTTTTAGGCCCTGGCACCCAGACAGAGGAGAGAGGTCCCATAACAGAGATTCAGGCTTCATGTCAGCAGAGAATCAGTCTTCATGTCATAGCAGAGAATCAGGCTTCACGTCACCCACCACTGGAACAGTCCATTGTCACATATTTAGGCCCAGGCAGAGGAGAGAGGTCCCATAACAGAGAATCTGGCTTCATGTCAGCAGAGAATCAGTCTTCATGTCATAGCAGAGAATCAGGCTTCACGTCACCCACCACTGGAACAGTCCATTGTCACATATTTAGGCCCAGGCACCCAGGCAGAGGAGAGAGGTCCCATAGCAGAGAATCAGGCTTCATGTCAGCAGAGAATCAGTCTTCATGTCATAGCAGAGAATCAGGCTTCGTGTCACCCACCACTGGAACAGGCCACTGTCAGATATTTTTAGGCCCCGGCACCCAGACAGAGGAGACAGGTCCCATAACAGAGATTCAGGCTTCATGTAAGCAGAGAATCAGTCTTCATGTCATAGCAGAGAATTAGGCTTCACGTCACCCACCACTGGAACAGTCCATTGTCACATTTTTAGGCCCAGGCACCCAGGCAGAGGAGAGAGGTCCCATAACAGAGATTCAGGCTTCATGTCAGCAGAGAATCAGTCTTCATATCATAGCAGAGAATCAGGCTTCATGTCACCCACCACTGGAACAGGCCACTGTCAGATATTTTTAGGCCCCGGCACCCAGACAGAGGAGAGAGGTCCCATAACAGAGATTCAGGCTTCATGTCAGCAGAGAATCAGTCTTCATGTCATAGCAGAGAATCAGGCTTCACGTCACCCACCACTGGAACAGTCCATTGTCACATATTTAGGCCCAGGCAGAGGAGAGAGGTCCCATAACAGAGATTCAGGCTTCATGTCAGCAGAGAATCAGTCTTCATATCATAGCAGAGAATCAGGCTTCATGTCACCCACCACTGGAACAGGCCACTGTCAGATATTTTTAGGCCCCGGCACCCAGACAGAGGAGAGGTTCATTCAACTTTGGGTTGCCCCGCAATATAATGGTAAAATGAAAATAAAAATAGGATTGAATAAGGAAGTGCCCTGGATTACAATAATATATTGTTAAGGGGAGGTAGTTAATGTCTAATCTGCACAAGGGATAGACAGGTCCTGTGGGATCCATGCCTGGTTCATGTTTATTAACGTCAGCTTGTCCACATTGGCTGTAGACAGGCGGCTGCGTTTGTCTGTAATGACGCCCCCTGCCGTGCTGAATACACGTTCAGACAAAACGCTGGCCGCCGGGCAGGCCAGCACCTCCAAGGCATAAAAGGCTAGCTCTGGCCACGTGGACAATTTGGAGACCCAGAAGTTGAATGGGGCCGAACCATCAGTCAGTACGTGGAAGGGTGTGCACAGGTACTGTTCCACCATGTTATTGAAATGTATCCTCCTGCTAACACGTTCCGTATCAGGTGGTGGTGCAGTTAGCTGTGGCGTGGTGACAAAACTTTTCCACATCTCTGCCATGCTAACCCTGCCCTCAGAGGAGCTGGCCGTGACACAGCTGCGTTGGCGACCTCTTGCTCCTCCTCTGCCTTCGCCTTGGGCTTCCACTTGTTCCCCTGTGACATTTGGGAATGCTCTCAGTAGCGCGTCTACCAACGTGCGCTTGTACTCGCGCATCTTACTATCATGCTCCAGTGCATGAAGTAAGGTGGGCACATTGTCTTTGTACCGTGGATCCAGCAGGGTGGCAACCCAGTAGTCCGCACACGTTAAAATGTGGGCAACTCTGCTGTCGTTGCGCAGGCACTGCAGCATGTAGTCGCTCATGTGTGCCAGGCTGCCCAGAGGTAAGGACAAGCTGTCCTCTGTGGGAGGCGTATCGTCATCGTCCTGAGTTTACCCCCAGCCAAGCACCAGTGATGGGCCCGAGCTGCGTTGGGTGCCAGCCCGCTGTGAACATGCTTCATCCTCATCCTCATCATCCGCGTCCTCCTCGTCCTCCAGTAGTGGGCCCTGTCTGGCCACATTTGTACCTGGCCTCTGCTGTTGCAAAAAACCTCCCTCTGAGTCTTCGAAGAGACTCGCCTGAAAGTGCTTAAAATGACCCCTCTTCCTCCTCCTCCTCCTCCTCCTGGGCCACCTCCTCTTCCATCATCGCCCTAAGTGTTTTCTCAAGGAGACATAGAAGTGGTATTGTAACGCTGATAATGGCGTCATCGCCACTGGCCATGTTGGTGGAGTACTCGAAACAGCGCAACAGGGCACACAGGTCTCGCATGGAGGCCCAGTCATTGGTGGTGAAGTGGTGCTGTTCCGCAGTGCGACTGACCCGTGCGCGGTGCAGCTGAAACTCCACTATGGCCTGCTGCTGCTCGCACAGTCTGTCCAGCATGTGCAAGGTGGAGTTCCACCTGGTGGGCACGTCGCATATGAGGCGGTGAGCGGGAAGGCCGAAGTTACGCTGTAGCGCAGACAGGCGAGCCGCGGCATGATGTGAACGCCGGAAGCGCGAACAGACGGCCCGCACTTTATGCAGCAGCTCTGACATGTCGGGGTAGTTGTGAATGAACTTCTGCACCACCAAATTCAGCACATGCGCCAGGCAAGGGATGTGCGTCAAAACGGCTAGTCCCAGAGCTGCAACGAGATTTCGCCCATTATCGCACACCACCAGGCCGGGCTTGAGGCTCACCGCCAGCGACCACTCGTCGGTCTGTTGTTCTATACCCCCCCACAACTCCTGTGCGGTGTGGGGCCTGTCCCCCAAACATATGAGTTTCAGAACGGCCTGCTGACGTTTACCCCGGGCTGTGCTGAAGTTGGTGGTGAAGGTGTGTGGCTGACTGGATGAGCAGGTGGAAGAAGAGGAGGAGGAAGCTGAGTAGGAGGAGGAGGAGACAGGAGGCAAAGAATGTTGCCCTGCGATCCTTGGCGGCGGAAGGACGTGCGCCAAACAGCTCTCTGCCTGGGGCCCAGCCGCCACTACATTTACCCAGTGTGCAGTTAGGGAGATATAGCGTCCCTGGCCGTGCTTACTGGTCCACGTATCTGTGGTTAGGTGGACCTTGCCACAGATGGCGTTGCGCAGTGCATACTTGATTTTATCGGATACTTGGTTGTGCAGGGAAGGCACGGCTCTCTTGGAGAAGTAGTGCCGGCTGGGAACAACATACTGTGGGACAGCAAGCGACATGAGCTGTTTGAAGCTGTCTGTGTCCACCAGCCTAAATGACAGCATTTCATAGGCCAGTAGTTTAGAAATGCTGGCATTCAGGTCCAGGGATCGAGGGTGGCTAGGTGGGAATTAACGCTTTCTCTCAAATGTTTGTGAGATGGAGAGCTGAACGCTGCCATGTAACATGGTTGAGATGCTTGGTGACGCAGGTGGTGGTGTTGGTGGTACATCCCATGTTTGCTGGGCGGCAGGTGCCAACGTTCCTCCAGAGGCGGAGGAAGAGGCCGAGGCGGCGGCAGCAGCAGAAGAGGCCGAGGCGGCAGCAGCAGCAGAAGAGGTAGCAGGGGGAGCCTGAGTGACTTCCTTGTTTTTAAGGTGTTTACTTCACTGCAGTTCATGCTTTGCATGCAGGTGCCTGGTCATGCAGGTTGCGCTAAGGTTCAGAACGTTAATGCCTCGCTTCAGGCTCTGATGGCTCAGCATGCAAACCACTCGGGTCTTTTTGTCAGCACATTGTTTGAAGAAGTGCCATGCCAGGGAACTCCTTGAAGCTGCCTTTGGGGTGCTCGGTCCCAGATGGCGGCGGTCAGTAGCAGGCGGAGTCTCTTGGCGGCGGGTGTTCTGCTTTTGCCCACTGCTCCCTCTTTGTCTTTTGCTACGCTGTTGGCTCGGTCTCACCACTGCCTCTTCCTCCGAACTGTGAAAGTTAGTGGCACGACCTTCATTCCATGTGGGGTCTAGGACCTCATCGTCCCCTGAATCGTCTTCCACCCAAGCTTGATCCCTGACCTCCTGTTCAGTCTGCACACTGCAGAAAGACGCAGCAGTTGGCACCTGTGTTTCGTCATCATCAGAGACGTGCTGAGGTGGTATTCCCATGTCCTCATCATCAGGAAACATAAGTGGTTGTGCATTAGTGCATTCTATGTCTTCCACCGCTAGGGAAGGGCTAGGTGGATGCCCTTGGGAAACCCTGGCAGCAGAGTCTTCAAACAGCATAAGAGACTGCTGCATAACTTGAGGCTCAGACAGTTTCCCTGATATGCATGGGGGTGATGTGACAGACTGATGGGCTTGGTTTTCATGCGCCATCTGTGCGCTTTCTGCAGAAGACTGGGTGGGAGATAATGTGAACGTGCTGGATGCACTGTCGGCCACCCAATTGACTAATGCCTGTACCTGCTCAGGCCTTACCATCCTTAGAACGGCATTGGGCCCCACCAAATATGGCTGTAAATTCTGGCGGCTACTGGGACCTGAGGTAGTTGGTACACTAGGACGTGTGGCTGTGGCAGAACGGCCACGTCCTCTCCCAGCACCAGAGGGTCCACTAACACCACCACGACCATGTCCGAGTCCGCGTCCCTTACTAGATGTTTTCCTCATTGTTACCGTTCACCACAATAAGAAAAATATTATTCGGGCCAATGTATTGAATTCAAATTCAGGCCTTTTTTTACAGACACCTTACACTATCTGGCTATCTATTTAGGTACCGTATTACACTAATACAGGCACACCAGTAATGACAGATTTAGCTGAATATAAATATGAGGCCTATTATTTAGGCGCTGGGTGACAGGTATACGTTTACGGACAGAATTAGACTTGGATCTGCACTGTAGCGCGTGTGTGAAGTTCTTGAGAATTACCCTATCTGCACCTTGAATCTTATATACCCTTTTAGGGATAGATTTAAAGTAGGCCTGATACAGCAGAAACCACTAATTTTGAGAATTGCCAAATTGGAAATTGTATTTCAACCCAGAACAAAAACTGTGCTTTGACGGACACTAAATAACTTGACCAGCTAAAACAGTAATGACAGATTTGGATAAATATAAATGTGAGGCCTATTTTTTAGGTGCTGGGTGACAGGTATACGTTTAATCACAGAATTAGACTTGGATCTGCACTGTAGCGTGTGTGTGAAGCTCTTGAGAATTACCCTATCAGCACCTTGAATCTTATATACCCTTTTAGGGATAGATTTAAAGTAGGCCTGATACAGCAGAAACCACTAATTTTGAGAATTGCAAAATTGGGAATTGTATTTCAACCCAGAACAAAAACTGTGCTTTGACGGACACTAAATAACTTGACCAGCTAAAACAGTAATGACAGATTTGGATGAATATAAATGTGAGGCCTATTTTTTAGGCGCTGGGTGACAGGTATACGTTTAATCACAGAATTAGACTTGGATCTGCACTGTAGCGTGTGTGTGTGAAGTTCTTGAGAATTACCCTATCAGCACCTTGAATCTAATATACCCTTTTAGGGATAGATTTAAAGTAGGCCTGATACAGCAGAAACCACTAATTTTGAGAATTGCAAAATTGGGAATTGTATTTCAACCCAGAACAAAAACTGTGCTTTGACGGACACTAAATAACTTGACCAGCTAAAACAGTAATGACAGATTTGGATGAATATAAATGTGAGGCCTATTTTTTAGGCGCTGGATGACAGGCTCAACTTGCCCCTGATGTAGTATATGGCCCAAAAAAAACACACTATTGATGGTTAAATGCACTTGATGACAGCTTGACCCTGATGTAGGATATAGCAAAAAATGACCACACTATTGATGGTTAAATGCACTTGGTGGCAGCTTGTGCTGGCGCACCACAAGCCACAAGATGGCCTCCGATCACCCCAGAAAAAAGTGACTGAAAAACGCTCTGGGCAGCCTAAAAACACTGAGCAATTGAATAGCAGCAGTTCAATTATCCACAGCTGTAGATCGATCACTGAATGAAGTCTTTTGGAGGAGTTAATCACTGCCAAATCTCGCCCTAACGTCGCAGCTGCAACCTCTCCCTACACTTGTATCAGCAGAGTGACGTGCAGCGCTACGTGACCCAAGCTTATATAGAGGCTGGGTCACATGCTGCACTGGCCAATCACAGCCATGCCAATAGTAGGCATGGCTGTGATGGCCTCTTGGGGCAAGTAGTATGATGCTTGTTGATTGACTGCTTTGCAGCCTTTCAAAAAGCGCCAAGAAAGCGCCGAACACCGAACTCGAACCCAGACTTTTACGAAAATGTTCGGGTTCGGGTCCGTGTCACGGACACCCTAAAATTCGGTACGAACCCGAACTATACAGTTCGGGTTCGCTCATCCCTAGTTACAATCAGTTGGCTTGGTAAAAATTCTGTAGACAATTTATTACCATCAATCGATACCATCGTGTCCAGGAACTGTACCTGTTTGTCAGAATGTGTGAGTATAAAGGTATAAAAATCGCTATACTTCAAACATCTCATGACCGCATTTACTCCCCGTGTATGATCTATTGAGGTATAAAGGCTGGTGACATCAAACGATGCCACCAGACATTTGTCAGGCAATTTCACAGTGGAGATTTTTAACAGAAAATCCTCTGTATCTCTGATGTATGATTTGGTATTAATAGCATACGTGCGAAGTATGCGGTCAAGGAAAATGGAAATATGTGAGCAAACAGAATCAATACCCGACACAATGGGACAATGTTTCTTTAGAATAATGGCTACATCTTTGCTCTGTTCCAAATATGTTGAGACAAATGGAATGTGTCTAGGTTTAAGTTTCCTCTCTCTAATCTCCATTCCCTGGGGATTTTGTATCTTTTTCAGATGTTTGTTAATATTCCTTAGTGGGTATTCTCTCTGTCTGAACTTATTAATCATTTGTATATATCGTGCAGGTAAGCGTTCAGGGTCCTGTACAATCCTCTTCACATGTAGTAGTTGACTACGGGGTAGGGATTCAATAGTGGGTCTATGATGACAGCTTTCATAGCGCAACAATGTGTTACAATCAGTTGGCTTGGTGAAAATTCTGTAGACAATTTATCACCAACAATCGACACCATCGTGTCCAGGAACTGTACCTGTTTGTCAGAATGTGTGAGTATAAAGGCAATTTCACTGTCCAATTGGTTCAGGAAACTGTGAAATTGCTCTAAAGACTCCAAATCTCCTTGCTAAATGAGGAAGACGTTGTCTATGTATCGCCACCACCCCAGCACTTTGCTGAAGTGGTGGGACACATAGACAAGATCTTCCTCAAGAGTCATCATGAAAATCTTTGCGTACGTGGGCGCCACATTTGACCCCATAGCGGTCCCACGTAACTGCAAGAAAAACTGATCCCCAAACATAAAATAATTATGTCTCAGGACCAAATTCAATAGTTGAATAATAAAGTCACAACATTCTGTCGAAAAATCGCTATACTTCAAACATCTCATGACAGCATTTACTCCCCGTGTATAATCTATTGAGGTATAAAGGCTGGTGACATCAAACAATGCCACCAGACATTTGTCAGGCAATTTCACAGTGGAGATTTTTAACAGAAAATCCTCTGTATCTCTGATGTATGATTTGGTATTAATAGCATACGTGCAAAGTATGCGGTCAAGGAAAATGGAAATATGTGCGCAAACGAATCAATACCCAACACAATGGGTCGCCCAGGAGGGTTTGTCAAAGACTTATGTATTTTGGGTAACACATAAATAATTGGCGTGCGTGGACATTCTATCAGTAAAAAGGAATGTAATCCTTCATCAATAATGCCCTGATCACGTGCCAAGTCCAGTACACTTTTGATTTTTTTGATATATTCAAATTTGGGATCACCAGACAATTCCCTATATACATTTTGATCACTAAGCTGTCTCATTATTTCACCCATATACCATGATGTGTCCATGACAACAACCGCCCCGCCCTTATTGGGTGGCTTAATGGTGAGGCTGTTGTCATGGCACAACTCCTCCAATGCCCCAATATCAGCAGAGGTCATATTGGGGTGTTGCAATGGTGTGTCCAAGACCCTGGATTTATGTCTATCAACATCAAGTGCCACAGCTCTAGTAAATGTGTCCAAGGTGTGAGAATTAATTTGTGGTATGATATCACTCCTGGACATCAAATTGAATTGTTCAAGAGTGAGTTTAGACTTTCCTGCAATGGACGAGTGGTCAGTAGGAGATGGCTGTCCAGCAAACCAGATCTGTAGTTTAATGTTCCTAAAGAACCGCTGCATATCCACCTCCAATTGAAACCAGTCAATCTTTGTAGATGGACAAAAGGACAACCCCTTAGACAATAAACACATTTGTGCATCAGACAAAGAAACAGAGGACATATTTACCACAGTAGACTTTTGTACAGAAAAATCATCTACCCCTACTGATTGCCCTTCTTGCGAAGTGCCATTTGTTTCAGAGGTCTCTGATTTTTGGAATTTCCTCCATTTGTGCTGCCTTCTACCTCCCCGTCTGGTTCTTTTGGTACAGGGCCCTGTCCCAAAAAAGGCGATAATGATGAAGAAATATCAGCTCTAGACGTGGTAGCAATGTCATCTGATTGTTGTTGTTGATATTGTGGTTGATATTGTTGTTTTTTCATAGTTGGTCGATGGAAAGGTATCTGTCTCCTCTGTGATTCATCTTGCCAGGTATATACTTTCCCTTTACAATAATCATCAGAGTCCCAGAACCATTTTCTTCTTTTTGTGGCTTCTTTTTCTTTTTTAAACTTGTTGAGAAACGCAGTACAGTTAGTATCATATTGATTTCATTCATCTGTGTTGAGTACTGACAAGAGTGCTGTTTTCGTTTTTAAATGTCTCTCTTTAACTTCCACCAATTCCTGTTGTAAATATTCCAAATTAAATAAAATGACATCAAAAGCATATTTGTTTGATATTTGCACAAACTTGTGTGCGAACGCTGAGCCACTTGGAAATAGATTGGGTTTCAATTGTGAACGAATCCCCCTGGGGATTCTATGTTCCTTATAGTACTGTCCCAGTGTCATAAGGTGTAAATCCATAGATGCAATTTTTTTTGGATCAGCTTCATATTGTTTCTTCAGATCAACAGTGGTGGGAGTTGATAAAAATATAGGATCACTCACCAAACCCTGTAAGATTCTCTCCTCATCGGCTCTGGTATATGTGAACACATCGGGGGGTCCATGGTTCAGGTAACAAGGTGGTAAAGATGGCAGTGCAGAGCTGTATAAGTCCCACTATATCCAACAAAGAAAAACAGCAGCACTATATAGTGAATCCTGGTGCAAATTCATCCGACCACGGGCAAAGTAGTCATCAATGGTTGTAGTTCTCCAAAAAAGAGGCAGCACTCCAATGTAAAAAGTGAAAAGACCCGCTTTATTTCCCTCTGCAACGTTTCAACTGCTCATTGCAGTCTTTATCAAGCATACAAACTGGTGCCAAAACATCCACATTATATATACTGTCGCTATATAAGCAAATCAAAATCTTTTGTACATCCATCCACAGGAAAAGAATACCCTATTAGATTCCATCTGACATGTTCTTCATCATACGTTATTTATGTTTTATCATGTCCATGTAATTTAATATATATAGGGGAAACATCCACAGAACTGAAGGTGAGGTTAAATAACCATAGGAACTCAATTAGGAAAAGTCGCACTGATTTGCCGGTTTCCAGACATTTTGGATCCCTTCATCATGGTGAACGGGATCTAAGATGCTGGATAATCGACCATGTGGCAATGCCCAGGAGAGGTGGCGACCGTTTGGCAATCTTGAAACAGCGAGAATTAAAATGGATATATGCTCTGGACAGCTTGCACCCTAAGGGGCTCAATGTAGAATTTAGATGAGAGGTCTGGTTTTGAGGTTGAACTTGATTTTCCCTGCATGTGTTATTCTTTCTTCTTGGTTTTGTATAAAAGTGCCTTGAAACGGTGATAACACAAATTTATAATTACTATGATATAGATTAATTAATCTGTAATTAATTTGTTAATTTTTTCTTTGCCTTTTAGAACAATATTTAAAAAAAAAGTTTGGATGGAGATCCTTGAACTGGCCCTCTTTGATGATGATGGTACTGAGCTGCAACATCTAAAGTCGCTGCGTATTTCCAGATATGAAATTTTCTTTATTTAGCTACGCTTTCCTTTAAGAATTCCTCTTATGGCTGCGTTATTTTCAGCAATTAGTTTGGCGGTGTCGGCTGGGTACATTGACGTGTCCCCCTCTGACACATGCTATCTAGTGGGTAGGATCCATCTCGGCAGAGCTGGCGCCTTCCTCACATGCTGATCTATGTAGGATGTACCTACTGCGGCTTAATATACTATACAGGAAAGTGTCTTGTACATTGAAGGTATGTACGAGTGGTACTCATGTAATCGTTGGGCAATGTTGCCCTCTATCAAAATGGTGCCTTCAGTGCAATTAGGATGAAGCACATGCGTCACATGAAAGCGCTATGACAGAGAGGATGACGCGGATCTGGACATGCGCAGTGAAGGAATGGAGACGCTCAGCGAAACATGATAGTGTATGCGGGCGCCATTTCATCTAGAGGTGCGATTTCTATGATCTTCATCCGATATACTTATGCACTTTATTATACACTTACATTACTTATATATTATATGTTTATGTGATCGATGACCAGGGACGTTGTTCTTGTGATGCGGATCTCTTAAGCACATGTCACTTTATGCAGATGCACTTTGTTTATTTTTGTATATGCATCATATGTATTCAATTTAATCATGATTGTAATCACAGTATGATTGGCTAGTCACTTGAGACATGCCTTTATATGTTGTCATTTTCACAGTTTCTATGCTGGAAGAAGGCTCTTGTGAGCCGAAACGTCGCAAAGTTGCCAAAGTTATGGGTGAATAAAGTTCCACTTATTTTTCACTTTTATCTGGAGTGCATTCCTATTTCTCTCAAGCTATATATATATATATATTTGTTAAAACGAATATTAGTTTTTGTTTTTTTTTGTTTGTTTTTTATCTGAACCCATTAGTGATAGTAAATGTAATGGGTTCAGATATAAAAAAAGAAAAAAGAATATTTGTATTACGAATGCACTATATTCTACATATTTGAACAATTCTACCAGCAACCGTATAATGCAATCGGGACATATATATAAAACTTTGATCTCATGTCACTCTGCCGGGGGTTGCACATTCCCCAACCCTTTCCCCCCCCCCCCCCGGCAGCAATTCGCCACATTGATCACCTGTCTGCCTATGACTCCTGCAATAAATGCCATCAGCCGTTTCTAGGCTTTACTACTTTGTTTACCATCCAGGGTGACGCATACCCTGTGCGTCCCACATGACCATCAGACCATTTGACCATTGGCTGTATGATCGCTGACTCCGCCCATCTCCTATCGCGCTCCCGCCCATCTCACGTGGCGTCGCCGACGTGTGACGTCACCGACGGCGTCTGCCTCTTGCCCTGTGGATGTTGCCTCGGCGCAGGCTCCCTGACGCTGGGGTCGCGTGACCGGGTAGGAGCGGCGCTTCAGGTAGGCGTGACACGGCGATGACGCATTTGAGAGGGAGGGGCGAAGGACCTGGGGCGCGATTATTTAAAACCCACTACTAGGGTACATCACTGCGGCTGGTTCATTGCATTGCTACCCCCAACCAGAAGGGTCTCATTTGCCTGGGACCATTGTGTCTCCCGGACCGTCCAACACTGGACTACCCCTCCAGTGTAACACTGCATCCTACACCAGGATAGCAGCACACAAGCTTCTCAGCTTGTCTTTCTTTCTCCAGTGTGCTACTGAGCCCCAGGCTAGATACCTGTGGCTCACTACCCCCCTGTCTTCCTGCAATCCTTCCCTGAAGAGTCACGGACAGAAACGTGCCACGTCGGGAGACCTCTGGAAGCATTGTTCATCAACTATCCACTGGCATAACTTCTGTAGGTTGTAGGGCAAGGTCCACCTTAGGGACAGGCTACCGGACGGGGTCGTCTTTTTCAAGGCGAGTGCTCCGTATAGATAGGTAGCAGTATAATAGCCCCCTTCACCTTAGGTAGGGCTAGTTTAGGAATCCTCCTAGTGCTCCTCTTTACGGTTCCATTGTTACAGCACCCATTCCCGAACGGCTTGGTCATCACGTTTCCTGTCTCCTACCCGAGGACCTCTCCCACCACCTACAAAGGGTCTGGTAAGACTGTTCACGTCTCCCCGGACGGAACAGTATTTTGTCTTTACCAGCCGGGTACCATTCCCTTGGTCCCTATGTGTATGTATGTCTCAATTTATGTAGTGAGTTTTATTAATCTGATATTTTTGACATTATTAAAAGTTACATTTTAAATAACGATACTCCCCCCTCCTGCCATAGGGGCCCATTGTCTGCTTTCGCCTTGGAGTGTTTACATAGCCTGAATTATTTCAGTGCTTTGAACAAATTATTGTTTATTCTCTCCTATTGTGGCATGGCAGGATTCTTGGCGACTGGCTTCAATGCGGACAATTGGTTGCATGAAGCCAAAGACATTTTTTCTGAGAAACAATTTTCTCAGAAAAAGTACCAGCCCTCTTTTCACACCGCCTTTACTGACCTGACACAGGTTTATAAGGAGCAGATCACTTCGTGGTGGGAAGTCCAGAGTCTGGATAACTATATAAAAAACGGTATAGTCCCCCGAGGTCTCCGCATCTCACTTCTTCCATCTGCTCGGTCACGTAATCCGGGCTTTATGACAAAGTGGGAACAAGAGGCAACCGCTAGTTCCCTGAGATTGATGAGGCTACTGGTGGATGAGGAGAAGAACACACTAACTACTCTTAACCAGAAACTTTCTGAACAAATTGAGGTGGTGCGGGCCTTCTCACAGGAGACCGAATTCTCAAATAGGGAAAAACAACTACAATTGACCCTTGAGAAGTACCAGTACCACCTCAAGGAAAGGAAGCATCGTCAGTTTATACGTGACCTTTCCGATTTTAAGGAGAATCGGATTTATTCCTCTCTTAACATCGGAAAAAGGGATACTAGACCTAGCAATTCAGAGAGATCATCAACTGAAACGGATTTTTCTGACTCAGAAAGAGAAACAGGACCCCAAACAACCAAACATTCGAATAGGGGTTCATCTAGAAGGGGTCGATCCAAGGGTCAATACCGTGGAAGAGATACCCGTTTTTTAGGACAACCGAACCAGACTCTGGGCTACCCACTCCGCAGTCGTACACCTCAAATGCCAACTCCACCGCAGGACCAGAGGTAATCAACTTGTCCTCACGTCCTCTTTCCCAGGACGAGACTGGGGCCTTGGAACTTGGGCTTTCTTTTGTGCCTACCCCTAGGTTTGATAGATTCATGGCCGTCAAAGACCTGAATCTATTCATTCGCAAGCTTAGGTGGCACAAGCACTTTAAGTTCATTGATAGACGTAGATGTCTCGAGCTTGGGATTCCGGCAGAAATGCTGGCGGATGTTCAGTTATTGAATTCACTTTCCGTGATGGATGACTCAATATCAGGTTTAGGGCCGTTCACAGATCTCAAATGCAAAAGCAACAAGATGCCACCCAGCTCTAGTGAGATTTCATGTATAGACGTCTTCCTCAATATGGTTACTAAGGATCTGGAGGATTTGCGGATCTCTTCGCATCACTCGAACTGCGCAGAGTCCATGGCCACTGCCATTTCATCCCTTGGCAATGACCCCAAGATCATTATCAAACCTGCAGATAAAGGGGGTAACATTGTGGTCATGGACTCTGTGCAGTACAGGGGTATGTGTATGCGTCTTCTCTCTGATAGGGCCACCTATGAGATCCTGGAAAGAGACCCCACGGACGTCTACAGGCGTGAACTCAAATCTATACTCGACGAGGCCAAGAGTTCCAATATCATCTCCTCGGAAGAGTATTTATTTCTGTTACCTCCTTTCCCTCGTAGGTCCACATTCTATTGCCTCCCTAAGGTCCACAAGGGGACCTCGCCACTGAAAGGGAGGCCGATAGTTTCAGGGGTGAATAACCTCAATCAGAATTTGGGGATCTACATAGACCGTGTTCTTGCTCCGTTTGTGACCACACTCCCATCCCATCTCAAGGATACTACGGACCTCCTCAAACAATTGGAGGGTCTTACCCTTGAGAACGGATGCCTACTGTCAAGCATAGACGTGGAGGCTTTATACTCCTCCATACCTCACCAGCTGGGTTTGGCGGCAGTTGAATTTTTTCTTAAATCCAGGGGCTGTCAATATCGCGCCCACAGCCAGTTCATCGTCCGGATCCTCGAGTTTACCCTGAACAGGAACTTCTTCACTTTTGACAACAAGATCTACCACCAGCTCAGGGGTACTGCGATGGGGAGTCCTTGTGCCCCGTCGTATGCTAATCTATTCCTGGGCTGGTGGGAGGAGACCCTGGTTTTTGGGGATGGGGGTCCGGACGATGTATCCAGAATTGGACTGTGGGCGCGATATATAGATGATATCTTCATCACCTGGAATGGGAGCCCCTCCCAATTTGAGTCGTTTGTATCCCGTTTAAATCAGAACAATATCGGTATGAGGTTTACATACGAGACCCACCCAACCAGCCTACCGTTTCTGGATATCAAAATCTCCAGGAATGATAGGAGCGAAGTGGATACCTCGATTCATAGAAAACCTAACGCGACAAACTCTCTCCTGAGATGGGAGAGTAGTCACCCTCTCCCACTCAGGAGGGGAATACCTAGAGGGCAGTACCTTCGCCTGCGCAGAAATTGTTCGGACAAAAAGGACTTTGTAGCACAAGCGGCTGACCTAAGGGTCAGATTTGCGGAAAGGGGATACCCGGACTACATCCTAAGAGCAGCCTACAAGGTGGCCCTTGCACGGCAGAGACCTTCTTTATTGATTAAGAAACAGCCAGACACGCCCACTACCAAACTGTCCCGCATTATCACTACCTTTGACAGAGGGTCAGGCCAGGTCAGGGACATCCTACGACGCCATTGGGGGATCCTGAAAATGGACCCCGACCTTCTGGATATAGTGGGGGACAGTCCGCAGATAACATACAGACGCGGTGCGAATCTGCGTGACAAGCTTGTACACAGTCATTTTTCATCTGTGAGCAAAAACTCATCATGGCTGCGGTGCAATTTGGTAGGTAGCCATAGATGTGGCAGGTGTGTTGCCTGCAAACACATTCTGACTACCAAGTCTTTCACCAGTACTGTCACTGGCAAAACGTATTCCATCCCGCATTTTATCAATTGCAAATCCAGAGGAGTGGTGTACCGCATCCTCTGTGAATGCGGGCTGGAATACGTTGGCAAGACCATACGGGAATTTCGGAGGAGGATCGGTGAGCACATGGGGGACGTGACACACAAAAGGGACACTCCAGTGTCTAAACATGTGCACACCGACCATAATGGTAAAGCCCGGTTGAAATTCATGGGCATTGATCTCGTGAAATCCCCCCCAAGAGGGGGGGACTGGGATAAGAGCCTCCTCCAGCGTGAGGCGCGTTGGATCTTCAATCTTAAAACAGCGGCACCCCTGGGCATGAACGAGAGATTGAACTACTCCTGCTTCCTCTGACTAACCAAGTGGCAGGGAAGCAGGGGGCAATTGCCGCCACAATGCCGCTGTTTGATTGATGATCTATGGCTCTGTGTGTATATATGTATCATGGTTCATCTATTCATGAGCTGCTGTCTTCATTCTTTGTCATGCTGCTGCCGCTGTGGCCCTGATGTCACATCAAGGGCAATATGCACGTTAGTCAACAATTAGGGCCTTCTGCCTTTGCCTGCGCCTGCGTACCGTATATGCCCATTGCCTCTAGATTTGTCTGCGCATACAGTTAGGCTGGTATACACCTTGCTGCACATGGATCCATGCTGGCCTACACCGCTATGAGCATGGGGTCCCTGTGGCGGCAAAAGCAGATGCACAACTTGCTTGCACCTGCCCTCTCCATGCGCGCTCCTAATCTGTAGAGCGCCTTTTTATACCAGCAACCGTATAATGCAATCGGGACATATATATAAAACTTTGATCTCATGTCACTCTGCCGGGGGTTGCACCCCCCCCAACCCTTTCCCCCCCCCCCCCCGGCAGCAATTCGCCACATTGATCACCTGTCTGCCTATGACTCCTGCAATAAATGCCATCAGCCGTTTCTAGGCTTTACTACTTTGTTTACCATCCAGGGTGACGCATACCCTGTGCGTCCCACATGACCATCAGACCATTTGACCATTGGCTGTATGATCGCTGACTCCGCCCATCTCCTATCGCGCTCCCGCCCATCTCACGTGGCGTCGCCGACGTGTGACGTCACCGACGGCGTCTGCCTCTTGCCCTGTGGATGTTGCCTCGGCGCAGGCTCCCTGACGCTGGGGTCGCGTGACCGGGTAGGAGCGGCGCTTCAGGTAGGCGTGACACGGCGATGACGCATTTGAGAGGGAGGGGCGAAGGACCTGGGGCGCGATTATTTAAAACCCACTACTAGGGTACATCACTGCGGCTGGTTCATTGCATTGCTACCCCCAACCAGAAGGGTCTCATTTGCCTGGGACCATTGTGTCTCCCGGACCGTCCAACACTGGACTACCCCTCCAGTGTAACACTGCATCCTACACCAGGATAGCAGCACACAAGCTTCTCAGCTTGTCTTTCTTTCTCCAGTGTGCTACTGAGCCCCAGGCTAGATACCTGTGGCTCACTACCCCCCTGTCTTCCTGCAGTCCTTCCCTGAAGAGTCACGGACAGAAACGTGCCACGTCGGGAGACCTCTGGAAGCATTGTTCATCAACTATCCACTGGCATAACTTCTGTAGGTTGTAGGGCAAGGTCCACCTTAGGGACAGGCTACCGGACGGGGTCGTCTTTTTCAAGGCGAGTGCTCCGTATAGATAGGTAGCAGTATAATAGCCCCCTTCACCTTAGGTAGGGCTAGTTTAGGAATCCTCCTAGTGCTCCTCTTTACGGTTCCATTGTTACAGCACCCATTCCCGAACGGCTTGGTCATCACGTTTCCTGTCTCCTACCCGAGGACCTCTCCCACCACCTACAAAGGGTCTGGTAAGACTGTTCACGTCTCCCCGGACGGAACAGTATTTTGTCTTTACCAGCCGGGTACCATTCCCTTGGTCCCTATGTGTATGTATGTCTCAATTTATGTAGTGAGTTTTATTAATCTGATATTTTTGACATTATTAAAAGTTACATTTTAAATAACGATACTCCCCCCTCCTGCCATAGGGGCCCATTGTCTGCTTTCGCCTTGGAGTGTTTACATAGCCTGAATTATTTCAGTGCTTTGAACAAATTATTGTCAATTCTACCAAGCCAACCCAATAAAAAAGTTGCTAACGTCCATACGCAATTCGATTTATGCGCATATTTAATTGCCTATTTTTCACATAAGATAAACTACCGTATATTAAAGAATATTTTAATTCAGTACTAAGATATTTTAGCCTTCTCACATTGGCCCACAAGCAAAAAGCAGGCCTGTAATAGACCATTACTTGTGGGCCAATGTGAGAAGGCTAAAATATCTTAGTCAGTACTCAATAAAAATATTCTTCATTATTTAATATAGTTTATCTTATGCGAAAAATGCGCATGCGCGCACGAATATTTCAATGACTATTTTTCGGAATAGAATAGCATTGTACGAATATATCGAAGTCTCGAATTAGCGAATATATCACGAATATTTAGCAAAATATTCATGAAATATCGCACCTGCCACTCATCACTATTCTGAAGTTATTTACAGTCAGGTCCATAAATATTTGGACATCGACACAATTCTAACATTTTTGGCTCTATACACCACCACAATGGATTTAAAATGAAACAAACAAGATGAGCTTTAACTGTTTGCATATGTGCCTCCCACTTGCGTTCCTTCTTTTTAAGAATATTCCAAACAGTTGTTTTGGCCACGTCTAATGTTTTTGCTATCTCTCTGATGGGTTTGTTTTGTTTATTCAGCCTATTGATGGCTTGCTTCACTGATAGTGACAGCTGTTTGGATCTCATCTTGAGAGTTGACAGCAACAGATCCCAAATGCAAATAGCACACTTGAAATGAACTCTGGACCTTTTATCTGCTCATTGTAATTGGGATAATTAGGGAATAACATACGCCTGGCCATGAAACAGCTGAGAAGCCAATTGTCCCATTACCTTTGGTCCCTTAACAAGGCACATATGCAAACTGTTTTAATTTCTACACCATTCACATGATTTGGATGAAAATACCCTCAAATTAAAGCTGACAGTCTGCAGTTAAAGCGCATCTTGTTTGTTTCATTTCAAATCCATTGTGGTGGGGTATAGAGCCAAAAATGTTAGAATAGTGTTGATGTCCCAATAATTCTGGACCTGACTGCCTGTTGTAAATCACTGAGGTGAGAGAAACGCTAAAAAATAACTTTATTCTAATAATCTAAAAACAGTACTTGGGGAAGGGTCACTAATCTGCAGACACAATAATATAAAAGAAGATTGTAACCGCTGGAGGGGAGACGGTCTGCCCAGATGATTGTGACCAAATAAGTCTTGGGTAGACACCTGAGAACACAGATGTGATGAATCGTGCCTCAGTTCACTGCTCCCCAGAGGGTACAAACACACACTGATTAGTGACCCTTCCCCAAGTACTGTTTTTAGATTATTACAATAAAGTAATTTTTTTAGTGTTTCCCTCACCTCAGTGATTCATAATTACATAGGAATGTCTATCTCTTGTATATTTATTCCTCAGTGAAATTTGAGTTATATATGTTGAAAGCGTTTAGTGGCCTATTTCAGTACAAAAATAAAAATATATTCTCAGTTCTTTTCGGCAGTTATATGTGTTGACAGCGTTAAGTGGCCTATTTCAGTACAAAAGGAAAAATATATTCTCAGTTTACTTCGGCGGTTATATGTGTTGAAATCATGTCTGGGAGTTGGCAAGGTGGAACCAGAGGGAGGTCGAGAGCCAAACGTGCCCGTGGTAGATCACCTGCTTCGCATCAGCCTACCTGCCTGGGAAGTAGTGGTGCAGTGGTACACGGAAGCAGCGGCAGTAGCAGTCGGTGAGTGCGGACTGTTGGGGGAAAAATCAGTTACTTGGCAGTGTGGCAGTTTTTTGTTAAGCCGCCAGAGGAGGTTAACATGGCCATATGTAGAATATGTGGGCAGAAGGTGAAGTGTGGCCAGGGTGCCGATGTTGGCACGACAGCCCTTTGTCAACATATGCAGCGTCACCATATGTGGAGTCCTGCTGCTGCTGCTGCTGCTACTGCCATCTCCACACTATGTCACCTTGCCACTGTGTAGTATCCCGATGCTGCTGCTGCTACTGCCATCTCCACACTATGTCACCTTGCCACTCTGTGGTATCCTGATGCTGCTGCTACTACTGCCATCTCCCCACTATGTCACCTTGCCACTCTGTGGTATCCTGATTCTGCTGCTGCTACTGCCATCTCCACACTATGTCACCTTGCCACTCTGTGGCATCTTGATGCTGCTACTGTCATATCCACACTATGTCACCTTGCCACTCTGTGGTATCCTGATGCTGCTGCTACTGCCATCTCCACACTATATCACCTTGCCACTCTGTGGTATCCTCCTAATGCTGCTGCTGTTGCCACTTCCAGACTCTGTCATTGTGCCACTCTGTGGCCTACTCCTGATACTGCTGCTGCCGACACCTCCACACTCTGTCATTTGGCCACTCTGTGGTCTTCTCATGCTGCCGCCACCTCCACATTCTGTCATTGGGCAACTCTATGGTCGCCTCATGATGCCCTTACCTCCAGACTCGGTCATTGTGCCACTCAGTGACCTCCTCATACTGCTGCCAACCCCATACTCGGTCATTGTGGCACTCGGTGGCCACCTCATACTGCTGCCAACTCCAGACTCTGTCATCGTGCCACTAGGTGGTCTCCTCCTGATGCTACAAGCTCCAGACTTGGTCAATGTGCCACTCTGTGGCCTCCTCCTGATGCTGCTGCTGCCACTGCAACCTCCACACTCTGTCATTGGGCCACTCTGTGGTCTCCTCATGCTGCTGCCACCTCCAGACTCGGTCATTGCGCCACTCAGTGGCCTCCTCATAATGCTGAAAACTCCATACTTTGTTGTGGTGCACTCTGTGGCCTCCTCATGCTGCTGCCACCTCCACAATAATTTGTCATCATGCTACTCTGGCCTCCTCATGCTGCTGACACCATGGCCATATATAGAATATGTGGGCAGAAGGTGAAGTGTGGCCAGGGTGCCTATGTTGGCATGACAGCCCTTTGTCAACATATGCAGCGTCACCATTTGTGGAGTCCTGATGCTGCTGCTGCCATCTCCACACTATGTCACCTTGCCACTGTGTAGTATCCTGATGCTGCTGCTACTGCCATCTCCACACTATGTCATCTTTGCACTCTGTGGTATCCTGATGCTGCTGCTGCTACTGGCATCTCCACACAATGTCACCTTGACACTCTGTGGCATCTTGATGCTGCTGCTGCTACTGTCATATTCACATTATGTCACCTTGCCACTCTGTGGTATCCTGATGCTGCTGCTGCTGCTACTACTGCCATCTCCACACTGTCACCTTGCCACTCTGTGGTATCCTGATGCTGCTGCTGCTACTGCCATCTCTACACTGTCACCTTGCCACTCTGGGGTATCTTGATGCTGCTGCTGGTACTTCCATGTCCACACTATGTCACCTTGCCACTCTGTGGTATCCTGATGCTGCTGCTACTGCCATCTCCACACTATGTCACCTTGCCACTCTGTGGTATCCTCCTAATGCTGCTGCTGTTGCCACCTCCAGACCCCGTCATTGTGCCACTCTGTGGCCTCCTCCTGATGCTGCTGTCGACACCTCCACACTCTGTCATTGGGCCACTCTGTGGTCTCATCATGCTGCTTCCACCTCCAGACCCGGTCATTGTGCCACTCGGTGGCCTCCTGATACTGCTGCCAACTCCAGACTTGGTCATTGTGCCACTCGGTGGCCACCTCATACTGCTGCCAACTCCAGACTTTGTCAATGTGCCACTCTGTGGCCTCCTCCTGATGCTGTTGCTGCCGCAACCTCCACACTCTGTCATTGGGCCACTCTGTGGTCTCCTCATGCTACCGCCACCTCCAGACTCGGTCATTGTGCCACTCGATGGCCTCCTCATAATGCTGTGCTGCCAACTCCAGACTCTGTCATTGTGCCACTAAGTGGTCTCCTCATACTGCTGAGACCTCCATACTTTGTTGTGGTGCCACTCTGTGGCCTCCTCATGCTGCTGCCACCTCCACAATAATTTGTCATCATGCTACTCTGGCCTCCTCATGCTGTGGACACCTCCACACTTTGTCTTCGTGCCACTCTGTGGCCTCCTCATGCTGCTGCTGCCACCTCCACACTATTTCTTTGTCGTGCCACTCTATGGCCTTCTGATGCTGACGCCACCTCCAGACTCTGTCATTGGGCCACTCTATGGTCTCCTCATGCTGCTTCCACCTCACCACTATGTCATAGGGCCACTCTGTGGACTTCTCAAACTGTTCCCACCCTCCCAACTTCATGACTAGGCCACTATTTTGCCTTTCGCCCTGGCTGACATCATCATTTATTTGACCTTTCTTCTGATCTGTCAGAAGGAAGTAAAAATGAGACAAACAACGGATCCTGTCTGTGTAGCAACTGAAAGGCCTGTTTGGTCCCCTCAGAATTGGCTTAAGATTTGGTAGCCAAAAGCAGTAGTAGGTACATAACACTGAAGACATGCAAATATTCCAGTTTTAGATTCACTCCAGTTTTTTTATTTATTAGCAATTGTGATGGATTACTGACCAAATTCTGAGTGAAGGTGTATGCTGCACAGACAAGATCCATTTTTTGGGGTTATTGTTCTGACGGATCAGAGGAAGGGCAAATTAATCAGTGGCGTCAACACAAAGATACTGCTGACACCCTCTCCACTCTGTCCAGGGGGCTCTACTTTAACTTTAAAGCAGTGCTATCCTGTTTACTACCTTACAATCAAGCTCCGGTAACAGTCACGTCACGCGCCTGCGCCGCCTGCTTCATTCATAAAGTGGGAGGAGCAGGCGCGTGATGTGAGGTAGTAAACAGGATAGCACTGCTTTAAAGTTAAAGTTACTCTAAGTTAAGGATTACTGTTTAGATATGTATACTGCTGTGAGTGGCGGGGCCCGGTGTAAGAGTACAGTGACTGCACCGGGCCCAACCGCGAGTTTCCGGCCTCCATCCCCTCCTCCCTCCCCACTGATACATTGCTGTGCTGTGCAGAATCGCAGCCAGCGATGTATCAGCGTTAGCGATGTAAAAATGGCAGCATTCTCCCCATAAGACGCACTGCCATTTTCCACCCACTTTGGGGGGGGGTGCGTCTTATGGGGCAAAAAATATGGTATATTCGGATTGAACCACATTTTTCCTGAAAAATTTGCCTCACAGGCGAATTGAATTTTTTTAAAATTCGCTCATCTCTAATTATCTAATAATAAAAAAATCATAATTTCATGAAACTCTTTTCTCAAGATGTCTATGCTATATGTGCTTATATGTAGCCACCCAGTGGTGACCTCCAGTCTGTCAAGGGTTTTTCTAGCATGTGACAATGTTATATTGAAATTGTTTTATACATGATTGGAGCCCTTTACGCGTAAATGAGTGTTCAAAAAAGTTTGCATGATGGATATGCTTCTATGTACAATCATAACTATGAAGGAACAGTTATGTTTGGGTTTCATGTATGTCTTTTTCAGACATATTAACCCCTGTTTCAACTGCAAAGCTAGATACATTTCTCTCACAAACAGGGGAAGTCTGATTTGAGAATCTGCCAGCACTGTACTTCTCTAATGTCCTTTCCCGTACTCCCCAGTCCCCACTATGTTTATTTTCAGCTCTGGAGCTCAAATAAGATAAGGAGGGGGAAATCCCACTTACAGAAAGGCAAAACACTCCTATGATCCTTCAGAAGCATTGTAGAAGCAGTTATTTTATCAGGCCGAGGATCTCAGCTAGCTCTGACTCCCACATCTTCTCTGCTGTCTTCTGTATCTCTGTTACAGACAATGAACTGTTAATTAGGTGAAAATTAAACCCCTCGTGGCCATGACTTTACTGCTTTTATTTCAGGTGGATGCAGGCAGATTTTATTTTTTATGAAGTGATAGAGAAATGTAATAGTTATAGCATTCTCTAATAAATGAAGTTATATGAAAGTGCAGTGACAAAATTCAAGGAAGGGTAAGGGTGGACACATTTGTAGACCTACTTATTATAAAAATGGGCACAAAAATTACTAGGCATGTGTAGGAAGGCGCAAGGGGCCCTCTTTGATGGAAGGTATATGTCACCAAGGTTCCTGGCCTCGGCGAGGTAAGAGCCGGTAGTTTTAAGTGTCAGCGGCAGCTAGTGCCGATTGACACTGTTTGTTGTTAGTATGGCTGTAAAGCCAATCCGGGACGGCTCTTACTAGGAGTAGCCAAAGTGCTGGGTGGGTGGCTTCTCCCCACGCTCCAGACTGGGTCTTTATTGGCCTATATAAAACCCAACCAGCAGTCTCAGCTGGGTGTGGTTGATCCTCCATCTGACAGGGAAACTGTTGAGACTCTGTTTTGGGATCTGTCAATTGGTGCCATGCTAAAGGCTTGAAAGCTGCATGCTGGAAAACAGGCACCTAAAGACTGCTGTGGATGGCGGGGGGGGGGGGGGGGGAGACTGCTAACTAGGTGAAGATTTTGTTCTATGGACATTGCATGGTGTGAACAAACACTAAGAATGTGAACGGTCATTTTGTGTTTCCCTTTGTGTGAATAAAGACTTTGTGATTGCCTCTATACTGCGTCTGCTAGCCTGTCTACCAGAGCAAAACTCCACAGCATGTTAGGGACTTTTTCTTACACCACCACATAACTAATACATGTTTCCTATATTTAAAAAATAAAAAAATAAATGTTTAGCTTAGGTTGTCTGAGACTCAAGTTCTGAAACAAGAATATGTTCTTTCTTCCAAGTTGCTTTTAGGTCATGAATGGGATTTTATTGTAAGGGCATAAGTAAATTGTAAAATGTTACTTTTTCTACTCAATTAAAGTTGGATGAGATTCAAGTATCGTGCTATGCATGCCAAATTGAAGTTTTACAAATAAATTAGTTTGACTGCCTCATCTGTGACTTACAGAGAAGTTATTTTTTCATAAATCTTTTATTTTATATCACTCTGTAACTTAGCATCATTTGAATTGAAGATGAGCGAACTGGTCAAGATTTGTTTCAGGTCAAAGTTGCTCCAATTGCCCAGAAAGTTGGTATATAACCCCCACTAGCCTCCTAGGACTCGTAATTTTTAGGAAAAATGGTTATCTCTTTTTGTTTATTTTTTTAGGAATTCTTTTTCCAACCCCTCCCCAAGCTCTTAAACGCAATAACAGCAATAGTGAATGGTGTCTGAGTGACCCTGACATACATAGCTATGGGTAAATGCACATTTTACGGTGTTAATAATAATAATACAATAATAAAATGTATTTATATAGCGCCACCATATTCCGCAGCGCTTTACAAAATCATAGGGTTCATGTACAAAACAAAAGTAACTGGCTAATATGCAACTGAAACACTAGAAGTCAGGGCCCTGCTCACAAGAGCTTACAATCTATGAGGAATTGGGGGTGACACATAAGGTAGTTGATTGAAGATAAGTAGGATTTGAGCCATTATTAAACTGACAGAAGTGGTGCCGGCTGATCTGCTTCGGGTTTGGCACTACTAGAGGATTAAGTTTAGGCCAGAGGAGTTGGTGGGGGAGAGGTTTAGTCTGGGAAAAGTCATGTTAGGTTGTTTGATAAGCCTGCCTGAAAATGTGTTTTAAAGGCACGTTTGAAAGTGGAGAAGTTGTGAATTGACCTAATATTCCGGGGCAGAATATTCCAGAGAGTAGGTGTAGCTCGAGAAATGTCTTGAAGATGGGAGCGAGAGGTACGAATTATGGAGGTTATTAATCTTAAGTCGCTAACAGAACGGAGAGCACGAGTAGGGTGGTAGATGGAGATGAGGGAGGATATACAGTACAGACCAAAAGTTTGGACACACCTTCTCATTCAAAGAGTTTTCTTTATTTTCATGACTATGAAAATTGTAGATTCACACTGAAGGCATCAAAACTATGAATTAACACATGTGGAATTATATACATAACAAACAAGTGTGAAACAACTGAAAATATGTCATATTCTAGGTTCTTCAAAGTAGCCACCTTTTGCTTTGATTACTGCTTTGCACACTCTTGGCATTCTCTTGATGAGCTTCAAGAGGTAGTCCCCTGAAATGGTTTTCACTTCATAGGTGTGCCCTGTCAGGTTTAATAAGTGGGATTTCTTGCCTTATAAATGGGGTTGGGACCATCAGTTGCGTTGAGGAGAAGTCAGGTGGATACACAGCTGATAGTCCTACTGAATAGACTGTTAGAATTTGTATTATGGCAAGAAAAAAGCAGCTAAGTAAAGAAAAACGAGTGGCCATCATTACTTTAAGAAATGAAGGTCAGTCAGTCAGCCGAAAAATTGGGAAAACTTTGAAAGTAAGGGCTATTTGACCATGAAGGAGAGTGATGGGGTGCTGTGCCAGATGATCTGGCCTCCACAGTCACCGGACCTGAACCCAATCGAGATGGTTTGGGGTGAGCTGGACCGCAGAGTGAAGGCAAAAGGGCCAACAAGTGCTAAGCATCTCTGGGAACTCCTTCAAGACTGTTGGAAGACCATTTCAGGGGACTACCTCTTGAAGCTCATCAAGAGAATGCCAAGAGTGTGCAAAGCAGTAATCAAAGCAAAAGGTGGCTACTTTGAAGAACCTAGAATATGACATATTTTCAGTTGTTTCACACTTGTTTGTTATGTATATAATTCCACATGTGTTAATTCATAGTTTTGATGCCTTCATAGTCATGAAAATAAAGAAAACTCTTTGAATGAGAAGGTGTGTTCAAACTTTTGGTCTGTACTGTATATGGAGATGCAGCACTGTGGAGAGCTTTGTGGGTGAGGGTGAGAAGTTTGAACTGTATTCTGTGGTAGACAGGCAACCAGAGGTGACTGGCAAAGACTAGTAGCATCAGTGTAGCGGTTGGATGGATAGATGAGCCTGGCTGCAGCATTTAGAACAGACTAAAGGGGGGATAATTTAGTGAGAGGGAGACCGTTTAGTATTGCATTAGTCAAGACGAGAATGAATCAAGGCAACAAGAGTTTTTGACGTTTCCACCAGAAGAAAAGGGCGGATTCTGGCGATTTTCTTGAGGTGCAGACGACAAGAGCGAATAAGTGATTGAATATGGGGAACAAAGGAAAGATCAGAGTCAAATGTGGCCCCAAGACAGCAGGCATGTTGCACAGGAGTTATGATAGTGCTGCAAACCGACATTGAAATATCAAGTTTAGGTGGGTTAGTAGATAGGGGAAAGACAAGAAGTTAAGTTTTTGAGAGGTTAAGTTTTAGATATAGAAAGGACATGATGTTAGAGACAGCTGCCAGACAATTACTGGTGTTTTGGAGTAAAGCAGGGGTGATGCCAGGGGATGAAGTGTATAGTTGGCTGTCGTCACCATAGAGATGGAATCGAAAGCCAAATCTACTGATAGTCTGTCCAATGGAGGCTGTATGGAGGGAGAAGAGTAGAGGACATAGTACTGAGCCCTGAGGAACACCATCATCAAGAGGAAGAGGTGAAGAAGAAGAGCCAGCGAATGATACACTAAAAGAGAGATAGGAATAGAACCAAGAGAGAGCAGTGTCCTTAAAGGCAACCTGTCACCGGGATTTTGTGTATAGAGCTGAGGACATGGGTTGCTAGATGGCCACTAGCACATCCACAATACCCAGTCGCCATAGCTCTGTGTGCTTTTATTGTGTAAAAAAAACTATTTGATACATATGCAAATTAACCTGAGATGAGTCCTGCATATGTATCAAATCGTTTTTTTTACACAATAAAAGCACACAGAGCTATGGGGACTGGGTATTGTGGATGTGCTAGCGGCCATCTAGCAACCCATGTCCTCAGCATTATATGCAAAATCCTGGTGACAGGTTCCCTTTAAGGCCAATTGAGTGGAGCATGGTGAGGAGGAGTTTATGGTCTACGGTATCAAACGCTGCAGAGAGATCCAGAGAATCAGTAGAGAATAGTCACCATTTCTTTTTGCTGTTAGGAGATCGTTAGACACTTTAGTAAGGGCAGTTTCTGTAGAGTGTTAACATACAGTGTGTTTAAAAACACAGTCTCAAAACATGTTTCATGGTTTTTCATATTCCAAAGCTTCCAAAAATGTTCCTCCCTATCGGGGGAAGATGATGATTACACACATGGTGTTATTGAGATTTAAAAAAAAAGCTAAAAAATTGCTTGGGGGAACGTGGATGGTTGGCAAGTGGAATTAGTGGCGTGATGCAGGACGTATAAAATGTGATGGTAGGTAGGCAGACAGACAGCAACAGTGGTAAGATGGGGCACCATCAGCGAGGCACGGTCTATTCATACGGAATCAGCCTATGCCAGTAGAAAATTTCTGTATTGATGCAGTAATCACATATGTATGCTGCTTAAATTAAAATTGAACCCCCCGCCCCCACACAAAAAAAAAAATTATAAAAATTCAACCATGTGAGAACTAATTTTTATTTAACTTTGATTTGTTCAACACTAATTCTGACCCCTATAACTTTTTTTTAGTTATGTGTACGGAGCTGTGTGAGGGCAAATTTTTTGCATGGAATATTTTTAATTGATACCATTTTGGGATGAGTCTGACTTTTTGGTCACTTTTTAATCAATTTTTGGAGGAGGGGAAGTGAACAAAAAATTGCAAATCGGCAATTTAGATATTTTTTTCTTTTTCGTTGTTTGCCGTATGGGATAAATATTTTTATATTTTAAGGGTACAGACATTTTCACGCATGGTGATGCCCATGATGTGCATTTTTCATTGTTTATATTTATTTCGATTTGGTGGAAAAAATATATATATATTTTTTTAAACATTTTGATTTTCCCCCCCTTTTTAAAAGTCCCCACAGGGAACTCAAAAAAACAATTATTAGATTGCTTCTCTCATAGACCCCAATGCATTAGCATTGGTGTCTACGGGAATTATGCTATGTTCCTATGGAGCACTTATAAGAACCTATTTGTGGCAGTCTCAAATCATTCAGAAGGACTGAGGATGCTCGCTAGGGGGAGCCGTTGCACACCCAGGAGCGGGCACTTCTGTTTTTTTTATCTCCCAGATGCCGTGGTCATATTTGACCACAGCATCTGAGAGATTAAATGTGTACTATCAACGTTATGTTGTGTTCCCACACACTCTTTACACCCTTGGTGTGACTTTCTTTTGGTTTTACATCCCCACTGTGATGAGGAGACTGCGTGTGGAAGAAAGAAGGTTTTTTACACAAACATAGAAGAGGATTCTTTACGGTAAGAGCAGTGAGACTATGGAACTCACCGGTGAGGAGGTGGTGATGGTGAATTCAGTAAAAGAGGGGCCTGGATGTATTTCTGGAGTGTAATAATATTCCAGGTTATAGATTTTTGGAGATGGGTCATTGATTGATTGCCTGATTGGAGTGGGGAAGGAATTTTTTCCCCTAAAGTGAAGAAAATTGGGTTCTATCTCCCAGGTTTTTTTTCCCCCATTCCTCTGGATCAACTTGCAGGATAACAGACTGAACTGGATGGACAGATGTCTTTTTTTCAGCCTTATAAACTATGTTACTTTGTTATGTTACTTTGACTGTACATACAGTATGCTCTGAGGTGATCATCTGCTAAGATTTAATGGGGTTGTGCTGTGCTAAAATATTGATGATCTATACTCAGGATAGGTCATCAATATCAGTTTGCCGATCAGCCGTTTTAAGAGGTAGAGATGCTGATGCAAGCACTGCTTCTGTATGAAAATTAGTGATGGACAAACATCGGCCAGGACGGTTCGCAAATGGGATTGCGCAAATGATCAAATGTTTGCGAACAGCAAGTTCGCGGCGGGCCCCATTCATTTTATTGGCAAGTGGCGTCGCTAGAGGGGGGGCAATTGCCCCCCTATGTTATTCTTTGCCCCCTGGGTGCCCCCCCTGCTGATTCCCCAAAGGAGCTGCTTTGCCCAATGGCCGGTGAATACTAATGAGCGCTTCCATTATGGAAGCGCTCATTAGTACCGAAGGACCAGGAAGTGGTGAACGCTATGTACTTACCGCTTCCTGGTCCTCGGCTGTCGGCTGTGCAGGGCTGCGCACAGCGTGAGGGCGCTCTGTGACCTCACGCTGTGCGCGCCAGTTCAGAGCACAGTCGACTGAGGAGAAAGAAAATTGCAGGCGGCGTCCAGGAGCAGGATAGGTAAGTGTTTTTTTATTTTATAAAAAATGAGGCTGCTGGGGGCATAATAGGAGCTAATGAGAGGCATAATGGGGGCTAATTACACTATTAGAGGCATAATGGGGCTAATGAAGCATATTGGGGCTAATAAGGCATAATGGGGCTAATGAGGCATATGGGGCTAATGAGGCATATGGGGCTAATGAGGCATATGGGGCTAATGACGCATATGGGGGCTAATGACGCATATGGGGGCTAATGAGGCACATGGGGCTAATTAGGCATATGGGGGCTAATAAGCTGCATAATGGGGGCTAATGAGAGGCATCATGGGGGCTAATTAGAGACACAATGGAGGCTAATTAGACTATTAGAGGCATAATGGGGGCTAATGAGGCATATGGGAGCTAATGAGGCATATGGGTGCTAAGTAGGCATATGGGCGCTAATAAGAGGCATAATAGGGGCTAATAGGAATAATGGGGGCCAATGAGGCATAAGGGCTTATAATGGGGGCCAATGAGGCATAAGGGCTTATAATGGGGGCTAATGAGGCATAAGGGCTGATATGGGGGCTAATGAGAGGCATGGGGGCTGATATGGGGGTGATAAGATGAATAATGGGGGCTAATAAGAGGAATAATGGGGGCTAATGAGGTATAAGGGCTTATAATGGCGACTAATGAGGCATAAGGGCTGATATGGGGGCTAATGAGAGGCATGGGGGCTCATATGGGGGTGATAAGAGGAATAATAGGGGCTAATAAGAGGAATAATAGGGGCTAATGAGGCATAAGGGCTTATAATGGGGGCTAATAAGGCATAAGGGCTGATATGGGGGCTAATAAGAGGCATGGGGGCTGATATGGGAGTGATGAGAGGCATAATGAGGGCTAATGAGAGGCATAATAACAGTGTCATCCACAGATGCCCCCATAACAGTGTGTCTTCCACAGATCCACCATAACAGTGCGCCTGCGCACTGACGAGAGACAGAAAGAAGGGGAAAGAATCCGTGGAAGCAAGCAGAGGACGGCACAGGAGACGACTGAATAGCTTCCTTTGTAAGTAAATTGTTTTATTATAAATGTATCCCTACATACCGCAATTCTCTTGTATTTTGTAATCTTATTTATATATACTTATTTTGTTTTTGACCCCCCATTCTTGACTGTGGTATCTTTGTGCCCCCCCTATATATTGTTCCTAGAGTCGCCACTGTTGGCAGGCGAACCTGGAAAACCTTCAAGTCATATTTGCAGCCACCAAATACTTACTAGAAGTGCACAAATAGTCCCACAACATGGATAGTGACATACTAGAGGGGGATCGATGACAAAAATTCCCACAAAAAATATGTATTTTAATCAGGGACCATTTGTATGCGTCTTAAGGGAAATTCTAAAAAATGTGCCCTGCTGGAGCCTAGAAAAATTATATTTTAGGCCAAGAGAGTACGGGCACAAAAAATTAGGCATTCACCTGACATAAAAGAACTTGTGATTATGTGGCTCTAGGTACATTATGCGGTCAATGAATAAAAAATGCACTGTAGCCCACTGGAGTACAGGCCCCAAACATTAGGCGTTCACCGTACAGAAAATAACCAGTGATTATGTGGCTGGAGGTATATTAGACGGTCATTGGATAACAATTTTAAAGCAGGCCAGAGGAGTACAGGCACCAAACATTAGGCTGTAAACGTACAGAAAATAATAAGTGATTATGTGGCTGGAGGTACATTAGGCGGTCACCGTATAACAATTTTACTGTTGACCACTTACATCACAGGCCCCAAACATTAGGCATTCACCGTACAGAAAATATCAAGTGATTATGTGGCTGGAGGTATAATAGACAGTTATTGAATATCAATTTTACTGCAGGCCAGTGGATTACTGGCCCCAAACTTTTGGCATTCACCCTACAGAAAAGATCAAGTGGTCATGTGGCTCGAGGTACATTATGCGGTCAATGGATACAAATTTTACTGTAGCCCACTAGAGTACAGGCCCCAAACATTAGGCATTCACCTTACAGAAAAGATCAAGTGATTATGTGGCTGGAGGTATATTAGATGGTCAGTTGATAACAATTTTACTGCAGGCCAGTGGAGTACAGACCCCAAACATTAGGCATTCACCAGACAGAAAAGATCAAGTGATTATGTGGCTGAAGGTATATTAGACGGTCATTGGATATCAATTTTACTGCAGGCCAGTGGAGAACAGACCCCAAACATTAGGCATTCACCAGACAGAAAAGATCAAGTGATTATGTGGCTGGGGGTACATTAGGCGGTCACCGTATAACAATTTAGATTAGATTATAGGCCCCAAAAATTATGCATTTGCCTGACAGAAAAGATCAAGTGATTATGTGGCTGGAGGTATATTAGATGGTCAGTGGATAACAATTTTACTGCAGGCCAGTGGAGTACAGACCCCAAACATTAGGCATTCACCAGACAGAAAAGATCAAGTGATTATGTGGCTGAAGGTATATTAGACGGTCATTGGATATCAATTTTACTGCAGGCCAGTGGAGAACAGGCCCCAAACATTAGACATTCACCGGACAGAAAAGATTAAGTGATTATAAGGCTAGAGGTATATTAGACGGTCATTGGATATCAATTTTACTACAAGCCAGTGGAGTATAGGCCCAAGCAATAGGCATTCACCGTACAGAAAAGAACAAGTGATTATCTGGCTGGAGGTATGCTAGGTGGTCACCGTATAACAAATTTACTGTTGGCCAGTTAGATTACAGGCCCCAAACATTAGGCATTCACCGTACAGAAAAGATCAAGTGATTATGTGGCTGGAGGTATATTAGATGGTCATTGGATATCAATTTTAGTGCAAGCCAGTGGAGTACAGTCCACATACATTAGGCATTCACCGTACAGAAAAGATCAAGAGATTATGTTGCTGGAGATATATTAGACGGTCTTTGGATATCAATTTTACTGCAGGCCAGTGGAGTACAGGCTCCAAGCATTAGGTATTCACTGGACAGAAAAGATCAAGTGATTACCATATTTTTTGCCCTATAAGACGCACCGGCCTATAAGACGCACCTAGGTTTTTGAGGAGGAAAATAAGAAAAAAAATATTTTTAATCAAAAGGTGGTCTTTTGGTGGTGGTCTGTGCATGACACTATTATGGGGGATCTGTGGATGACACACTGTCATGTGGGGGATCTGTGGATGGCACTGTTATGGGGGAACTGTGGATGGCACTGTTATGGGGGATCTGTGGATGGCACTGTTATGGGGGATCTGTGGATGGCACTGTTTATGGGGGATCTGTGGATGGCACTGTTATGGGGCATCTAATGATGGTACTGCTATCGGGTGGGGGATCTGTGGATGGCATTGTTATGGGGTGGGGGATCTGTGGATGGCATTGTTATGGGGTGGGGGATCTGTAGATGGCACTGTTTATTGGGGATTTGTGGATGGCACCGTTATGGGGCATCTGTGGATGGTACTGCTATGGGGTGGGGGATCTGTGTATGGCATTGTTATGGGGTGGGGATCTGTGGATGGCATTGTTATGGGGTGGGGGATCTGTGGATGGCACTGTTATGGGGTGGGGGATCTGTGGATGACACTGCTATATGTCATCCACAGATCCCCCTCATAACAGTGTCCCCCAATACACCGGCCCTCTGCTCACTGCAGTATTTATAAACATTAATCCTTATCCTGTTAATAAGTTTAACTAAAGCTGCGCTCTCCCCATTCCCCTGTATCAGTACAGCACTTACGAACAAGCTTCCATAGCAGGCAGAGCGGACGGCAGCAGTAACGTCACTCACTGATGTCATGCGCCTGCTTCATTCATAAAGTAGAAGGAGCAGGCGCTCGACGTCAGTGAGTGACGTTACTGCTGCCGTTCGTTCTGCCTGCTATGGAAGCTTGTTCGTAAGTGCTGTACTGATACAGGGGAACAGGGAGAGCACAGCTTTTGTTAAACTTATAAACAGGATAAGGATTAATGTTTATAAATACTGCGGTGAGCGGCGGGGCCTGGTGTAAGATTACAGTGACTGCACCGGACCCAGCCCCTAGTTCCGGACTCCAGCCCCTCCTCTCTCCCAGCTCATACATCGCAGACTGCGATGTAAAATGGAAGTATTCGCCCCATAAGACGCAGGAGCATTTCCCCCCCACACTTTTGGGGGGGGAAAAGTGTGTCTTATAGGGCGTAAAAAACGGTATGTGGCTAGAGGTATAATAGACTGTCAGTGGATAACAATTTTACTGCAGGCCAGTGGAGTACAGACCCCAAACATTAGGCATTCACCGTACAGAAAAGATCAAGAGATTATGTGGCTGAAGGCATATTAGACGGTCATTGGATAATAATTTTACTGTAGGCTATTACAAATACATGTCAAATACATATGTTTAAAAGAACAAAAAATATAAAATTGGAATAAAAACATGTCTAACAAACCCCCATCCCTCTTGACTAAACCCCAAATGATAATAGGTGAAATTCGATAACACGTGGTCTTCACTAGTGTTGAGCGAGCATGCTCGGCCAAACTGCTGTTCGGCTCGAACATCGCTATGCTCGCCACATTGCAGTGATTGGCCGAATACTGCGGGTGCTCGAGTACAATTTAATACAATGAAAGTTAATGGGAGACCCAAGCATCAAATCAGGCACCCCCTGCTCTAAAGAGAGGGTGTCTGGTTCACAAAAAAAGGTTAGAAGTGTATGGAAAACCCATCAAAATGGTTTGGAAACAGCATTAAGAGGATGGCTGGATGCTTCTTGGACTCCTATTATCTATGACAGGGATGCTCAACCTGCGGCTCTTCAGCTGTTGTAAAACTACAACTCCCACCATGCCCTTCTGTAGGCTTAAAGCTGTAGGCTGTCCGGGAATGATGGGAGTTGTAGTGCTGCAACAGCTGGAGGGCCGCAGGTTGAGCATGCCTGATCTATGACATACAATAGATAAACTGAACCACTGGCGCTAGATACTCGTATAAATGCTGCAGTGTCGCGGCTTTCCCGTATGTCCTGCTGCTAGGGAAGTGCAAATCGCAATAACAACAAAACTAGACACTGCACACAGCCAATCAATCTAAACACCCCCACCTGCTACTTTTCTCTGATCCGGTAATGCCAATAGGTATCTCCACTAAATGATCAAGATTATCTTGATTTGGATACTGTCACGGGACTTCTCGTTGTCCGAGGAGCAGGTCACGTCATGCGAGGCGCAGGTCTTTAAACAGTTCTCATGCGCAGGGGGTCTCTGCACATATAAGGCTACTAGCTGGGAGTTAGCCCCAGCCGGTGGCGAAAACTCCGCTAACCTATTGCTCGCGCTCACAGAGGAGCGGGTGGTGTCACCACTAAGAACTAAGGGTCGTCAGTAGCACCAAAAAACAATCCAACGTGTTTCGAGCAAGTTACGATGCTCTTCGTCAGGGATTCACTTGAAAGCTACTGCTGATTTCTTTATATAGACACCGCTTCTCTGCATACACCCTACCAGCGCCACGAGTCCAATGGCGCCTCATTTGAAACCAAATAATTTTATCTCAGAATTAAAACCCCTGGGTATCAGCGTGTCCATATTAAAGATCCATTACGTTTCTATCCTTGACAGACTTTTAATAAAATCTCCTCCTCATTTTCACCTAAAGGTCCAGGCCATTTTTTGCAAATCTGACCAGTGTCACTTTATGTGTGAATAACTTTAAAACGCTTGTAACGGATCCGCTTCCGTCAATGGACGCTTCCTAGCTTGCGCCGAGGACCACAAGCACCGCACTGGACACCACAACCACCGCGGACTCCACAACCGCCGTAGCTTAACTGGAGCCACGCCGTCTTCCTTACACCCTGAATGAACCTCCAGCATTCAGGACCGTGTGGGAAAGATCTCTCCTCCAGGGAATATGCAGAGCATAGCAATCCCCAGCGTGATACAGCAATTCCCTCCAATAACGAGACGAGGCTTCGTTTTGAAGGGTTAGAAAAACATGAACTGAACTGAACTCTTTATTGAGGGCTACCCGCCCGTATTTATGCAGGTCCCCACAATGCATCATGGTTTCCTCCTCTCTGCCCTGGAGACACCCGAAGAGCAATTCAATTATCTCTCAGGACAAAGGGAAATCACCAATACACATGTGGGAACAACAGGACCGGAATCCCCACCCAAATACACAAAATCCTCCCTTCTGTCTGCGATATAATTATGGATTAACATAACTATCACAGACAGTAAAAATACAGTTTTTAAACATACACTGTAACTTTAAAGCCATACATTCCATCTCCATAAAAATACATATTTAAACTCAGCATACATCAAACATAAACACTTCCAAAAATCAAACAAATCCCTCCAGCGGATCAAAAGTTAAGTGGAAGTCCTTTATGACTGACCGCAAGCACAATTTCCTGCCCAAAACAGTTCCATAGATTTGGGCTGTGCGGTCGGTCAATTTCATGCAGAAAAACGACTAAGTCCCATCTTCGAACGGGACTTAGTCTCTGGAGCTGAAAGTTCAGTATGGAAGAAGGTAAGGGTCAGCGGTGTTCGTGTATTTGCGCATCCGATTTTAGTTCCACAGAATCTTTAGTATACACCGCTGACCGCGTTCGGTCCTATTAACAGTGCAGACATGCGGCATAGTTCTGTTGCACTGTTCTTGAAGGGTAATATGTCCCGGGGCCATAGTCGTAGGGCAGGAGGCTAGCCATAAGTTTTCTATAATGCCCAGTGGCAAATGACAGTTTGTCACACATCTCCCCTTTGGGGGGAAGACTAACCAGGCACCTGACCTTCTGTCGGTCAGTGCCTCCGTTAGTCGATCCACCAACCCACAGTAACCAAATGCCTGAGTAGCCCACCCACAACAAACAGGTACAAGGGTGACCCACCCACAAGAAACAGTTACTGCACCTGGGTATTTTGCTGTGGTGATGGGGCAACATGCTGTGGGGACTTGAGGGAGGGCAGAGGCCGACTGCACTCTGCCCAGCTGCCAGCTCTTCTGCTGGGGTGCTGAGACCATAGTCCAGCTCAGTAGCCAGAGGAACATGGGAGTCAGTAGGGGTTAACATCGCCTCTGTTAACCCTGAGGCCACGTTAGGAGTTAACTGGGGAGGGAAATTTGGACTTGCCCCCTCCTCCTGTTGTCCTGGTGAGGGTAGTGGGGGATCTGGACAGGCTGTCCAGCATCCCGGTAGGTCAGGCGCAGAGACCACGGTCCCATCTGCGCCGTCTGAGTGATTGGTGTCTCCCCTTGTTATGGTACGCTGCCGCTGGGGAGAGAGGGTGCTGCGCTCCTCTTCCTGAAACACAGGCCGCCGCTGGGGAGGAAGGACGACACCTTCAGCTCCCTGGGGTACACACTGCCGCTGGGGGGGAAGGACGACACCTTCGGCCCCCTGGGATACACACTGCCGCTGGGGGGGGAAGGACGACACCTTCGGCCCCTGTAACTCACGCTTTTGCTGGGGCGCAGGGACGAAATACTTCGCTATCTCTGCCCGATATTCTGCTTCCTGCTGCAGATACTCCGCCAGTTCTCTCCTCACTTCCGGTACAAGTTCCTCTGTTAGGTGGGGCCCGTAGATAGCCAACCGCCTCTTCAGCATAGCGTCAAACCGTACGTGACTATACCAATATTCCAGCTCTGCTTGGTGTTCCCAGGATGCTGCTCCTCGCACTAGGGAAGCCATCCCACTGCTGGCACCAATGTAACGGATCCGCTTCCGTCAATGGACGCTTCCTAGCTTGCGCCGAGGACCACAAGCACCGCACTGGACACCACAACCACCGCAGACTCCACAACCGCCGTAGCTTAACTGGAGCCGCGCCGTCTTCCTTCCACCCTGAATGAACCTCCAGCATTCAGGACCGTGTGGGAAAGATCTCTCCTCCAGGGAATATGCAGAGCATAGCAATCCCCAGCGCGATACAGCAATTCCCTCCAATAACGAGACGAGGCTTCGTTTTGAAAGGTTAGAAAAACATGAACTGAACTGAACTCTTTATTGAGGGCTACTCACCCGTATTTATGCAGGTCCCCACAATGCATCATGGTTTCCTCCTCTCTGCCCTGGAGACACTCGAAGAGCAATTCCATTATCTCTCAGGACAAAGGGAAATCACCGATACACATGTGGGAACAACAGGACCGGAATCCCCACCCAAATACACAAAATCCTCCCTTCTGTCTGTGATATAATTATGGATTAACATAACTATCACAGACAGTAAAAATACAGTTTTTAAACATACACTGTAACTTTAAAGCCATACATTCCATCTCCATAAAAATACATATTTAAACTCAGCATACATCAAACATAAACACTTCCAAAAATCACACAAATCCCTCCAGCGGATCAAAAGTTAAGTGGAAGTCCTTTATGACCGACCGCAAGCACAATTTCCTGCCCAAAACAGTTCCATAGATTTGGGCTGTGCGGTCGGTCAATTTCATGCAGAAAAACGACTAAGTCCCATCTTCGAACGGGACTTAGTCTCTGGAGCTGAAAGTTCAGTATGGAAGAAGGTAAGGGTCAGCGGTGTTCGTGTATTTGCGCATCAGATTTTAGTTCCACAGAATCTTTAGTATACACCGCTGACCGCGTTCGGTCCTATTAACAGTGCAGACATGCGGCATAGTTCTGTTGCACTGTTCTTGAAGGGTAATATGTCCCGGGGCCATAGTCGTAGGGCAGGAGGCTAGCCATAAGTTTTCTATAATGCCCAGTGGCAAATGGCAGTTTGTCGCAACGCTTTTACTTATCCATGCCATTCTGAGATAGTTTTTTCGTCACATATTGTACTTCATGACACTGGCAAAATGGAGTAAAAATTTTTTTGAAAAATTTGCTAATTTTCAAGTTTCAATTTCTCTACTTCTATAATACATAGTAATACCTCCAAAAATAGTTATTACTTTACATTCCCCATATGTCTACTTCATGTTTGGATCATTTTGGGAATGCCATTTTATTTTTTGGGGTTGTTACAAAGCTTAGTTAAAAGCAAATTTTTCTGAAATTTCCAAAAACCCACTTTTTAAGGACCAGTTCATGTCTGAAGTCACTTTGTGAGGCTTACATAATAGCACATACCACCCAAAAATTGTGCCATTCTAGAAACTAAACCCCTCAAGGTATTCAAAACTGATTTTACAAATGTTAATCCTTTATGTGTTCCTCAAGAGTTAATTGCAAACAGTTATTGGTAAATGGAGATGAAATTTAGGAAGTTCTATTTTTTTTGCTAATTTTCCATTGTAATCCATTTTTTTCCAGTAACAAAGCAAGGGTTAACAGCCAAACAAAACTCAATATTTATTGCCCTGATTCTGTAGTTTGCAGAAACACCCCATATGTTTTTATTTTATTTTTTTGACCCTGTTCATCTGAGGGGTTAGGTCATGGGGTATTTTTATAGGGCAGATTCTTATGGACATGGCGATACCTAACATGTCTACTTTTTTAAATTTATTTAGGTTTTATACTATATTATCCTTTTTTTTAAAAAATGGATGACCCCTGATGGTGGGGACTCCCTGTCCTCGAACCTGGACTAAAAAGATCCTACAACAGCCCTAACACAGTGGTAGGGGTTGAATAGGTGCCTGTAAGTGGAAATGAAAAAAGCCCTAGCACTGTGTTATGACAGTCAACAAGGTAAACAGTGCATCAAGGTATATGTAGTAAATGACACCCTATAAGTAGATAGACGTAAAAAAAAATTACCCCAACGCGTTTCCCCCACTATGTGGGATCATCAGGGGGTAGGTAAACTCAATTGATATCATAGATATTGGATACCAATATTGATAAACTGATATCTGCAATTTGGGTGCGGACCACCAATAATGATATATTAGTGTCCGTTATATATTAATATCGATAATGAGGGGGCCATTAGATAATAGCAGGAGATCAATCTCATTTGGACATAATGCAGACCATAGCATAAAGAAGTTGATATCCCATGAGGTTACAATTCCATAGAGGCATCTGTGGAGGAGAAAAACATAGTATGGTATAGAACACAGCAGTGTCACGGCGGGGAATGGGGATAACCCTCCACCGTGCAATGTCAGTGGCTGCAACGCCAGATAGCAGGGAACCTCCTAATGTAACCCTGAGCTCTCCCTAGACTCCTAGCGCATGAGCCGCCTCAGAAGGTAAGGGGGCTCATGCTCACCAACCTAGGACCCTGCTATCCCTGCTATGCCCTAGGCCTGATGACAGGGCAGAGACCACCCATTCATCCTTCATCACGGGTGAATGGTGTCTCCAGAGGCCCAGAAGCAGACAGGATGCAAGACCATGGGAAAAACAGTACGGCAGGTAAGTTACACAGCAACATAACAATGCTATCCACACTTACCTGCCACAGCCATGATGGAAGGAGGCTTCAGGCTGGGAAACCCACAGTCTTGTCTTCGCTTAAACCCCTCCGGGAAAGCAAGCCCCTTCTGGAGCAACTCACCACAATCAAACCTCCAGGCAAGACCCACACCATTACTACATACAACAGGTGGGGGGAAGGAGTGACAGAAACACACCGGAGGGGACACACAGACAGCGCAAGGTAAACAAAATAATAAATAAGGGTGGCTCACACAGACCAAGACATTCATCCAGGGAGCAGAGCTCCAACACAGACTGACAACAAAATCAAACTGACCTTAGGCTCCACCACACAAACATATAAGGAGGCCTGAGGTCACACCCACCACACCTAACAGACAAAACTTAACCCTGTGCATACCAAAATGGGGAAACACCACATCCAAGGAAAAGTGCCTTACATGCAAACCAAGTTGCCAAAGGCAACCGCACGTGCAGACACAGAGTCACGACCTAGCCAAGGGTCGTGACACTCCCTCCCCTCAAAGCCCCCTCCAACCGAAAAGGGGAAGCTGGTGGGACCAAACAACAGAGAGGGGGGAGGGGCAATGCCTGATAACCGCCAGTGTCTACATCCAGAACTGCCGCTAACTAACCTGGACCGAACAAAGGTCCCAGGTCGCCAGCCACCAAAGCAGACTGGAGGAAAGAACAACTGGAGGCACTGCCAGAAAGGTGCCCGTATATCCCTCCAGAACTGCCGCCAACCTACCTAGACCAACACCTAGGTCAGAGGCAGCCAGCCATCAAAGCAGTCTGGAGAAGGAACACTGGACACTACGTCCAACTCAGGAGAACGTTCCTACTCCAGGTTGCCGCCAGCAGACGTTCCCAAACCGGCACCGAGCAGGTATACGAAGGAATGCTGCCAGCAGCCGACCAGAGCAGGGAACCCTGAGAGGGACAAGGGGATACCATCATGGGCAACGTTTAGCAAGGTGCCAGGGAAAAAGCCACCAACCGCGCTGTTAACGGTGAACCCCTTGACGCTCTCCCTCCGGAGAACGCGCATGTATGCCGAAAACGGCAGGCAATACATGCTGAACCCTCTTTCAAAGACGAGCGACTGCGGAGCCGCTATTTATTATTATGTCACGGCAGGGAATGGGGATAACCCCCCACGGTGCAATGTCAGTGGCTGCAACGCCAGATAGCAGGGAACAGGGAGCAGGTCACCTCCTAATGTAACCCTGAGCTCTCCCTAGACTCCTAGCGCATGAGCTGCCTCAGAAGGTAAGGGGGCTCATGCTCACCAACCTAGGACCCTGCTATCCCTGCTATGCCCTAGGCCTGATGACATGGCAGAGACCACCCATTTATCCTTCACCACAGATGAATGGTGTCTCCAGAGGCCCAGTAGCAGACAGGATGCAAGACCATGGGAAAAACAGTACGGCAGGTAAGTTACACAGCAACATATCAATGCAATCCACACTTACCTGCCGCAGCCGTGATGGAAGGAGGCTCCAGGCTGGGAAACCCACAGTCTTGTCCTCGCTTAAACCCCTCCGGGAAAGCAAGCCCCTTCTGGAGCTACACACCACAATCCAACCTCCAGGCAAGACCCACACCATTACTACATACAACAGGTGGGGGGGGGGGAGTGACAGAAACACACCGGAGGGGACACACAGACAGCGCAAGGTAAACAAAATATTAAATAACGGTGGCTCACACAGACCAAGACATTCAGCCAGGGAGCAGAGCTCCAACACAGACTGACAACAAAATCAAACTGACCTCAGCTCCACCACACCAACATATAAGGAGGCCTGAGGTCACACCCACCACACCTAGCAGACAAACCTTAAACCCGTGCATACCAAAATGGAGAAACACCACATCCAAGGAAAAGTGCCTCACATGCAAACCAAGTTGCCAAAGGCAACCGCACGTGCAGACAGAGTCACGACCTAGCCAAGGGTCGTGACAAGCAGGTTCCAAAATTTAGCCTCCACCAGTGACCACCAATATTAGAAACCAAAACTCACAGTCTCCACAAACATCAGAAAAGTCTAATGAGTAGCAAGATGGCATCAACACACTTAGATGTCCTAAGTCATAAAAAAATATAAACTCAGTATCACCAGAGATAGTCAGAATAATGAACACTCCTGGGGGATGTGTGTCCCTACTTACGATTAGTCGTCCATCTCTATTATAGAGCGTCCCAGCTCCTCCAGAGGCCAGCTACCGATGTGCCCAATGTCCCCCTTTTAAATACACTCCTAATAGTCAGGGTTCCCGCCCACAGACAATACGTCCGCGTCGCCTACCAATTGTCGTCACTTCCGGTCTATGAAATGAGTAATTTAATTCCGGTCACGTGATTCCGGACAGTGAAGCGCAATGGACCGCAGGTACAGATATAGTAAAAAAAATGCTGTCTGGAACATCGAGATACCGATTGACACCTAGACTACCCTTATCTTACTAGATCATATACATAACAGCCGCATAAACCGCATGGAGAGCACTAGGGCAATAAATGGATGTCACTGTCAAAGATGACCAATCTCGATGGTATAAGGTAAAAGGAAGGAACTCAGTACAGTTAGGAGGTACAGTGATTAGTGGAACCATAGTCTAGTACTGTCAATGGGCACCCTCCTTAGATTGTAGAGGGTGTCACACCTAGCAATGAGACGGTCAGATTAATTGATCAAGATAATGTTCATGTTTAAGATGCTTCCCGCATCTGGCCAGTAAAGGGATACTGAATTTTACAGGGGGCCCAGCCATATCAGACAGAGACAGCCAGGACAGGGCACCGGCTACCTTAATGGTAACAGTCAGAGAAAACTAGAGAAGTCAATCTCTCATTAATCCCGTGGGGGGACTGGGACCGGAACCGGTGTATCCATTCACATTCCTTCTGAAGGATCGGGGAGATGGAGGTACCAGTTCAAGAACCGAGAATCTTAAACATCTCGGGTCTCCCCCATGATGATCATTAACATGCAGTGCCACCAGTGTTGCATTCTTCTTCACTATGTCATTAACATGTTCAAGGATCCTCCTTCTCACCTCTCTCACTGTTTAACCTATATAGTTCATTGGACACGTACACTGGCAGATATAAATTGGCCCTTTATTCCTGCAGTTGACGAATTCCTGACCTGGAAAGTCTATTTAGGCCTCATGCACACGACCGTTGTGTGCATCCGTGGCCGTTGTGCCGTTTTCCGTTTTTTTTCGCGGACCCATTGACTTTCAATGGTTCCGTGGAAAAAACGGAAAATGCACCGTTTGGCAGCCGCATCCGTGAGCCGTGTTTCCTGGCCGTGAAAAAAATATGACCTGTCCTATTTTTTTCACGGCCAACGGTTCACGGACCCATTCAAGTCAATGGGTCCGTGAAAGAACACGGATGCACACAAGATTGGCATCCGTGTCCGTGATCCGTGGCCGTAGGTTAGTTTTTATACAGACGGATCCGAAGATCCGTCTGCATAAAAGCTTTTTCAAAGCTGAGTTTTCACTTCGTGAAAACTCAGAACCGACAGTATATTCTAACACAGAAGCGTTCCCATGGTGATGGGGACGCTTCTAGTTAGAATACACTACAAACTGTGTACAAGACTGCCCCCTGCTGCCTGGCAGCACCCGATCTCTTACAGGGGGCCGTGATCAGCACAATTAACCCCTTCAGGTGCGGCACCTGAAGGGGTTAATTGTGCTGATCACGGCCCCCTGTAAGAGATCAGGGCTGCCAGGCAGCAGGGGGCAGACCCTCCCCCCCCCCTCCCCAGTTTGAATATCATTGGTGGCCAGTGCGGCCCCCCCCCCCCTCCCTCTATTGTAATAAATCGTTGGTGGCACAGTGTGCGCCCCCCCCCTCCCTCCCGCTATTGTAATAATTCGTTGGTGGCACAGTGTGCGCCCCCCATCGGCCCCCCCTCCCTCTATAGCATTAACAACATTGGTGGCCAGTGTGCGGCCTCCCATCTCTTCCCCCCCCCCCCCCCCCATCATTGGTGGCAGCGGAGTTCCGATCGGAGTCCCAGTTTACTCGCTGGGGCTCCGATCGGTAACCATGGCAACCGGGACGCTACTACAGTCCTGGTTGCCATGGTTACTTAGCAATAGTACAATAGTAGAAGATTCATACTTACCTGCTCCAGGCTGCTGCTGCGATGTTCGTGTCCGGCCGGGAGCTCCACCTACTGGTAAGTGACAGGTCTGTGCGGCGCATTGCTAAATGAACTGTCACTTACTAGTAGGAGGAGCTCCCGGCCGGACACGAACCTCGCAGCTCCCAAGCTCCCAGGTAAAGTATGAATCTTTTACTATTGTACTATTGCTAGTAACCCGCTGCCACCAATGATCGGGGGGGGGGGGGGGCGGGGGGAAGATGGGAGGCCGCACACTAGCCACCAATGTTGTTAATGCTATAGAGGGAGGGGGGGCCAATGGGGGGCGCACACTGTGCCACCAACGATTTATTACAATAGAGGGAGGAAGGGGGGGGGCACACTGTGCCACCAACGAATTATTACAATAGAGGGAGGGGGGGGGGCCGCACTGGCCACCAATGATATTCAAACTGGGGAGGGGGGGGGTCTGCCCCCTGCTGCCTGGCAGCCCTGATCTCTTACAGGGGGATATGATAGTACAATTAACCCCTTCAGGTGCGGCACCTAAGGGGTTAATTGTGCTGATCACGGCCCCCTGTAAGAGATCGGATGCTGCTAGGCAGCAGGGGGCAGTCATGTACACAGTTTGTAGTATATTCTAACTAGAAGCGTTCCCATCACCATGGGAACGCCTCTGTGTTAGAATATACTGTCGGAAATGAGGTTTCACGATCTCACTCATATCCGACAGTATATTCTAACATAGAGGCGTTCCCATGGTGATGGGGACGCTTCAAGTTAAAATATACCATCGGATTGGAGAAAACTCCGATCTGATGGTATAAAAGGGACTCCAGACTTTACATTGAAAGTCAATGGGGACGGATCCGTTTGAAATGGCACCATATTGTGTCAACGTCAAACGGATCCGTCCCCATTGACTTGCATTGTAATTCAGGACGGATCCGCTTGGCTCCGCACGGCCAGGCGGACACCAAAACGACTTTTTTTTCATGTCCGTGGATCCTCCAAAAATCAAGGAAGACCCACGGACGAAAAAACGGTCACGGATCACGGGAAAACGGAACCCCGTTTTGCGGACCGCAAAAAAATACGGTCGTGTGCATGAGGCCTTAGTCACAGAGCACGTGATAACCTTAGATGTCAAAATAAATTCACACGCCTTAAAAAAGCCACATCTAAAAACACCTATAGGTTTCCGATCCAGCCATGTACCAATTTTGGCTGGGGGTGTAAAGTGGCTGTGTACAAGGCGATCTTTAATATTTTTTCCATGCCGATACGTGACGGCGGGGTGCTCAGTGACAACATCCGATAGATCAGAGTCCATCTGCAAAATAGCCCAATATTTTTTCAAAACACTCATAACCTCTTGGTTGGCCACATCAAAGGTGGAGACAATCCGCAGTGGTTGATTTCCCTCAAGGGCTCTCTGTCTCGGGACCAAAAGGTCAGCCCGATTCTTTCCCTGGGCATGTTTAAAGGCCTCCTTCAAAACCGTCTGCGGATATCCCCTGGCCCTGTACCTGTCCTGTAATCCCCTTGCTTCACTGAAGTAGGACTCGCCCTCAGAGCAGTTCCTCCTAACTCAGAGATATTGGCCCCTGGGTATACCATGTTTCAGGGGGACAGGGTGGTGGCTATTCCACTGGAGCAAGGAATTAGTGGCTGTGGCTTTCCTGTGTATGTTTGTCACAAGCCTATCACCCTCCTTGGTCACCCGATCATCTAAAAAGGTGATTGTGTTAAGGTCCAGTTCAAAGGTAAATCGGAGGCCAATTTCGTTTTTATTAAGGTCGGCGACAAACCTTAAGAAATCCCCCGATCCACCTTTCCACACCACGAAGATGTGGTCAATGTAGCGTGTCCAAAATAAAATGTTGTCGGCCCACCAGACCGTTTGGTCAGGGAACACACATGTATCTTCCCACCAGCCCAGGAGGAGATTGGCATAGGTCGGGGCACAGGGACTACCCATTGCCGTCCCCCTGAGCTGGTGGTAGAAACGTGCATTAAACAAACAAAAGTTATGAGTAAGCGTAAATTCCAACAACTGGAAGGTAAAGATGTTGTGTAAACCACAGTGTGTGCCTCTAGTCCTTAAAAAGTATTCAACGGCTATAAGTCCGTAGTGGTGCGGGATGGAGCTGTAGAGCGACTCTACGTTGATACTCGCCAGTAGACAGTCAGGGTCCAAATTGAGTGTTTCGATCTTGTTAAGGAAATCCATTGTGTCCCTCGTGTATGCGGGTAGGGACACAACGAACTGCCTCAGCACCTGGTCAAGGTAAACACCACAGTTTAGTGTCAGGGAATTGACCCCCGAAACAATTGGGTGACCCCTGAGGGGTGTTGTACCTTTATGTATCTTAGGCAATCCATGGAAAGTCGCTATACACGGGTTTACAGGGAGGAGAAACTCAAATTCAGATGGACTAATGACCTTGTTGTTAAGACCCCCCAATAATAACAGTTTTAGGTCCTCCAGAAAGGATGGAGTAGGGTTTGTAGATAATATCCTATATCCATCCCTATCTTTCAAAAGGTCAAGACACATGTGTAGATAGATATCCTGGTCAAGAATGACCAGATTGCTGCCTTTATCGGACGGTTTGATGATAATGGAGTCATCTTTCTCCAGTGACCTCAATGCCTGCATTTCAGCAAGAGAAAGATTGAAGGTCCTAGGATCGACTTTACCCATTCAATCAAGGTCAGTGATGTCCACATACTCGTAGTTAGACGGGGGTGGCATCCTTTTGCTCTTAGGTTTTAATGCAGTGAAAGGACCCTTGCCTGGATCACATGCACTCTCCTCACCTAGTTCAGTAAGGATCTGGTGGTCCATGAAGTCCCCCTCATCCAGCCCAAGGCTTTCACATGTCTGTCTGTTCGAGTTCTTAAAGAATTTGTGCCATTTAAGTCTCCTGCAGAAGAGATGGAGGTCCTTAGTCCATGTGAAGAGACTAAAGTTTGTGGTAGGTACGAACGAGAGTCCCCTCTTAAGAACCCCCATCTCTACTGCACTAAGAGACCTAGAGGTCAAGTTGATGATCTGAAGATTATTTATTGCCCCTTGTCTGTCCTGTCCCGTTCCCGTAGCTGATAAGGGATCTGTCTCTTCTCTAAAAAAGTTCTGTTGTAGAGGCGGGACGCTGTTGGAGGCAAAGGAAGGAGACGAAGAAGAGGAGGCATTTGGATAGCCAGTCCCGCGTGCCAACCCCCTTCTTCCCCTGTTCCCATCCCTTGGCCATCTTCTTCCCCCTCGTCTCCTAGGCCCAAACAAACCCCTATAGGATGGGCCCCCGTATGGCCTAGGGTATGAATCTGTGTCCGAGGAGTCAACGTCTGACGTCGAGATCTCAGATCCAGCTACAGGTTCTTGATGTATATACGCTCTGTTTTCTTTGAACTCACTAAGGTCACGGACAAATTGCCTGTGTTTCCGTTCCTTGATCAGGCTCTGAAATTTCTCAATGGAGGTCTGTAATGACGCCTCACGTCTAGCAAAGTCCGGATCGTCCTTATGTTTAAGAGCTACAGCTATCTGTTCCTGTAGTTTGGTGGAGGTCAATTCAAACAGTTGTTTTTCTTCCTCCAACAGCATACCCATCAAGGTCAGAGAGCTGCGGGTAAGCTCATCATCCCACCTGGTTAGCAATGTAGGTGAGGAGATCCTATCCGCAGGTCTCACCCGCAGACGAAGTCCCTTCGGGACTATCCTGTGTTCAAAATAGCTTTCAAAGGACCTAACCTCCCACCAAGATTTGATGTTGTCCTTATAACATTTATAGAGGTCACTGAAAACTTGTTTACACGTGTCCGTGAGGCCTAGTCCCGGAATATCTCTATCTGAAAAAAACATCTTTGTCTTCATTTATCAAGGCCTCTGTAAATATGGTCCCAGAAAGGAAACTGGCCATTCCAGCAATAACTAAATCCTAGTCCAGCAAGTAGAGATGCAGTCTAAATCAGGGTTAATAGACAAAAATCCAGCTCCAGCAATTAATGTAACCCTTAAAATAATAAACTTAATAAAATTGTAGAGGGTGTCACACCTAGCAATGAGACGGTCAGATTCATTGATAAAGATAATGTTCAAGTTAAAGATGCTTCCCGCATCTGGCCAGTAAAGGGATACTGAATTTTACAGGGGGCCCAGCCATATCAGACAGAGACAGCCAGGACAGGGCACCGGCTACCTTAATGGTAACAGTCAGAGAAAACAAGAGAAGGTCAATCTCTCATTAATCCCGTGGGGGGACTGGGACCGGAATCGGTGTATCCATTCACATTCCTTCTGAAGGATCTTCCTGTCCCAGTCACCCCCTCGGGGAGATGGTGGTACCAGTTCAAGAACCGAGAATCTTAAACATCTCGGGTCTCCCCCATGATGATCATTAACATGCAGTGCCACCAGTGTTGCATTCTTCTTCACTATGTCATTAACATGTTCAAGGATCCTCCTTCTCACCTCTCTCACTGTTTTACCTATATAGTCCATTGGACACGAACACTGGCAGATATAAATTGCCCCTTTACTCCTGCAGTTGATGAAATCCCTGACCTGAAAAGTCTGTTTAGTCACAGAGCACGTGATAACCTTAGATGTTGAAATAAATTCACACGCCTTACAAGAGCCACATCTAAAAACACCTATAGGTTTCCTATCCAGCCATGTGCCAGTTTTGGCTGGGGGTGTAAAGTGGCTGTGTACAAGGCGATCTTTAATACTTTTACTACGCCGATACGTGACTTAGGACATCGAAGTGTGTTGATGCCATCTTGCTACTCATTGGACTTTTCTGATGTTTGTGGAGACTGTGAGTTTCGGTTTCTAATATTGGTAGTCACTGGTGGAGGTGAAATTTTGGAACCTGCTGTGTTCTATACCATATTATGTTTTTCTCCTCCGCAGATGCCTCTATGGAATTGTAACCTCATGGGATATCAACTTCTTCTCCTCCTGCTATTATCTAATGGCCCCCTCATTATTGATATTAATGTATAACAGACACTAATATATCATTATTGGTGGTCCGCACCCAAATTGCCGATATCACTATATCAATATTGGTATCCGATATCTATGATATCAATTGAGTTTACCTAACCCCTGGTGATCCCACATAGTGGGGGAAACATGTTGGGGTATTTTTTATTTTTTTTTACGTCTATCTACTTATAGGGTGTAATTTACTACATATACCTTGATGCACTGTGTACCTTGTTGACTGTCATAACACAGTACTAGGGCTGTATACAGAGTGCATAAATTTACCCAATCTTTATAGGGGAGAGTAGATGTATAGTATTTATTTTTTCATTTCCACTTACAGGCACCTATTCAACCCCTACCACTGTGTTAGGGCTGTTGTAGGATCTTTTTAGTCCAGGTCCGTGGACAGGGAGTCCCCACAATCAGGGGTCATCCCTGGGCTGAGCACTAGTGTTCAGCGCGAATATTCGAATTGCAAATTTTTATCGCGAATATCGCAACTTCGAGAATTCGCGAAGAATAAGAATATTTGCCTCTATATTCGTTAAAACAAAATTTCGTTTCCTTTTAAGCTAATAAAATAATAGAAATATAATTTATTAGGCCCAATGCATTTAGAACAACTCACATATTATAAATCGCACACAGTAGTTTGGATGAGCCAGCTAACCATTACACGAACAGAATTTTTTTACGAATTTAATGGTAGCGAATTTTCGCATACAATATAAGAAAGAGTCAAAATTATATGAGTATTGGGAAGAGCCAGCTAACCATTACACAAACAGAATTTTTTTACGAATTTAATGGTAGCGAATTTTCGCATAAAATATAAGAAAGAGTCAAGATTATATGAGTAACTGAACACTTTTTACATGTCAAGTGAATTCTCGGCACGGTTGCTTGTCATGGAACATAACCTAGCCTTTGCCTTTGCGAAAAAAAAACGTCTTTACAACATGCGATCCGCACACAAGCTTTAAGCATTAGCAATAAGCATAGTAATACTTGACTGATGAAATGACTCGAAATTTTTCGAAAATAGTGCTATATACGAAAATCAAGAATATAGCACTATATTCGAAAAATACGAAAAATACGGCATATTCGTAATATTCTAAAAGACGGAGTTAGAGCAATATTACGAATATTCTAAAATACGAAGTTAGAGGAGTATTAAGAAATTTCATAAAATACACCTATAGATTGTAATTTAGCTAATATACTGCTAAAGTAATTTTTTTAATAGTGTACATATTTTCCAAAAACTGAAGTTCAGAAGAGGCCAAAAAAATTAGATAAGAAAAAAAAAGGATTATAGCACTATATTAGCTAAATTACAATCTATGTGTATTATACGAAATTTCTTAATATTGCTCTAGCTTCGTCTTTTAGAATATTCGTAATATTGCTCTAACTCCGTCTTTTAGAATATTACGAATATTCTAAAAGACGAAGTTAGAGCAGTATTAAGAAATTTCGTAAAATACACATATTAGCCTAGCCATAGTCATAGGAACGTTGCCTTATACAGGAAAAAAAATCGTACGAAAAATTTATTCGCATATTATTCGCGAAAAATAAAATAATTACGAATATTCGATTTCGACGAAAATAATGCGAATATTCATTCGAATATTCGCGAAATATCGCAAAATCGAATATGGCACCTCCCGCTCATCACTACTGAGCACTAGACTAGGGCGAGACTATAGGGACAGTTCTCCCCACTCTTAAGGATATCTTTATAGCTGCCTGCTGTGGAACTATCTGAGTTTATTCTCAGTGATTTTTGTTCCGTGTGTCTAATTTATTTATTTTAAGGATATTCAATTAAAGTTTATTAATTTTAAGGGTTACATTAAGTGCTGGAGCTGGATTTTTGTCTATTAACCCTAATTTAGACTGTATCTCTACTTGCTGGACTAGGAGTCAGTGGCTAAATGGAATTAAAATTGGAGAAGGGAATTATAAATTTAGTACTCCATGGAAGTGTGGTACTCCCTGAAGCAACTGTCAATGCAGAGGCCCAGATGATCGGCGTACGTGCCACACTGAGTGGTGGTGTCCTTCCGTATCTTCCTCCTGTTACACACTCTGCACTTTTTTGGGGGACCGTCCATTCTTTCCAGTATGGGGGACCACACCTGGAAAGTGTTGGCCAGGGACGATCCGAGCGCCTCCAGTTCCCGAAGTACTCCGGCCTGCTCTTTCCCGGTCAGAAAAGATCAGGTCCTTGAGGACTGCCTCATAGAACTGGAGGAATTTCCCTGTGTTGCCAGCACTCCGGGACAGCACAAAAGAGTTGGACAAGGCAACCTGCACCAAGTAGACCGCAACTTTTTTGTACCATGCCTGGATTTTGCGCATGGCGTTAAATGGCTTGAGGACTTGATCAGAGAGATCAACTCCTCCCATATACCGAATGTAGTCGGCGATACAATCGGGCTTGAGGACCGTTGCTGCGGTACCTCCCACATGAACCGGGGTGATGCCGTTACTGTGAATTGTGGACAGTACAAGGACATCCCTCTTGTCCTTATATCTGACCAGCATCATGTTTCCACTGGTAAGGATACGGGTCTCACCCCTGGGGATAGGTACCTGGAGTGGGTAGGTAGGGAGGCCGCATAGATTTTTCCGCAAGGTCCCACAAGCAGACGTGGATCTGGCGGCGAGGGACTGGAACAAGGGGATACTAGTATAAAAGTTATCCTCATACAGGTGGTAACCCTTATCTAGCAGTGGGTGAATAAGGTCCCGCACAAGTTTCCCGCTAACACCCAGAGTGGGGGGACATTCTGGGGGTTTAATACGGGAATCTCGCCCCTCATACACAAGAAACTTGTAAGTGTACCCTGAGGTACTCTCACAAAGTTTGTACAGCTTCACACCATACCTCGCCCGCTTAGAGGGAACATACTGGCGGAAAATGAGTCTCCCCTTGAAAGCAATGAGAGACTCATCAACCGCGACCTCCCTTCCAGGTACATAGGCCTCTAAAAATTTGGCCCTGAAGTGATCGATGACCAGCCTAATTTTGTACAGGTGGTCATAGGCAGGATCACCTCGTGGGGACATGCAGCATTATCTGCATAATGCAGGCATTTCTGAATGGCCTCAAACCGGATACGTGTCATGGCCGTACTGTAAAGTGGGGTCTGGTAGAAGACGTCTCCACTCGTCTGACACTGTAATGCCTGACACTGGGTTTTTCGACTAGGCCCAGGTGCAGCACGAGGCCCCAAAACGTCCTCATCTCGGCTGCACTGAACGGAGTCTAGCCACCGCCCGTAGCCAAAAATGAGCCCGGGTGTTGAGCAATGAACTGTTGGGCGTACAAGTTCGTCTGCTCCACCATCAGATTCACAATTTGGTCACTGAAAAAAAGACTAACATAGTCATATTCAGTGAAGCCCACTGTAGGAATCTGGATTCCTGCTTGGCAAACAAAATCAGGAATCACGGGCTCAAAGTCCTCTGGGGTACACCAGACAAGTTCACCGGTAGGAAGCTCAGGTGGACTTATCTGGTGGGCCGGAAAACTAGTACGAGCCCTAGAGCTGCTCGTACTAGTGTGGGTCAAAGGGCTTCTGGCATGGCGGTCCCCTTGCTCCACCTGGCTGCGTCTCCGCCGCCTTGGGGGCTCTTCATCATCACTAGATGATGAGGAGGACGCGGATGACAAGAGGAAAGTGGGGTCATCCTCGTCCTCACTGGGGCTCTTGGAGTCAGAGGCAAGCTGGGCGTATGCCTCCTCGGCCGAGAACATCCAGCGGGCCATAGGGGAGTGTGTGTGTGCATGCGTGGAAAGCTTTATTCAGTGTGCGTGTGTGTGGGGGACGGGTGTTCGCCTACTTTTCCCTTCACCTAACAGAAAAAAATAATAATTGAAAGACCCAAAAAGTGTAAAAAATAAATAAAAATGCACTGATCAGCGGTACATAGTTGATCAGTGGTGGGATGGGCGATGCACTAACATGCACTAACAGTGGCTGGACACTAAGAGTGCCGGCCACAGTCAGCGCATGCAAAAAAAAAAACACTTGCGCCTCAAAAAATTTGTGTGTGGGGGTGGGGGGGAAAGCTGCAGCACCCCAGGGTGGTCTTGGGTCGTGGGCTGTGGACCCCAGACACTCGATCCGGATGCTAAACCACAATAAAAAAAACTTTTTTTTTTTTCCCTACCTCTCCCCCACTATCCTCTCCCTACCTCTCCCTCACTGTCCCTAATATGCTGTTTTATGCCTGATGGCACAAAAAACTTACTTTATGGGCTCTGCAACCGGAGGCTCCTCTCTCTCCCCGCTCCACGAACGTGCATGAGCAGGGAGAGGAGCTCCGGCAATTCAAATCTTCCGCTCCGCCTGCCCACCTGCCCAGCCAGCCAGTCATAGGCGATCCTGAGAGGTGGCGTGACCGCCACCTCTCAGGATCTAAGGATCACTGTCCTATTCCTGGTTATCGGGTCACCAGAGACACGAATAACCTGTAAACACAGCAAACTGCGGGTCTGAATTGACCTGAGGTTTGCTGTGATCGCCGACACAAGTGGGTTACAGGACCCCCCTGGGCATTGTACCAAGGTGCCTGCTGACTGATTTGAGAAGGCACCTTGCTCTGATCTGGTGTTAAATATACTAAGTGATACAAATACATATAAACTCTTAAAAAGAGATCCCATGAAAGTTTTTAAAAAGGAATTAAAAGATGTGGTTGAAAAAGCAAAAAATTAAGGTATTTTACATAAGCATGAGAGCTTGTATATCAATATGAAGCATCTGAAAACAGTCATCTTCTATAAGAATCCAAAAATCCATTAGGATGCAAACAGGCTCCCGGGTAGACCAATAATGTCAGTTGTGGAGTGCCTTACGAGTGCACTATCTAAATATGTAGACCAATACCTTGTGCACAGGCATTGCTGACCTACCTGAAAGACACTAAACATGTACTTCAGATTTTAAACAACATCAAGTGGAAAGAGGGTTATATTATGGGTATGTTGGACGTAAAATCGCTATATACGGTGATTGAGAACAAAAAGGGTTGTGCAGCAGCGAAAAATTTCCTTTACCAAAAAGGCGAACTGTCGCACAAATAGAATTTATAGTGGAGTGCATTTTACTTATTTTGCAAAAAAAAAAACATTTTAAAATGCAAAGAGAAGTTTTACCTACAGACGTGGGGGACCGCAATGGGGACAAGGTTCCCACCACCCAATCTATACGTTGGGTGGTGGAAACAAGAATTCATACACCCCAACGGTGAGCTCCGGGCGGGCCTCATCCTCTGGAGGTGTTTTATTGATGACGTGATTTTTATTTGGGAGGGGGGGGGGGTGAAATAGCTTTGAAAAGCTTTTTAATAGAAATAAATAAATTAAAATTATTTAGATTTTACTCCTATTTTTGGTACTAAAGAAATCAACTTTTTGGACCTTACCATCTATACAACTGGGGAAAATATATGAACAAAAACATATGAGAAGCCCACATATTCTAATAGCTACATTGCCAGGGGAAGCTGCCACCTACCCCGATGGCTGCATAATATACCCAGAAGTCAATTTCTGCGTATTAAAATAAATTGTACGGAGGTGACTGAATATGAGAGGGAGGCAGAAATATTACAGAATAAGTTTGAATCCAAGGGATATAACGTGGATAAGCTTAGTGAAAGAAAAGATGAGATCAGACCGATTGAGAGGAAACAACTGTTGGATGATGTAGTAGAAAAAACTGAAAAAACTGTGAAGAGCACACAGAGAAAATTAAAAAAATTCCACCTATAATTATTCCATATAATGCACACATTCTGAGAAAAATTGTAAACAAATATTGGGACATCTTAAAAAAAGATAATAGGGAACATGAAACCTACAGTCCCATTTTTTGTAAATACTGTAAAAGAACAACTAATATAGGCAACATAATTGCACAGATAAAAAAATGCGCCGCCATAACCAGTAGGAGAAAAAACAATAAAAATCTGCCGAAGGGTTTCTTCCCATGTAGGTAATGTATGGGGTACATAAAAACCTTGAAATATACTACTAAACAAACCCAGATAAGGAATAAGGAAGGCACATATGAATACAATATCAAAGATCTTATAACATGCAATACCCAAGGAGTGATTTATGCCATAAGATGTTCCTGTGAAAAGCTATACATCAGGCGAACAAAAAGACAATTGAAGAAACGAATAAGTGAACATATATATAATATAAAGAAAAAATCAGAGGGGCACCCTCTCTCAAGGCATTTTAAAGAAAAACATGATGAGAGATTTGAGGGATCGTCATTTGTTGGGCAGGAAAAAGTGGAAAAGAAGGCAAGAGGAGGAGATTTTATTAAAAGTCTGTCAAGGAAAGAAATGCAATCGATCTTTAATATGGACATGCTGATACCCAGGGGCCTTAATTCTGAGATCAAATTATTTGGTTTTGAAAGAGGCACCATTGGACTCATGGCGCTGGTAGGGTGTATGCAGAGAAGCGGTGTCTATATAAAGAACCTCAGCAGTAGCATTCAAGTGAATCCATGTCGAAGAGCATCGTAACTTGCTCGAAACGCGTTGGCCTGTTTTTTGGTGCTACTGACGACCCGTAGCACTTAGTGGTGATGTCACCCGCTCCCCTGTGAGCGCGAGCAATAGGTTAGCAGAATTTTCGCCACCGGCCGGGGCGATCTCCCAGCTAGCAGCCTTATATCTGCAGAGACCCCCTGCACACGAGAACTGTGAAAAGACCTGCGCCTTGCATGACGTGACCTGCACCTCGGACAACGAGAAGTCCTGTGACAGTATCCAAATCAAGGTAATCTTAATTATTTAGTGGAGATACCTATCAGCATTACTGGATCAGAGAAAAGTATCAGGAGGGGGTGTCTAGTTTTGTTTTTATGTAAATCAAATCACGACACTCAAAAATTTCAAAATGAAATTAAGGTATTTACTTAGGCCACCTGTGGTTTTCAATTTAATTAGGCCAACGTTTTGGTCCTTCCGGACCTTGTTCACGGCTTTGAATCTAATGCTGACCGGAAGAGAGGTGGCGTTGCGCAACGCCACCTCTCGTCCGGTCAGCATTAGATTTGAGGCCGTGAACAAGGTCCGGGAGGACCGAAACGGTGGCCAAAATAAATATCTTAATTTCATTTAGCAATTTTCGAGTGCCGTGAATTGATTTAAATAATTACTGGGATATCTCCCCATCACAGAGCACCGAGTGAACACATCAAAAGTGGAGTGCCAGCCATCCATCTTGTATAGTTTTGTTTTTATGACATATAATAGACAACCACACAAGGGCTTTATGCCAAAAGCCAGGTATGTGAAAGCCAACAATCTATCCATGAGACAGATAACAGTAAGCATACCTAACAATGGCAGCCTTGTGCACTATGAGACATACCAAACCAGCTCTCATCTGACTGAGAGCCAATAAACCTCAAAGTTGCTTCACATATGTTGGATGGCTTGGGTGGACCTGCGCATCTAGATCAATATTATTAGGGTGACAAAAAGTTTTCTGAATATCCTAACAAAATATTTAATAACCTTTCTTTACAGTTTTGTCATGTAAAAATTCATTTGCATAAACATGGGCATATGGGAAAGACATTTGCATGGAAAATTCACGATCTACACTACTCATGAACAGCGCCATCTATTGGATTCATAGCCTTGTCATAAGACTATGAAACTAATAGATGGCGCTGTTCATGAGTCATGAATAGTGATGGACGAACATCTGCCGGGACGGTTCGCGAACGCGATCAAATGTTCGCAAACTGCAAGTTCACGGCGGGTCCCATTGATTTTGATGTCTGGCGAACCTGAAAAACCTTCAGCTCATATTTGCAGCCAAGAAAAAATTACTAGAAGTGCGCAAATAGTCCCACAACATGGACAGTGACATACTAGATGTATTATTCAAATTTGCATTCTCCATTCATGCGCATACCATTATAATTATTTTTTATAATACCGTTTGTCACTGTGTGTAGCAGAGGGAACTCAGCAAAACAGCAAACAAATGCTGCAGTACCCAAATGCACTATATAGAAAGTATATTATTGGTATACACCCTGCTTCTATCAGTTTTTGTGGGGGGCGACTGGTATATCCCACCAGTTAGAATTATTTTTCCAATACCGTTTGTCACTGTGTGTAGCAGAAGGAACACAACTAGGGTTCGTAACAAACTTTACTGTGTTCGGCACCCGGACCCGAACATTTCAGTAAAAGTTTGGGTTCGGTGTTCGGGTAATATTAATATATCGTCAGATCGGAGTTTTCTCCAATCCGATGGTATATTTTTACTTGAAGCGTCCCTATCACAATGGGAACGCCTCTATGTTAGAATATACCATCGGATTTAAGTTAGATCGTGAAAACTCAGATCCGACAGTACAGGGAGTGCAGAATTATTAGGCAAGTTGTATTTTTGAGGATTAATTTTATTATTGAACAACAACCATGTTCTCAATGAACCCAAAAAACTCATTAATATCAAAGCTGAATATTTTTGGAAGTAGTTTTTAGTTTGTTTTTAGTTTTAGCTATTTTAGGGGGATATCTGTGTGTGCAGGTGACTATTACTGTGCATAATTATTAGGCAACTTAACAAAAAACTAATATATACCCATTTCAATTATTTATTTTTACCAGTGAAACCAATATAACATCTCAACATTCACAAATATACATTTCTGACATTCAAAAACAAAACAAAAACAAATCAGTGACCAATATAGCCACCTTTCTTTGCAAGGACACTCAAAAGCCTGCCATCCATGGATTCTGTCAGTGTTTTGATCTGTTCACCATCAACATTGCGTGCAGCAGCAACCACAGCCTCCCAGACACTGTTCAGAGAGGTGTACTGTTTTCCCTTCTTGTAAATCTCACATTTGATGATGGACCACAGGTTCTCAATGGGGTTCAGATCAGGTGAACAAGGAGGCCATGTCATTAGATTTTCTTCTTTCATACCCTTTCTTGCCAGCCACGCTGTGGAGTACTTGGACGCGTGTGATGGAGCATTGTCCTGCATGAAAAACATGTTTTTCTTGAAGGATGCAGACTTCTTCCTGTACCACTGCTTGAAGAAGGTGTCTTCCAGAAACTGGCAGTAGGACTGGGAGTTGAGCTTGACTCCATCCTCAACCCGAAAAGGCCCCACAAGTTCATCTTTGATGATACCAGCCCAAACCAGTACTCCACCTCCACCTTGCTGGCGTCTGAGTCGGACTGGAGCTCTCTGCCCTTTACCAATCCAGCCACGGGCCCATCCATCTGGCCCATCAAGACTCACTCTCATTTCATCAGTCCATAAAACCTTTGAAAAATCAGTCTTGAGATATTTCTTGGCCCAGTCTTGACGTTTCAGCTTGTGTGTCTTGTTCAGTGGTGGTCGTCTTTCAGCCTTTCTTACCTTGGCCATGTCTCTGAGTATTGCACACCTTGTGCTTTTGGGCACTCCAGTGATGTTGCAGCTCTGAAATATGGCCAAACTGGTGGCAAGTGGCATCTTGGCAGCTGCACGCTTGACTTTTCTCAGTTCATGGGCAGTTATTTTGCGCCTTGGTTTTTCCACACGCTTCTTGCGACCCTGTTGACTATTTTGAATAAAACGCTTGATTGTTCGATGATCACGCTTCAGAAGCTTTGCAATTTTAAGAGTGCTGCATCCCTCTGCAAGATATCTCACTATTTTTGACTTTTCTGAGCCTGTCAATTCCTTCTTTTGACCCATTTTGCCAAAGGAAAGGAAGTTGCCTAATAATTATGCACACCTGATATAGGGTGTTGATGTCATTAGACCACACCCCTTCTCATTACAGAGATGCACATCACCTAATATGCTTAATTGGTAGTAGGCTTTCGAGCCTATACAGCTTGGAGTAAGACAACATGCATAAAGAGGATGATGTGGTCAAAATACTCATTTGCCTAATAATTCTGCACGCAGTGTATATTGGGGACGCTTCAAGTTAGAATATACTGAGAACTGTGGACATAACGGCCCCCTGCTGCCTGGCAGCACCTGATCTCTTACAGGGGGCTGTGATCCGCACAATTAACCCCTCAGGTACGGCACCTTTGGGGTTAATTGTGCGGATCACAGCCCCCTGTAAGAGATCGGGTGCTGCCAGGCAGCAGGGGGCAGTTATGTACACAGTTCTTAGTATATTCTAACTTGAAGCGTCCGCATCACCATGGGAACGCCTCTGTGTTAGAATATACTGTCGGATCTGAGTTTTCACGATCGTGAAAATTCAGATCTGAAAAAGCTAATACTATTATTTTCCGTTATAACCATGTTATAACGGAAAATAATAAAGTGAAGTTCGGGTCCCCATTGACTTTAATGGGGTTCTGGTTCGGGTCCAAGTTCGGATCAAGTTCGGGTCCCGAACCCGAACTTTTTTTTAAAGTTCGGCCGAACTCCCCGAACCCGAACATCTAGGTGTTCGCTCAACTCTAAACACAGCAAAACTGCAAACAAATGCTGCAGTACCCAATTGCACTATAAAGAAAGTACACTCACCTAAAGAATTATTAGGAACACCATACTAATATGGTGTTGGACCCCCGGAGGATGGGTACATGTTCTCATTCTGTTTACGCCAAATTCGGACTCTACCATTTGAATGTCTCAACAGAAATCGAGACTCATCAGACCAGGCAACATTTTTCCAGTCTTCATCAGTCCAATTTTGGTGAGCTCGTGCAAATTGTAGCCTCTTTTTCCTATTTGTAGTGGAGATGAGTGGTACCCGGCGGAGTCTTCTGCTGTTGTAGCCCATCCGCCTCAAGGTTGTGCGTGTTGTGGCTTCACAAATGCTTTGCTGCATACCTCGGTTGTAACGAGTGGTTATTTTAGTCAACGTTGCTCTTCTATCAACTTGAATCAGTCGGCCCATTCTCCTCTGACCTCTAGCACCCACAAGGCATTTTTGCCGACAGGACTGCCGCATACTGGATGTTTTTCCCTTTTCACACCATTCTTTGTAAACCCTAGAAATGGTTGTGCGTGAAAATCCCAGTAACTGAGCAGATTGTGAAATACTCAGACCGGCCCGTCTGGCACCAACAACCATGCCACGCTCAAAATTGCTTAAATCACCTTTCTTTCCCATTCTGACATTCAGTTTGGAGTTCAGGATATTGTCTTGACCAGGACAACACCCCTAAATGCATTGAAGCAACTGCCATGTGATTGGTTGACTAGATAATTGCATTAATGAGAAATAGAACAGGTGTTCCTAATAATTCTTTAGGTGAGTGTATATTATTGGTATATAACACCCCGCTTCTATCAGTTTTTTGGGGGAGCGACTGGTATATCACACCAGTTCTAATTATTTGTTCCAATACCGTTTGTCACTGTGTGTAGCAGAGGGAACGCAGCAAAACAGCAAACAAATGCTGCAGTACCCAAATGCACTATATAGAAAGTATATAATTGGTATACACCCCGCTTCTATCAGTTTTTTGGGGGGCGACTGGTATATCACACCAGTTATAGTATTTTTTTCTAATTGCGTTTGTCACTCTGTGTAGCTACAGTATCGCTGCAGAACTGCTCACCACTGCTGCACAATACAAATCCACTATAATATGCTTTCTATGTTAGAAAGTATATTATGTGTATTACACCCCTCTGCACTTCACACCTATCAATAGAACACCTTTGTAAAATGGCGGACAGATCGGGCCTATTTATAAGGTATGTCCATGTGCTGAAACTTTTCAATAGGCTGTCCTGTACCACCTGATGGATGTGTCATGGGTCAAAGTTCTTCACAATGTAAAAGAATATGGCAGGCGCGAATATCGCCATATGTTCGCATGTTCGGCGAATCGCGAAAGAGCAAAGTTCGCCGTGAACCGACTGCCGGGCGAACAGCAAGGCCATCACTAGTCATGAACAGCGCCATCTAATGGTTTCATAGTCTTATGACAAGACTATTAGACTATGAGTCTTATGACAAGACTATTAGTGTTGTCATAAGACTACAGGGAGTGCAGAATTATTAGGCAAGTTGTATTTTTGAGGATTAATTTTATTATTGAACAACAACCATGTTCTCAATGAACCCAAAAAACTCATTAATATCAAAGCTGAATATTTTTGGAAGTAGTTTTTAGTTTGTTTTTAGTTTTAGCTATTTTAGGGGGATATCTGTGTGTGCAGGTGACTATTACTGTGCATAATTATTAGGCAACTTAACAAAAAACAAATATATACCCATTTCAATTATTTATTTTTACCAGTGAAACCAATATAACATCTCAACATTCACAAATATACATTTCTGACATTCAAAAACAAAACAAAAACAAATCAGTGACCAATATAGCCACCTTTCTTTGCAAGGACACTCAAAAGCCTGCCATCCATGGATTCTGTCAGTGTTTTGATCTGTTCACCATCAACATTGCGTGCAGCAGCAACCACAGCCTCCCAGACACTGTTCAGAGAGGTGTACTGTTTTCCCTCCTTGTAAATCTCACATTTGATGATGGACCACAGGTTCTCAATGGGGTTCAGATCAGGTGAACAAGGAGGCCATGTCATTAGATTTTCTTCTTTTATACCCTTTCTTGCCAGCCACGCTGTGGAGTACTTGGACGCGTGTGATGGAGCATTGTCCTGCATGAAAATCATGTTTTTCTTGAAGGATGCAGACTTCTTCCTGTACCACTGCTTGAAGAAGGTGTCTTCCAGAAACTGGCAGTAGGACTGGGAGTTGAGCTTGACTCCATCCTCAACCCGAAAAGGCCCCACAAGCTCATCTTTAATGATACCAGCCCAAACCAGTACTCCACCTCCACCTTGCTGGCGTCTGAGTCGGACTGGAGCTCTCTGCCCTTTACCAATCCAGCCACGGGCCCATCCATCTGGCCCATCAAGACTCACTCTCATTTCATCAGTCCATAAAACCTTAGAAAAATCAGTCTTGAGATATTTCTTGGCCCAGTCTTGACGTTTCAGCTTGTGTGTCTTGTTCAGTGGTGGTCGTCTTTCAGCCTTTCTTACCTTGGCCATGTCTCTGAGTATTGCACACCTTGTGCTTTTGGGCACTCCAGTGATGTTGCAGCTCTGAAATATGGCAAAACTGGTGGCAAGTGGCATCTTGGCAGCTGCACGCTTGACTTTTCTCAGTTCATGGGCAGTTATTTTGCGCCTTAGTTTTTCCACACGCTTCTTGCGACCCTGTTGACTATTTTGAATGAAACGCTTGATTGTTCGATGATCACGCTTCAGAAGCTTTGCAATTTTAAGAGTGCTGCATCCCTCTGCAAGATATCTCACTATTTTTGACTTTTCTGAGCCTGTCAAGTCCTTCTTTTGACCCATTTTGCCAAAGGAAAGGAAGTTGCCTAATAATTATGCACACCTAATATAGGGTGTTGATGTCATTAGACCACACCCCTTCTCATTACAGAGATGCTAATCACCTAATATGCTTAATTGGTAGTAGGCTTTCGAGCCTATACAGCTTGGAGTAAGACAACATGCATAAAGAGGATGATGTGGTCAAAATACTCATTTGCCTAATAATTCTGCACGCAGTGTATGAAACCAATAGATGGTACTATTCATCTTGTTGGTGTGCTAGTAAGTGGTGCACCCTGCTCAACAGAGTCTACACACCGTGTAGCACTCAGCCTTTTGCATGGAAAATATGCGATAAAAATTCACGATTAAAAAATTTGTGATCTACACTACTCATGAACAGCGGCATCTATTGGATTCATAATCTTGTCATAAGAATATGAAACCAATAGATGGTGCTGTTCATGAGTCATTACAAGCAGGATACACCCTAGCAAGCTTATATTACCGCATAAAAAGTGCTGTAAGATATGTAAATGATAACAGCAATCCGATATACATCTCAGTGTTAGCGCAGGCTATTATAGGCTGAGTGTTACGCGGTATGTGGACTCTGTTGAGCAGGGTGTCCCACAATTGCTAGCGCCCCAACAAGATCAACATCTATTGGTTTCATAGTCTTATGCCAAGTCTATGAATCCAATAGATTGCGCTGTTCATGAATAGTGTAGATCGCAAATTTTCCATGCAAATGTTTTTTCAGCTGAAAAACAAGGCAGATTCTGCTCATTTGCATGTCTTTCCCATATGCCCATGTTTATGCAAATGAATTTTTACATGACAAAACTGTATAGAAAGGTTATTGAATATTATGTTAGGACAATCAGAAAGCTTTTTGTCACCCTAATGATATTGATCTAGGTGTGCAGGTCCACCTAAGCCACCCAACAGATGTGAAGCTACTTTGAGGCTAATTGGCTCTTAGTCAGATGAGAGCTAGTTTGGAATATCTCATAGTGCACAAGGCTGCCATTGTAAGGTATGCTGACTGTTATCTGCCTCATGGATAGATTGTTGCCTTTCACATAACTGGCTTTTGGCATATAGCCTTTCTGTGGTTGTATATTATATGTCATAGATAGGGTTGAGCGAACCCGGACTGTAAAGTTCGGATTCGTACCAAACTTTAGGATTTTTTGGGCCTGGAAACGAACCCGAACATTTCAGTAAAAGTTCAGATTCGGGTTTGGTGTTCGGCGATTTCTTAGCGCTTTTTGAAAGGAGCAGCCAATCAACAAGCGTTTAACTGTCTGACCTTAGAATCCATCACAGCCATGCCTACTAATGGCATGGCTGTGATTGGCCAGTGCAGCATGTGACCCAGCCTCTATATAAGCTGGAGTCACGTAGCGCTGCACGTCACTCTGCTGTTACTAGTGTAGGGAGAGTATGCTTCTGGTGATTTCAGAGAGAATAGGAGAGAATCTGTGATGAGAACTCAAATCTATCTCAGCGATCTACATGCATTTAGTTGTGTGGGTGCAGGGCACAATCTTTTTACCCTGCCCTGAGCCCAGTGACATAAAAAAATTACTTTTATCCGTCTGTTAGTTAGGTGGGCGGCGGCCATTTTATGCAAGCTTAGTGCACCAGCACTGCATCTGAGCTTTTGTTACATTCAAATCCAAGCTTGAAATACTGCACTAATAATCTGGTTTAAAAAAAATCCAACATCTGGTGTATTTGCAGGATTAGTCAGTATGCAATTTAAGCTAGAAACACAGCCATAATTTTCTGGGTTTTTAAAAACACACGTTTTTGGCAAAATCAACTATTTTACAGCCCTTGCAGCATCAGCATGTGTGAAATTCAAGGTTTATATACAGCTTTCATATTCAGTTAGTAATAAAACACACGTTTTTGGCAATATACAACATCTGGATTAGTCAGTGTGCAATTTAAGCTAGAAATTTTCTTGGTTTTTAAAAACACACTTTTTTGCCAAAATACCAAATTTTACAGCCCTTGCAGCATCAGCATGTGTGAAATTCAAGGGTTATATACGGCTGTCATATTCAGTTATTAAACAAACACCCAGTTTGGGGGAAAAACTTAAATTGCGGCCTAGTTTGGATCAGTACATGTGAGATACACCCTTTACATACTGTGGTTCTATTTACTTATTTGAAATACAACCATTTTGGGCAAACAAATTTAATTGTGGCCTAGTCTGGATCAGTCGGTGTGAGATACACCATTTAGATACTGTGGTTATATTCTTCCATTAATAAAACACCCTTTTTTGGGCAAAATACACAATTTTCTGGCCTTGCAGCATCAGCACGTGTGAAATTCAAGGGTTATATACTGCTGTCATATTCAGTTATTAAATAAACACCTGTTTTGGGCAAAAAAGTTTATTTTGAAACCTTTGCTGCATATGTCATTGTGAGATACACCCTTTACATACTGTGGTTTTATTCAGTTATTTGAAATACAGCCATTTTGGGCACAAATCTTTAATAGCGGCCTAGTCTGGATCAGGGCGTGTGAGATACACCCTTTACATTCTGTGGTTCTATTCATTTATTTGAAATACAGCCATTTTGGGCAAACAAATTTAATTATGGCCTAGTCTGGATCAGTCGGTGTGAGATACACCATTTAGATACTGTGGTTATATTCTTCTATCAATTAAACACCCTTTTTTGGGCAAAATACACAATTTTTCTGGCCTTGCAGCATCAGCACGTGTGAAATTCAAGGGTTATATACTGCTGTCATATTCAGTTATTAAATAAACACCCGTTTTGGGCAAAAATGTTTATTTTGCAGCCTTTGCTGCATATGTCATTGTGAGATACACTCTTTACATACTGTGGTTCTATTTAGATATTTGAAATACAGCCATTTTGGGCAAACAAATTTAATTGCGGCTTAGTCTGGATCAGTCGGTGTGAGATACACCATTTAGATACTGTGGTTATATTCTTCTATTAATAAAACACCCTTTTTTGGGCAAAATTCTAAATTTTTCTGCCCTTGCAGCAACAGCACCCTTTACATACTGTGGTTCTATTAAATTATTAAACAAACACCCATTTTGGGCAAAAAACTTTAATTGCGGCCTAGTCTGGATCAGGGCGTGTGAAATTCACCCTTTGCATACTGTGGTTCTATTCAGTTATTAAAAAAACACCTATTTTGAGCACAAATCTTTAATTGCGGCCTAGTCTGGATCAGGGCATGTAAGATACACCCTTTACATACTGTGGTTCTATTCAGTTATTAAACAAACACCCATTTTGGGCAAAAAACTTTAATTGCGGCCTAGTCTGGATCAGGGCTTGTGAGATACACCCTTTACATACTGTCGTTCTATTTAGGGCAAGATCCGAAATTTGAAAAATATGAGGAGAGCGTCAAATAAGGGTCGTGGCCCAGGTCGTGGTGCTGCTGGTGGAGCTCCTGTTGCAGGGAGAGGACGTGCTCGATCTGTGCCAGCTACACGCACAAGTGAAACCCCTTCCACAGGTGCGAGTAGGCGACTGAGCCTGCAGCGGTATTTGGTCGTGCATAATGCGGCTCTACGAATGGCGAGGCCCGAACAATTACAGGTGATAGTAGATTTGGTTGCTGACAGTGCCTCTAGTTCCTTCACATTGTCTCCCACCCAGTCTCCTGCTGAAAGATCAGAGTTGGCACCTGCAGCCGATGTCCATCAGTCTTTCTCCTCACCCCCTTGCAAATCAGCCAAGCAGTCTGAGCCCCAAGTCATGCAGCAATCTATTCTGCTTTTTGATGACCCTGTTAGCAGGGTTTCCCAGGGCCATCCACCTATCCCTGCCGCCGAAGTGGAAGAGATTAGGTGCATCGATGCCCAACCACTTATGTTTCAAGATGAGTACATGGGAGGACCATCACAGCACGTCTCGGATGATGACGAAACACAGGTGCCAGCTGCTGGGTGAAGGCTTGGTGGAAGATGATGTGGAGGACGATGAGGTCCTCGACCCCACATGGAATCAAGGTCATGTGAGTGACCTATGTAGTTCGGAGGAAGAGGCGGTAGTCGCACAGAGCCACCAGCACAGCAGTACGCCTGCTACTGCCCACCGCAGCAAGGGACAGAGCACACCAAAGCCAGCTCCAAGGAGTTCCCTGGCGTGGCAGTTCTTCAGACAATGTGCTGACGACAAAACATAAGTGGTTTGCACGCTGTGCAATCAGAGCCTGAAGCGAGGCCTAAACGTTCTCAACCTGAGCACAACCTGCATGACCAAGCATCTAAGTGCTAAGCACGAGCTGCAGTGGAGTAGACACCTCAAAAACCAAGAAAGGTCTCTGGCTCCTCCTGCTTCCTCTTCTGCTGCAGTCTCGGCCTCTTCATCTACCTCTGGAGTGACAGTGTCACCTGCCACCCCGCAAAAAGAAGATCTGCCACCTGGGTCACCAAGCATCTCCACAATGTCCCACGGAAGCGTTTAGCTCTCCATCTCCCAAACACTGGAGAGGAAGAGGAAGTACCCACCTACGCACCCGCAATCCCTAGCCCTGAATGCCAGCATTTCTAAATTACTGGCCTTTGAAATGCTGTCATTCTGTCTGGTAGAGACAGATAGTTTTAAAGGCCTTATGGCGGTGGCTGTCCCACAGTATGTCGTGCCCAGCCACCACTACTTTTCCAGGCGAGCCATCCCTTGCCTGCACAACCAAGTGGGGGACAAAATAAGGTGTTCACTGCGCAACGCCATCTGTGGCAAGGTGCACCTCACTACGGATATGTGGACCAGTAAGCACGGTCAGGGACGTTATATCTCCATAACAGCACACTGGGTAAATGCAGTAGCGGCTGGGCCCTTAGGCGGATAGCAGTTTGGCACATGTCCTTCCACCACAGAGGATTGCAGGGAGCTTTAGTTTGCCTCCTGTTGCTTCCTCCTCCTACTCATCCTCTACCAGCTCCTCATTCGGTCAGCGTAACACCTGAACCACCAACTTCAGCACAGCCAGGGGTAAACGACAGCAGGCAGTTTTAAATCTTATCTGTTTGGGGAACAAACCTCACACCGCGCAGGAGCAGGAGCTGTGGACGGGCCTTGAACAACAGATCGATGAGTGGTTGGTGCCAGTGAGCCTCAAGCCTGGCCTGGTGGTGTGCGGTAATCTGCGAAATCTCATAGCAGCTCTGGGACTAGCCGGTTTGACGCACATACCTTGCCTGGCGCATGTGCTGAATTTGGTGGTGCAGAGATTCCTTAAAAAATTACCCCGATATGTCAGAGCTGCTGCATAAAGTGTGGGTCGTCTGTGCGTGCTTTTGGCGTTCTCACCCTGCTGCTGCTCGCCTGTCAGCGCTGCAGCGTAACTTTGGCTTTCCTGCTCACCGCCTCATATGCAACGGGCCCACATGGTGGAATTGCACATGCTGGCCAGACTGTGCGAGCAGCAGCAGGCGATAGTGGAGTTTCAGCTGCAGCATGCACGAGTGAGTCGCTTGGCGGAACATCACCTGTTTTCCTTCCGAGCCCTGTGTTCCTTGTTGCGCTGTTTCGAGTACTCCACCAATATGGCCAGTGCCGATAACGCAGTTCTCAGCGTAACTATCCCACTTCTATGCCTCCTTGAAAAAAACGCTGCTAACAATGATGGAAGAGGATGTTGCACAGGAGGAGGAGGAGGAAGAGGGATCATTTCGTAGGGTTTCCGGCCAGTCATTCACAAGTGGCTCTGAGGGTGGGTTCCTGCACCCACAAATGCCAGGTACACAATTTTCCAGCCAGGGCACAGTTCTGGAGGATGACGAGGTGGAGGATGAGGAGGAGGAGATGGAGGAGCAGGAACCATGTTCACAGCAGGGTGGCACGCAGACCAGGTCATGGCCATCACTGGTGCGTGGATGGGGGGCTACAGAGGACACAGATAATACACCTCCAACAGAGGACAGCTTTTCGTTGCCTCTGGGCAGCCTGGCACACATGAGCAATTACATACTGCAGTGTCTTCGCAATGACCGCCGAGTTGCCCACATTCTAACTTGTGCTGATTATTGGGTGGCCACGCTGCTGGATCACCATTACAAGGACAACGTACTGTCCTTAATTCCATCACTGGAGCGTGATCCTAAGATGCGCGAGTACAAGCGCATGCTGGTAGTCGCGCTGCTAATGGCATTCCCATCTGACAGAGGGGGCAAAGTGGAAGCACAAGGCGAAGGCAGAGGAAGAGGAAGAGGTCGCTAACGCAGCTGGGGCACCTCAGAAGGAAGGGTTAGCATGGCCGAAATGTGGAAAAGCTTTGTCAGCATGCCACAACAACCAGCACCACCAGCTGATATGGAACGTCTTAGCAGGAGGCAGCATTTCATCAACATGGTGGAGCAGTATGTGTGCACACGCCTACACTTACTGAATGACGGGTCTGCCCCCTTCAACTTCTGGGTCTCCAAATTGGGCACATGGCCTGAGCTTACCCTTTACGCCTTGGAGGTGCTGGCCTGCCCTGCAGCCAGTGTATTATCTGAACGTGTGTTTAGCACGGCAGGAGGCGTCATCACAGACAAGCGCAGCCGCCTGTCCACAGCCAATGTGGACAAGCTCACGTTCATTAAAATGAACCAGGCATGGATCCCACAGGACTTGTCCGTACCTTGTGCAGAATAGACATGTATACCGGCCTTAACCAGCCATTGTTATACTGCAGCGCAATTGCTCATTCTTATATTTTGGATATTTCACACTCTTTTGGAGTGTACCCTAATAAAAAAATATATATATAATAATTAAAACCAAAAACCAGTGTTGGCAACCTCGTCCTTCTCCACCGCCGCTTCCACCTACACCACTACGTCCACTGCCTCCTCAAACTCCTACTCCATATGGAACTCCATTACATTTTTGGGTGAGATTCACAAATTTTTGGGTGTGATGTACCACTGCTATACCTAGTAGACAGGTAAAAAAAAAAATATAAAAATTTGTCAGTTACATTATCGGGTGAAATTCACCAATTTTTGGGTGTGATGTACCACTGCTATTCCTAGTAGACAGGTAATAAATTTAAATTTATTATTTTTTTTTCATTTTCGCTTGACAATATATATATATATTTTTTCTGTAATAGACCCCTGCTCTACAAAGTAGTCAGGTTAATAAATTTCTGTAATTTTTCTGTTACATTCTTGGGTTGACATTTTACAATTTTGGACGTGAATAAACCCCTGCTCTGCATAGGTGATAGGGAATAAAATTTCTGAAATTCTTATTTAATTGATGCACGCCACCTCCTTTCATTAAATGCTTAAACTTTAAAAAGTTGTCCCACATTTGTGCTTCAATAATTTTTCCCACATTTGCGCTTTAATAATTTGTCCCACATTTGCACTTAAATAATTTGTTCAACATTTGCGCTTTAACAGCTTTTCCCACCTTTTTGCTCGTCCAAATTTTTTTTTTATCCATGTATCTCCTTTGGATGTGGTCTCTCTTTCTCACGCTCCCTCTCCGGCGTGGAACCCTGATTCGCCGATAACTGTGATCAACATGGTCGGCTCAGAAAAGAACATCAAAAGTTGATAGAGAAGATATCCAAATTGATGGTGGACGTCACGGGGGCACCTCTGCATAGGTAACAGGAACATAAATTTTAAAAAATCGTCTGTTACATTGTCAGGTGACATTTTTCTAATTTTGCCTGATAGAAACCCCTGCTCTGCATAGGTGATAGGGAATAAAATTTAAGAAATTCTTCATTAATTGATGCGCGCCACCTCCTTTCATTCAATGCTTAAACTTTAACAAGTTGTACCACATTTGCGCTTCAATAACTTTTCCCACATTTGCGTTTCAGTAATTTGTCCTACATTTGCGCCTCAATAACTTTTCCCACATTTGCTCTTCAGTAATTTGTCCCACATTTGCGCTTCAATAACTTTTCCCATATTTCCGCTTGTAACGGACCGTTTCAGCAGACAAGGGGTTAAAATCCGTTTAGGCGATGTGCCTCTTTCTGAGAGACAGGCACAGCTACTGCAGGACACCAAACCCCCTAACTGGATACAAAGTAGCACTCCAAACTGGAATCTCACGAATAGCTGCTAGCAGACGAACAGGAATCAGCTTACACTCCTGGCAATCAGTCTCTAACAGCATACAGCGGATCCCCCCAATAACGAGACAAGGCTCCGTGTTGAGGGTCAAGCAGTGGTCTGAGGTGCTGGCACACCCAGCCTGTTTTTTATTACAGTTTTTGCAATTACAGGTCAGCCCACAGGGAGGTATAAAACAACCAAGCCCATCTGGTGTACACGCCCCTAGGGGACCAGAATGAAGACTTGTGACATAGGACAGATATGCAGCACTGTAGGATACACAGAGACAATACATCCCCACAATGCATCATGGTTTCCTCCTCTCTGCCCTGGAGACACCCGAGGCGTAATCCAATTATCTCTCAAGACAAAGAGAAATCACCAATACACATGTGCAGACAACAGGACAGACATCACCATTTAAACACACAATGGGACAATGGCACAATAGAAAAACACCCAGCATATTCCTCCCAAGCTGACAAGTTACACTTATTATAAATTGTTACAACTTTGTGAGTTTACATTGGCCATACATATAACTTACATCAATTTAAACAGTATAACTTGGGGACAAACCTATCCAAAATTCACTTGAATAGGTTCAGGGGTTTAAAGGGTTTCTATCACTTCGTTTCACCTATTTAGCTTTCAGACACTAGCGATCCGCTAGTGTCTGCTTTATCTAACCATCCTAATATAAGAGCTTATTGTCCTGCCGTTTAGCTAAAAAAATAACTTATATAGATATGCAAATGAGCCTCTAGGTGCTATGGGGGCGTGATTAGCACCTAGAGGTTCCGTCTACCTTAACAAACTGCCGCCGCCCAGCGCGTCCCTCCAGCCCGCCCATCTCCAGCTGAAGCGATCCTCTCCGTGCGCGTCTCTGTTCTGCGCATGCGCAGTGAATGTCTGATCGCTTCCCTGCTCAGACATCTCCACTGCGCCTGTTCCTCGGAGCACTATGACGTCATCGGCGCAGGCGCAGTGGAGATGTCTGAGCAGGGAAGCGATCAGACATTCACTGCGCATGCGCCGAATACGAGGAGCATCGCATTCCGGAGGAGATGGGCGGGCTGGAGGGACGCGCTGGGCGGCGGCAGTTTGTTAAGGTAGACGGAGCCTCTAGGTGCTAATCACGCCCCCATAGCACCTAGAGGCTCATTTGCATATCTATATAAGTTATTTTTTTAGCTAAACGGCAGGACAATAAGCTCTTATATTAGGATGGTTAGATAAAGCAGACACTAGCGGATCGCTAGTGTCTGAAAGCTAAATAGGTGAAACGAAGTGATAGAAACCCTTTAAAAGTTAGTATGGGCCATAATCCTGAGGCAAGAGGCTGATAAACAGGCCTCTCCAAAACCCAGTGGCGAGGTTGGTTTCGCCACACCGCTCGATCCCAAAAAAATGTAATCCATTTATTTCCCTTGGATGTGGTCTCTCTTTCTCACGCTCCCTCTCCGTCGTGGAACCCTTATTCGCCGATAACCGTGATCAACATGGTAGGCTCAGAAAAGAACATTGAAAGTTGATAGAGAAGATATCCAAATGGATGGTGGACGTCACAGGGACGTGCGATCAGGCAGAAGTTAGCTAGAGTCAACAAAGCGGCAGCAGGGCCTCTCCTGGCTAACGTTTACAAATCAAAAATACCACAGTGACATTCCCTATAATTTTTTATTAATAATTCCAGTAACAGGGCATCTTAAGAGTCCTGTATTGTTGTTTATCGTCACTACCTCCCCGAGTCGGGAGTGGGTAATTGCCGCGCGCCCCCTCTTTAATTCGGAAGCTTATGCTTCAATACTTTGTCCCACATTTCCACTCAATTACAATTAATTTCATCTATTGACCTCCCTTGCATGGGGCATCCTTTTCTCAGGCTCCCTCTCCGGCCTGGAACCCTAATTCCCCGCCACTCGTGATCACCATGGTAGGTGCATAAAAGAACATTGAAAATTGATAGAGCAGATATCAAATTGAATTGTGAACATCACGGGGACGTGCGACATGGTGGGGCAGTAAGTGTGCACATACCTACACGAACTGACTGACAGTGCGGATGCGGTGCGATTTTCACGCACGGTTGCTAGGAGACGATCAAGATGGGGACCCGATCATTATTATTTTACCTTATAACATGGTTATAAGGGAAAATAATAGCATTCTTAATACAGAATGCATAGTACACTAGGGCTGGAGAAGTTAAAAAAAAATAAAAAATAATTTAACTCACCTTAATCCACTTGTTCACGCAGCCCGGCTTCTCTTCTGTCTTCATCTTTGCTGTGCAGTAGGAAAAGGACCTGTGGTGACGTCACTGCGCTCATCACATGGTCCGTCACATGATTCATCACCATGGTGATGGACCATGTGATGAGCGCAGTGACGTCACCACAGGTCCTTTTCCTATTGCACAGCAAAGATGAAGACAGAAGAGAAGCCGGGCTGCACAAACAAGTGGATAAAGGTGAGTTAAATTATTGTAAAAAAAATTTAACCTCTCCAGCCCTATTGTACTATGCATTCTGTATTAAGAATGCTATTATTTTCCCTTATAACCATGTTATAAGGGAAAATAATACAATCTACACAACACTCAACCCAAACCCGAACTTCTGTGAAGAAGTTCGGGTTTGGGTACCAAACATGCCGATTTTTCTCATGCGCGTGCAAAACGCATTACAATGTTTTGCACTCGCGCATTTTCCCGCAACGCACCCGCATCTTATCCGGCCCAAAAACATGACGCCCGTGTGAAAGAAGCCTAAGTGATTTTGTGGCTGGAGGTATATTAGACGCTCATTGGATATAAATTTTACTGCAGGCAAGTGGAGTATAGGCCCCAAACATTAGGCATTCACCGGACAAAAAAGATCAAGTGATTATGTGGCTGGAGGTATATTAGACGGTCTTTGGATATCAATTTCACTGCAGGCGAGTGGAGTATAGGCCCCAAACATTAGGCATTTACCAGACAAAAAAGATCAAGTGATTTTGTGGCTGGAGGTATATTAGACGGTCAGTGGATAGCAATTTTACTGCAGGCCGGTGGAGTACAGGCCCCAAACATTAGGCATTCACCGTACAGAAAATAACAAGTGATTATCGGCCTGGATGTACATTAGGCAGTCACCGTATAACAATTTTACTGTTGGCCAATTAGATTATAGTGATGAGCGGCAGGGGTCATATTCGAATTTGCGATATTTTTTTTTTACTCGAAAAATCAGAAAGATAATGATTGTGTAATATGCGAATTTTTGGAATTCGAATTTTTGAATTCAAATTTTTTATCGCAAATTTTTCAACTTACAACTATTAGACAAAGAAGATTATAGCACTATATTAGCTAAATTGCTCTATATTCGATTTTTTTCGAATATTCTCTATATTGCTATAACTTAGTTTTTTCGAATATTCGTACTATTCTAAAACAAGAATATTTAGCAATATAGCGAATATTCAAAAAAAACGAATATAGAGCAAAATTCGCAAACACTACTACTCCTAAAGTCAAGTATATTGCAGACTTCTTATTGGCCCACAAGCTAGAAGCAGTGAGGGATCATGTGTACTGCTAAAAAAAATAATTAAAAAAATCGAAAAGAAAAAAAAAAGAAAAAAAATTTGAATATTCAAAATTACGAATATATATAACTATATTTGAAATATTCGCGAATTTTCGAAGTACCTATATTCGCAATAAAAATTCGAAATTGAAATATTCGTGATCAACACTATTAGATTATAGGCCCCAAAAATTATACATTCATCGTACAGAAAAGATCAAGTGATTATGTGTCTGGAGGTATATTAGACGCTCATTGGATATCATTTTTGCTGCAGGCCAGTGGACAATAGGCCCCAAACATTAGGCATTCACCGTACAGAAAAGAACAAGTGATTATGTGGCTGGAGGTATATTAGACAGTCATTGGATAAAATTTTTACTGTAAGCCAGTAGAAATATATGTCAAATACATATGTTTAAAAGAACTAAAAATATAAAATTGGATTAAAAATATGGCTAACAAAATCCCCCTCTCTTGAATAAACCCCAAATGATAATAGTTGAAAATTCAATAACACGTGGTCGTCACAAGTGTTAAATTTCTCCAAGGCCCTAACAATTAGTAATTTACCGTACAATAAAGATCAAGTGATTATGTGGCTGAAGGTATATTAGACGGTCATTGGATAACAATTTTATTGCAGGCCAGTGGAGTACAGGCCCCAAACATTATGCATTCGCCGGACAGAAAAGGCCTTTTATGACGCTTTATTTACATAGGACAGGGACCATTCTTTGTTCTGGATGGTGGAAGATATGTGTGGGCTGGCATGAGGAAATTCAATTAAACGTGGTCGTCACAGGTGTTGAATTCCTCCGAGATCCATGCCTCATTAATTTTTAGAAATGTGAGGTAGTCCACCCTGTCCTGAGCTAGGTGAGTGCGCCTATCGGTCACGATCCCCCCTGCTGTGCTGAATGTCCTTTCGGACAGGACACTCGACGAGGGGCAAACCAAGAGTTCCATGGCAAATTGTGCCAGCTCTGGCCACAGGTCAGGCCTGCATACCCAGTAGTCCAGGGGTTCCTCGCTTCTCAGAGCGTCCACATCGGCTGTTAACCCGATGTAGTCAGACACCTGTCGGTTCAGGCGCTCCCTGAGGCTGGATCCGGAGGGTGGTTTTCGATGGGTTGGCTGCAAGAATGATATCATATTCAAAGTGACCAACACATCTTTAAACCACCCTCTTCTTGCTTGCATGCGCGGTAGAATTGGTACCCGCTCCTGTATCTCTATGGGTGGAAGTTCCTCTGCCAGCGCCCTCAACAGCAGAATGCAGTATCTCTCATAGCAAGGCCTGGAAATGCTGCATTCTGACAGTCCTTTGTGATTCTGGTAACATGTCCGCCATTTTGTTTTTGTATTGGGGGTCTAAGTACGTTTCCACCCAGTACTGGTCCTTGCCCTTTATGCTTTTTTAACGGGGGACCCTCTTCAAACACTGGATTATGAAAGCCCCCATTTTCACTAAATTAGAAGTGGTGGAGTGGCCTGGCTCCTGCTTATTAACCAGGAGAATATCATCCTTGGTCTCTTCCCCCCAGCCACTGACAACACCAGGGTTCCCCGAAAAGTTTAAAGGCTGCTCTTCTTGCTCCTCCTCCTCCCCCCTGCCACCATCCTCCTCTTCAGACTCCTGCTGACTTGTCTCAGATGGAGTAGCCCCCTGGAAAATCATCCAACATTGTGACTTCCTCATCTTCCAGCTCCTACTCCATGACGGGTTTGTGGGTTCTGACGGTGTTGCTCCCACTGGGCTTGGTGATGGGAGCTGAATGATAAATAATTGATGCTATGTATACGTCCCTACATTGTCGATACTAAAATATTACTGTCTGATGGCAACGCTAAAACAAAATAATGATAAACTTTATTACTTTATTAATTAAAACCGGAGTCAAAGACTCATAACTCAAAAGTATCAGGCTAGGGTATTTCCCTAAGGTGCGGGGAAGAGATATACAAGTAGCTTGTGTATCTCCTATCCCTAAATGTATTGCTAGGGTCTAGGAGGGTGTTATCTCTAAACCCTATTGAGACTTGGTAACACCGTCAATGTGCGCATCAGTATTACTCTGGAATCTGGATATGGACACCTCCTCACACATAAGGTAGGTGTATTGTCCAGTATGCTATCACTGCTATACAAGAGCTCACCACAGGGATAGTACTATGGTGTTTGTGAAAACCGCCAGGAGTCACTTTCCCTGCTCTACGCGTTTCTTTGTGGTGGTTCGTCAGGAGGAAGTACAGGAGGTAACTTAGTATTAAGAAATTGAATCCCTACACAGAGTGGCGTGCAGGATCGCAGTGTATCGGTGCTGTGATGCGTAGAGCAGGGGTAGTGAGGGCTGCACTCAGGGATAGTGTTATTATCGGAGGTGTCCAGAGTGGATAATCAGCTGTTTCCACTTGGACTCCTGCCGGTTTTCACACACACCATAGTACTATCCCTGTGGTGAGCTCTTGTATAGCAGTGATAGGATACTGGACAATACACCTACCTTATGTGTGATGAGGTGTCCATATCCAGATTCCAGAGTAACACTGATGCGCACATTGATGGTGTTACCAAGTCTTAATAGGGTTTAGAGATAACACCCTCCTAGACCCTAGCAATACATTTAGGGATAGGAGGCACAAAAGCAACTTGTATATCTCTTCCCCGCACCTTGGTGATATACCCTATCCTGATACTTGAGTTATGAGTCTGTGACTCCGGTTTTAATTAATAAAGTAATAACGTTTATCATTTTGTTTTAGCATTCCTATTAGGTAGTAATGTCTTTGTGATGGGAGGCCAGGTGCCTTCTTAAGGCGGTCATCTCTAGGTGAGTGTTGGGCTTGCTGCGACTTATGCGTTGACAGCACAGGCTGCAGATGGCAACACTATTGTCAGCAGTTGATACGTTAAAAAGAGCCCTCAATGCGGAGCCATGTGCCGGCGTCCTGGGAGCAGTAGATATGACCGTTCATGGTGGATGGCTCTCTCCAGATACATTTGCAGTCTGCATTTTGCCTCCTGTGCACTGCAAGTTCTGCCTGCTTCTCCTCTTTCTACCCCCTCTCTGCTGCTCTGTCTTTCCCTCTGAACTCCTCTCCTCTTCCTCTCTTATGGGCACCCATGTGACATCCATCGACACGTCATCATCGACACCTTCACCACCACTGACATTAGAGATTTCTGAGTAGGCAGCAACAGCGGGGACATCCGTCCTTGGGCTGATCTGGTGTACTTTCGTCAGACCGCTTAGTGGCGGCCGTTGCTACCTCCTCTTCCGGATACGATGCAGTGCATCGGTAAGGTCTGGGATTGGATGGGAAAATTATTCCTCTGGCTTAAGTGGAGTGGCTATGGTGGTGGTGGTGGTGAACACAGCAGAGAGCGAGCAGGGTGCAGATACAGAGGATGAGGAAGGTGCAGAAGCGGAAGGCTGAGTGAGCCACTCAACCAACTCTGGTGCGTCCTTTGACGTGATCGCACGCACCTTCTACAACTTCCCACTTAGGCTCCGGCCTGGTGCACCTGCCCAACCCCTACCACCCCTGCGGAAAGGCCTGCCTCCTTCTCTGCCTGTCATTTTCAAAATGACCCTGTGACAAAGTCCCTATAGAAGAGCAGTATTTGTGGAAGTAAGTATATTGCAGGCCTCAATCAATATTTGGTGGAAGCCGGAATATCAAACCCCTTAATCAATATTTGGTTAAATCCGGTGTATCGTAGGCCTCAATCTATATTTGGTGGAAGCTGGTATATCAATCCCCTCTACCAGTATTTTATCGAAACAGGTATATAGAACCCCTTAATGAGTATTCGCTGGAAGCTGGTATATCAAACCCCTTAATCAATATTTGGTGGAAGTTGTTGTATTGCAGACTTAAATCAATATTTGGTGGAAGCAAGTATATCAATCCGCTCTATCAGTATTTTGTGTAAACAGGTATATAGAACCCCTTAATGAGTATTTGCTGGAAGCTGGTATATCAAACCCCTTAATCAATATTTGGTGGAATCTGGTGTATCGCAGGCCTCAATCAATATTTGATGGAAGCCGTTATTTCAATCCCCTTTATCAGTATTTTGTGGAAACAGGTATATAGAACCCCTTAATGAATATTTGCTGGAAGCCGTTATATTAAACCCCTTAATCAATATTTAGTGGAAGCTGTTCTATCGTGGGCCTCAATCAACATTTGGTGGAAGCTGGTATATCAATCCGCTCTATCAGTATTTTGTAGAAACAGGCATATAGAACCCCTTAATGAGTATTTGCTGGAAGCTGGTATATCAAACCCCTTAATCTATATTTGGTGGAAGTCGGTGTATCGCAATCCTCATTCAATAATTTGTGGAAGCCAGTTTATCACACCCCTCAATTAATATCTTGTGGAAGCCAGTGTATCACACCCCTCAATCAGTATTTTGTGGAGGTTGGTGTATCACACCCCTCAATCAATATTTTGTGGAAGGCGGTGTATCACACACCTCAATCAGTATTTTGTGTAAACATGTATATCAAACCTCTTAATCAGTATTTTGGATCCCTTAATCAGTCTTTTGGCGGCAACAGGTATCTCACACTAGTTGCAATTAGTTTTTCCAATAGCGTTTGTACCTCTAACTAGCTGCGGTATCTCAGCAGAACCGCACACAACTGCTGCACAATACTAATGCACTATAATATTCTTTCTATGTTAGAAGGTATATTATAGGTATATCACACCCCTCAATTAGTTTTTTTGGGGGGCAACAGTTATATCACACCAGTTGCAATTAGTTATTTGAATAGCGTTTGTCCCTCTATATAGCTGCGGTATCTCAGCAGAACCGCACACAACTGCTGCACAATACAAATGCACTATAATATACTTTCTATGTTAGAAGGTATATTATAGGTATATCACACCCCTCAATCATTTTTTTTGGGGGGGGGAAACAGGTGTATCACACCAGTTGCAATTACTTACTCTAATACCGTTTGTCCCTCTATCTAGCTGCAGTATCTCAGCAGAACCGCACACAACTGCTGCACAATAAAAATGTACTATAATATACTTTCTATGTTAGAAAGTATAAGTATATCACACCCCTCAGTATGTGACACCTATCGATAGCACACCTATACCAGACCTTAAAAGGACTTTTGTGGCCCTATTAGCTAGCGTTTGTTGTCCCTAACAGTCTCTCCCTGCTCCACACAGCAACCTCTCCCTACAGTGGCAAAAAACAGAATGTAAAATGGCTGCCAGATCGGGTTTATTTATAGGTTACGGGGTTTGTCCATGTGCTGAAACGTCTCAATTGGCTGTCCTGTTCCACCTGGTGGATGTTTCATGGGTCAAAGTTCGGCACAATGCAAAAGAATATGGCACTGGCGGACATCGCCGTATGTCCGCATGTTCAGCGAACCGCGAACGAGCAAAGTTCACCGCAAAACGACCGCCGAGTGAACCACAATGCCATCTCTATTCAAAATGACCTGAAAATCATTATTTTGTAGAAACAGTGCAGCGTAACTATAATTGCTCCTTCCCATACAATTTACCCCTGCTGATCTGAGGATAGGTCATCATTATTTTAATAATGCACCACTATTTTTACCATTCCAACCCAGTGAAAAAGTTATTAAAATGTATCACACATGAAATGTGTTTTTGTATGCTACATTAAATAGCAAATAAATCAGCATGCTAGAACTGGAACCTTGTTATATCATGCAAAGATATGAACATAGGACACTAATTCACATGACAAAAAAATGCCCTACTGTTGGTATGATTGGTAATAATCAAACTGACACAGCTCGACCTCATGTTGTTTCTAACAAAGATACAGATGTGTTTTATTTGATAACAGGGGAAGAAAACCACAAGGAGGAGTAAGAGGCACACTTGTGGTTAAAGATCATTTTGATGAATCTCGGCAGCCTGCTGTCTGTGTCCTGTACCATAGGACGTCAAATCTGGTCTGCTGAAATCAGTCTTTAACTTAAAAATTAAATTTAAATTGCATATCATCTGCTTTAAAGTCATAATGGTTAATATACAATATGCTGGGTGTCATAAAGGTCAGATGGCAGCTGCGTAAGCACCAGCAATCTTTAGCCTTTCCTAGATTGTTTAATTATGGTAAACTTTGTTTAAAAGTCTAATGTTTTAAATGAGCAAACGGGCTGCAATAATTATGCAAAAAGCTCTAATATTTCATAGGCGACACCACATTTCAATTGTATGAATGGCTCTACATTTAAAGGCTGAATTACACTGGCAGATTTTCTGCCAGATGTTCGCTAACAAGTGTTCATAGTAACGCTCATTAGCGATCATCTGACAGTGTAATACTGCCACCGATTACCCGATGAACGAACGCTTGCATGCTAAAAGATCATAATTTGCCTGCGGCAGATTGCGCTGCTGTCTAATCACATTCTGCAGCCGGAAAACAGCTAGATAGCATAGAGATGAGCGATAGCATAACGAGCACTACTCCCCATACTGTGAAGGAGATCCCTGCATGTAATAGCAGCGGGCTCCTCCGCTAGCGAGCAGGTGATTGCCAGGAAGGAACGTTTTCCTCCTGACAATTGCCTATATCAGGCATGCTCAACCTGCGGCCCTCCAGCTGTTGTAAAACTACAAATCCCACAATGTACTGCTGTCGGCTGATAGCTGTAGGTTGTTCGGGCATGCTGGGAGTTGTAGTTTTGCAACAGTTGGCGGGCCGCAGGTTGAGCATGCCTGGCCTATATAATCGCTAGGTCTAATACAGGCTTAACCCAAGTGTGTTTTTTTGTGGAGATGCCAGCATGCTCTTTTTATTAGAACATGGGAATGTATGAATTATGGATTTTTTTTATCCAACTTAGCAATGATGATAATAATTTGAGATGGCAGAGTCAATTCCTTAGTTTTGAGATTTGCAGCAAATCAAACTCATATTGGAGAATCAATGGAGAAGAGAATTTCTAAAGATTAACTTCTCTCTAATGATGATAATGACCATCACCATCATCATCAGAACCACCATCTTCATTCAGGCTCATTGCTGTAAGTCATTTTGTATCAAGATAAATTGCAAGAACTATATAAAAACTTGAGGGAGCTCATCAGTTTATTTTAGCCCTAAAACAAGGTGAATGATATCTGCAATAACATGATAGTATTAATATGGGTAATCTTCAATATGTAACCTAGTTAAATTATACAAGAGGGATAAGATTTTTGCCAGTTTGTATTATAAAACTAATTTTCACCAATTCAGGCTATATAGAATAAAATATAAAAGCAAAACACATAAAACATTGCACGAGATTTACAAATGTGTCTGAGCCCCCCAAAAATGTCTAAAAAGTGCTGCTAATTGCCACAATTTGGTTCATCGGTTTCTATTCTTTCAACTCACATGCTTAACAAAGAAGCAGGGCTTAGAGGATGGAGCTTTGTAAGAAAAGGGATGGGTCTAAGATGTGCCATTTTGTGCCAAAATTGTGTCACAATTCTGGCATAAAAATCTGTCTCAAAGTAAGCCAACCAATAGTTCATATAGATTCAGTAAAAAGTGTCTATCCCTGTATAACATCTGGTGCAGTTCTAGACAGCGTGTCTAAATTTAAGCTATCTTTAGGATTAGTAAATCTGGGCCATCGAGTTTTCTTAACATACAGTATACTGTACTGTACACCATGTGTGCGCATTGTGCAAATAGATAAGGTAACATATCTTTACATACTCTACTGGACAAATGTATACATTGCTAAACATGATGAAAGAAAATAATACAATTAAAAGCTAATATCCAGCTTACCCGCCGTGTGAAGCAGACATAGCAGCTAGACATTCTGGGAGTGACTCCTGGTAGGTTATCACAGGTATCTGAACCCATGCCAACTACAGTGCATCCCATAGCTGCTGGAAGGTGTATGGGGAGGATCTATAGAGCAAACATGATGATCAAGGGGGTCCCACAGATGTGCAACTGGGTTCAACTCTGGGGAATTAGAGAGCCAGGATAGAGCTTGGAAGTCTTGGTTATGCTCTTCCAACCAATGTCAGACATTTCTAGCTGTATGCCATGTCACGTTGTCTTGATTGAAGATCCCATCTTCCTCAGGAAAGACAATCAATATACATGCGTGTACATGATCTGCAAGGATGGATTTATATCCAAATCGGTTGCAAGTGCTTTCCACATAGATGAGTGGGCCCAGAGATTGCCATGAAAACATTCTCCAGACCACAATGCTGCCACCACCAGTTTGTGTTCTTCCAGCAATGGTTGCAGGGTGTTTGCTTTCTGATGTTTCTTGTCTGACACACCAACGTCCATCCACTGAAGCAGAAAACATGACTCATTATGCTAATCAGCTCCAAAGGGGCTCCAAAGCCGACAGATGGTCACTGCACCACTGCTAACAAAGTTGCATCAGCAGAAAAGGCTTAAATTTTCATGGCAGTATCAGAATTGAGCATCAATACTGATACTGCCATGACAATTTAAGCCTTTTCTGCTTATGCAACTTTGTTAGCAGTGGTGCAGTGACCATCTGTCGGCTTTGGAGCCCCATACATGGTAGAGCTTGCTGAACTGTTGTATTAGACACATGTATGTTAGCCCCTGGTTCATTTCGGAGAGTAGAGATGAGGGAGTTGATTTTAACTGAATCGGATTTGACTTGAGTTTTGTAAAAAATTTAGGTGGATCCAAAAATCAGAATTTTTGTTGATTCAATTTGCGTAAATTTTGGAGAGTGAGAGCAAAGGAGATAAAAAACAAAAACAAAAAAAACAACAACACATTTTTAGGCCAATTGGAGCACTTTCAATTTGGATAGGATCAATTTGGACCCAAATTGAAACAGCCAAGCAATTTAGCTGAATAGAACCCAAATTAGATGTTGAGTGTTTTTCTCATCTCTACTTGTGAGACATCCCAGCACGCATTGTGGACTTCTTATTCTTTCCAACTATACCCATGCTCTTTCTCCATTGGTAGAGTGACATTATCACCTCTCTTCACAACAATAATACTAAAAAATGAAGAGACAAGCAACCTGGGATCAGAAAGGTCTCCTTGCTTTCTATTTAGCCTTGATGGCTTAGCACATAAATATGAGCAAAACTTTTGGTGTCATTTGTTTTTATAGTATACTGCCTTTTTCCCTTTGTGTACAACACAGGTTTTAGGTGCCTTAATATTTAAAATGTAAACATAGAGGTTACTTATTATAGTGTGATATTTCATTAAAGAGGTATCCAGAAATTTGATATTGATGGCCTATCTTCAGGATAGCGAACACTCAAATAGCCTCCTGAGGAAATTGACCATGAAACACACTTCAGGGCGTGGTGGTGGTTCGGAATTGAGAAGGTTTACCTTCTTGGTTGTTTTTTGCTTTGTATTCATTTACCACTTGAATATTATATTGTTCACTTCATTTTCCACATCATATTTAAACATTTTGATTGTATACCCCAATATAATGTTGCTCTGCCTTAATAGTTGTCCACTCTGCCTCCTGACCACCACTCTCAATAGGAGATGGTTTTAACAACTTCTTAACTGTGTTTTACCTTTACCATTGTTATTTATATGAATGCAATTAACTTTCTACACAGATTACATCTAGTGTGATTACTCATGTATTTGTAAATTATTCAATATGCTTTGTATTGGTTTTCTAGCTTCAGGATAGGTGATAAATATCAGATTGGCTAGGGTCTGACTCCTGACATTCCCACCCGGTGCTGGGATTCGGACCTCCACCAATCTGATATTGATGACCTATCCTGAGATTAGCCTATCAATATAAAATTCCTGGATAACCCTGTCAGCAAAGCAAATGCCTATAATGAAGTCTATGTTGGAAAATATCAAATTACTATGTAACAATGTAAAAACCCTGCAGATAGAAAATATCTGTTATGCATTTGTTTTCATGGAAAATAATTTTTTCTCCAAAGTTTCATAAAAAGAACAAACGTCATTAATATGTCTTTCAAATAATGTGATCTAGTGAATATAATGGTAAAACAATGTGGCCTAGTGGATAATCCTCATTAGAATCAGTCTGTAATTTATTTTAAAATAAATTGCACTGCATCAGTCTTATTTAATCATAGTACTGAACCAAAATGGAAAGGTTAGATTTTAATAAGCATTTTCTAAAGGAAGAAGATTTTGACCTTTGCAGCATTCTTCTTCAATATATCATGGACATTTCCCCATACAGCCTCTGAGAAAGCTTGTTATATGTATGCACAAGTATGCAGTAAATATTCACACATTAATGTACTGCAGATGCAAAATGTTGATCAACAATTAAAATAAAACCGAGAGAAACTAAAACTGCACTGGAACATAATCCCTGGGGTCTTTTCCAGTCAAGAGTTCATGCACAACCATTTATTATCTCACTGCTGCTCTGTAATTATACCTTTCAAGATGCACATAATCTTGAACTAAATTTAGAACTGCTATGTTTTACAAATAGAATCTGTCTTTATCAAACCAGGATATGTTATTGCGTAAAACAATGCTTTTTATCAGTGTTAAAAGAAAATTATAAGTGGAAGCTGACACAAATACCCTATTACATGTACATTAAGAAATTGTTTTTGTTTCACAAAAGAATGAAATAATGATACTTAATTTGCTGCAGATAAGCAATAGAGGATTGCTACGGGACTGAACAATTCTGGTGTCACGGCTGTATGTGAGCAACAAGAGTATACACAGTAAAAAGAGCTACTGACCGGACCCAAACTAGGGAGGATAAAGGGTGACCCCTGTCAGACCCTCAAAGCTCTCCCTATGCTGCTAAAGCACATGCCCGGATCCAAATGGCGGAACGAGGCATGCCCGCGTACCTAAGACTGATGACCACTGTAACCCCTACAATAGTGGAAGGGGCACGGCCACCGGTGCCCTGCTCAGTATATGGAGGGAACCGTGGCCACCTCAGATCCAGTCAGAAAATAACCAGGTGCACAACAATGTCTGCACACTTAGCTGAAGGAGCTGCAGCCGCAGAGAAGACGGATCCAAGGACAGCTGGCAATATCCGGAGTGCTTGCTGCAGCAGAACACAGGTCCAGTGAACTGATAGCTACAAGTGAAGATACTCAAGCAAGAGCTACAACTGAAATGAGAAATATAATCCACGCCCTACAATAGGAGGAGGGGTGATTTAAAGGCAGGGAAATCAACCACAGGAGGAACAGCTGGGAGGAAGGAAACACAGAAAAACAGAGCTGTGAGAACGTCTCAAAGCTATGGTAGTGACAGTACCCCCCCTCTACTGGTGGACTCCGGACACCCAGGACCCACCTTCTCAGGATGAGCCCTATGAAATGCCCTGATGAGGCGAGTGGCTTTAATGTCCGACACCGGAACCCACATCCTCTCCTCAGGACCATAACCTTTCCAATGAACGAGGTACTGAAGAGAACCGCGGACAATGTGAGAGTCCACAATTCTGGAAACCTCAAACTCCAGATTGCCATCAACCAAAATCGGAGGAGGAGGCAAAGAGGAGGGTACCGTGGGCTGGACATATGGTTTTAAGAGAGATCTGTGAAATACATTATGTATCTTCCAAACCCTTGGAAGATCAAGACGGAAGGCAACAGGATTGATGACTGACAAGATTTTATAAGGCCCAATAAACTTGGGACCCAATTTCCAGGAGGGAACCTTCAGTTTAATATTTCTTGTAGACAACCACACCAGATCACCCACATTCAGGTCCGGACCAGGCACACGTCTCTTATCAGCCACACGCTTATACTTCTCACTCATCTTTCTAAGATTACTCTGAATCTTTTGCCAAATGGTAGACAAAGACGAGGAAAATCTCTCCTCCTCAGGTAAACCAGAAAGAGCCCCTCCCGAGAATGTCCCAAACTGCGGATGGAACCCATATGCACCAAAGAATGGTGACTTATCAGAAGATTCCTGACGACGGTTGTTCAGAGCAAACTCAGCAAGAGGGAGAAATGAACACCAATCCTCCTGGTTCTCTGCCACAAAACAGCGCAAATATGTCTCCAGATTCTGATTGAGGCGCTCAGTCTGACCATTCGACTGCGGGTGAAAGGCAGAAGAGAAGGACAGCCGAACCCCCAGGCGAGAACAGAAAGCCTTCCAGAACCTGGACACAAACTGCGTGCCTCTATCGGAAACAATATCAGAGGGAATGCCGTGCAATTTAACAATATGGTCGACAAAAGCTTGCGCCAACGTTTTAGCATTGGGTAAACCAGGGAAAGGTACGAAATGAGCCATCTTGCTAAAACGGTCCACCACCACCAGGATCACCGACTTCCCCGAGGAACGAGGAAGATCCGTGATAAAGTCCATGGACAGGTGTGTCCAAGGACGGGAAGGTATGGGTAACGGGAGAAGGGAACCTGAAGGCCGTGAACGAGGGACCTTAGCGCGAGCGCACGTCTCACAAGCAGCCACAAAACCCTCCACCGACTTACGAAGAGCCGGCCACCAAAATCTCTGAGCAATGAGATCTACCGTGGCTCTACTCCCGGGGTGACCAGCAAGAACCGTATCATGAAGCTCCTTGAAGAGTTTGTGACGTAGCTCAGGAGGCACGAACAACTTCCCAGAAGGACAACGGGCAGGTGCCTCAGTCTGGGCAGCCTGGACCTCGGCCTCCAAATCGGAATATAGAGCAGAAACAACTACCCCCTCCGCCAAAATGGGACCCGGGTCCTCGGAGTTTCCTCCTCCCGGAAAACAGCGAGAGAGAGCATCAGCCTTCACATTTTTGATCCCAGGTCGGAATGTAACGACAAAATTGAATCTGGAGAAGAACAGAGACCATCTGGCCTGTCTCGGATTTATACGTCTGGCCGACTCCAAGTATGCCAGATTCTTATGGTCGGTAAAAACGGTGATAGGGTGCCTGGCCCCCTCCAACCAATGGCGCCATTCCTCGAAAGCCAACTTGATGGCCAACAACTCCCTATCTCCCACATCATAGTTTCTCTCTGCCGGGGAGAGTTTTTTAGAGAAAAAGGCACAGGGTCGCCATTTGGCAGGAGAAGGGCCCTGGGACAAAACTGCACCCACACCCACCTCGGAAGCATCCACCTCAACAATAAAAGGTAAGGAAACATCGGGATGCACCAAGACGGGAGCAGACGCAAAACTCTCTTTAATCTTAGAAAAGGCTGCAAGCGCCTCCTCCGACCAAGAGGAAAAATCCGCCCCCTTTTTTGTCATGTCAGTAAGGGGTTTGACAACAGAGGAATAATTCAAAATGAACTTTCTGTAATAGTTCGCAAAACCCAGAAAGCGCATCAATGCCTTCTGATTCTCAGGAAGCTCCCACTCAAGTACAGCACAGACCTTCTCCGGATCCATGCGAAAACCAGAAGCAGAGAGGAGAAAACCCAGAAATTGAATCTCCGATACCATAAAAAGACATTTCTCCAGCTTGGCGTACAATTTATTTTCCCGCAGAATCTGCAGAACCTGAAAAAGATGATCCTGATGGGTCTGAACATCAGGGGAAAAAATCTAAATATCATCAAGATACACCAATACAAATTTCCCCATTAAATGGTAGAAAATACTATTAACAAAATGCTGAAAGACGGCCGGAGCATTCATCAGGCCGAAAGGCATAACGAGATTCTCGAAATGCCCGTTAGGGGTATTAAAGGCCGTTTTCCATTCATCCCCCTCTCTGACCCTGACCAGGTTGTACGCGCCTCTCAAATCCAATTTGGAAAACACCTTGGCCACAACAATTTGGTTGAAGAGGTCCGGGATCAGAGGAAGGGGATAGGGATCGCGAATCGTGATACGGTTCAGCTCCCTAAAATCTAGGCAAGGTCTCAGAGAGCCATCTTTTTTTTTTAACAAAAAAAAAACCCCGTGGCCACAGGTGACTTTGAGGGACGAATATGCCCCTTATCGAGACTCTCTGAGATATAAGTTCGCATTGCGATTCTTTCCGGTTGAGAGAGATTGTAGAGGCTTGCTTTTGGCAGCTTGGCGCCGGGAATGAGGTTAATGGGACAGTCAAACTCCCGGTGAGGAGGTAGCTCCTGAACACCGCTCTCCGAAAACACGTCCGAGAAATCAGAGAGAAATGATGGCACAGTTTTAGTAGACACCTCTGCAAAAGTCGCTGTGAGACAATTCTCTCTACAAAAGTCACTCCACTCATTTATTTGCCTTCCTTGCCAATCAATAGTGGGGTTATGTCTAGTGAGCCAGGGTAACCCCAAAACTAGAGGAGAAGGCAATCCGTTAAGGACAAAACAAGATATATCCTCCACATGAGTGTCACCTACAGCTAGCCGGATATTGTGAACAATGCCCATCAGAGATCTCTGTGAGAGTGGAGCAGAGTCAATAGCAAAAACAGGTATATCCTTTTCTAATGTGCAAACCTGAAAACCATGCATGGCTACAAATTGAGTGTCAATAAGATTGACGGCCGCTCCACTATCGACAAAAATCTCACAAGAAATGACTTTGCTCTCTAGCGCCACCCTGGCAGACAGGAGAAAACGGGAACTGCAGGTCAGAGGAAAAGCATCAATTCCTACATCAACTTTGCCCAAAGTAGCAGATGAAGCAGAATTTGATGATTTACCTTTTGAGGTTTTTCTCTTATTATCGCTCTTAGTACTGTTCAAGAATCTCCTAGACGGACAAACATTTGCCAAATGACCTATGCCCCCACAACAAAAACACACCATACTCTGAGGACTAAATCCTCTTTTATCAGGGGCAAGTCGACCTAGCTGCATGGGCTCCTCCTCAGAGGGGAGCGAGACAGGATGAGGCCCCTGCACACTGAATGAGTCCGCACAATTGCCCCTAGACTGACAATGGCTGGACAGAGATCTTGTTTCTTTCTCTTAGACGCCTGTCAAGGCGTACCGCCAATGACATGGCAGACTCTAAGGACGTTGGTCTCTCATGGAAAGCAAACGCATCTTTCAATCTCTCTGAGAGACCATGACACAACTGACTCCGGAGTGCAGCATCATTCCAACCTGAATCAGCTGCCCATCTCCGAAATTCAGAACAATAAAGCTCCGCAGACAGTTTGTTCTGGCATAAAACACGTAAGTTAGATTCGGCCAGAGCAACACGATCCGGGTCATCATATATCTGCCCCAGGGCCACAAAAAATCTTTCCATGGATCGAAGGGAGGGATCCCCTGATGGCAGCGAAAAAGCCCAAGTCTGAGCATTACCCCTGAGCAGGGAGATGACAATCCTCACCCTCTGCTCCTCCTTACCAGAGGAGTGGGGACACAAGCAAAAATGGAGTTTGCATGCCTCTCTGAAGCGAACAAAATTCTCACTGCCCCCGGAGAACGTTTCCGGAAGTGAGACCTTTGGCTCGCAACAGACTCCATGAGCCGGAGCAGAGCCCAATGCTTGAAGCTGAGTCATAGATTGACGGAGATCCGCTACTTCCAAAGAAAGACCCTGCATGCGGTCAACCAGGCCAGAAAGCGGATCCATGTCAAAAAAGGACGGTTTTGGTGGATTATAATGTCACGGCTGTATGTGAGCAACAAGAGTATACACAGTAAAAAGAGCTACTGACCGGACCCAAACTAGGGAGGATAAAGGGTGACCCCTGTCAGACCCTCAAAGCTCTCCCTATGCTGCTAAAGCACATGCCCGGATCCAAATGGCGGAACGAGGCATGCCCGCGTACCTAAGACTGATGACCACTGTAACCCCTACAATAGTGGAAGGGGCACGGCCACCGGTGCCCTGCTCAGTATATGGAGGGAACCGTGGCCACCTCAGATCCAGTCAGAAAATAACCAGGTACACAACAATGTCTGCACACTTAGCTGAAGGAGCTGCAGCCGCAGAGAAGACGGATCCAAGGACAGCTGGCAATATCCGGAGTGCTTGCTGCAGCAGAACACAGGTCCAGTGAACTGATAGCTACAAGTGAAGATACTCAAGCAAGAGCTACAACTGAAATGAGAAATATAATCCACGCCCTACAATAGGAGGAGGGGTGATTTAAAGGCAGGGAAATCAACCGCAGGAGGAACAGCTGGGAGGAAGGAAACAGAAAGTAAAGACTTCATCACAGGGGCGGAGAAACAGAGCAGTGAGATCTCCTCCAAGCTCTAGTAGTGACATCATCACAGGGGTGGAGAAACAGAGCTGTGAGAACGTCTCAAAGCTCTGGTAGTGACATCTGGCTAGTGCTTTGCTTTAAAAAAACAACGCCGGACAAATTTGTCAAGTGAGACTATATAGGAATTGTACTGTACATGTAGCTAAAGAATGTGTCCTGGACAAGTATATTTGCACCTATAATAATTAGAGACGAGCAAATCGAAGCTGATGAAGTGAAATTCGTTTATAATTACAGGAAAAATTTGATTCGCAACAAATGCTAATTTCCTTGCTCTTCATGAATAACGAATCGCATTTTTCCTAAAATGGCGGCAACACGTGTGAGGACTGAGGACATGGGGAAAGGAACTCTGGGAAGGCGGGATCACCCAGATTGACATGCCTACATGCAGCCAATCAGCAGCCATCCAGCCCTGTGATGTCACAGCCCTAAAAATATGTGGCCATCTTACAGTCAGACATTTTCCAGCATTCAGAGTGGAGGGACAGACATGTGAAGATTGGAAATTAGCAAATGTTGTGCCCATTCATAAGAAAGGTAGTAGGGAGGAATCGGGCAACTATAGGCCAGTAAGCCTGACATCAATAGTGGGGAAATTAATGGAAACCATACTTAAGGAGAGGATTGTGGAACATCTAAAATCCCATGGATTGAAAGATGAAAAACAGCATGGGTTTACTTCAGGGAGATCATGTCAAACTAATCTTATTGATTTTTTCGATTGGGTGACTAAAATAATAGATGGAGGAGGTGCAGTAGACATCACTTATCTAGACTTTAGTAAAGCTTTTGATACTGTCCCACATAGAAAGCTTATCAATAAAGTGCAGTCTTTGGGCTTGGACTCCCATATTGTTGAATGGATTAGGCAGTGGCTGAGGGACAGGCAACAGAGGGTTGTAGTCAATGGAGTATATTCAGACCAAGGTCTTGTTACCAGTGGGGTACCTCAGGGATCTGTTCTGGGACCCATATTGTTTAATATCTTTATCAGCGAAATTGCAGAAGGCCTCGATGGTAAGGTGTGTCTTTTTGCTGATGACACAAAGATTTGTAACAGGGTTGATGTTCCTGGAGGGATACACCAAATGGAAAAGGACTTAGGAAAACTAGAGGAATGGTCAAAAATATGGCAACTAAAATTTAATGTTGATAAGTGCAAGATAATGCACCTGGGCCGTAAAAACCCAAGAGCAGAATATAAAATCAGTGATACAGTCCTAACCTCAGTATCTGAGGAAAGGGATTTGGGGGTCATTATTTCAGAAGACTTAAAGGCAGGCAGACAATGTCATAGAGCAGCAGGAAATGCTAGCAGAATGCTTGGGTGTATAGGGAGAGGCATTACTAGTAGAAAGAGGGAGGTGCTCATGCCGCTCTACAGAGCACTAGTGAGACCTCATTTGGAGTATTGTGCTCAGTACTGGAGACCATATCTCCAGAAGGATATTGATACTTTGGAGAGAGTTCAGAGAAGAGCTACTAAACTGGTACATGGATTGCAGGATAAAACTTACCAGGAAAGATTAAAGGACCTTAACATGTATAGCTTGGAAGAAAGACGAGACAGAGGGGATATGATAGAAACTTTTAAATACATAAAGGGAATCAACAAAGTAAAAGAGGAGAGAATATTTAAAAGAAGAAAAACTGCTACAAGAGGACATAGTTTTAAATTAGAGGGGCAAAGGTTTAAAAGTAATATCAGGAAGTATTACTTTACTGAGAGAGTAGTGGATGCATGGAATAGCCTTCCTGCAGAAGTGGTAGCTGCAAATACAGTGGAGGAGTTTAAGCATGCATGGGATAGGCATAAGGCCATCCTTCATATAAGATAGGGCCAGGGGCTATCCATAGTATTTAGTATATTGGGCAGACTGGATGGGCCAAATGGTTCTTATCTGCCGACACATTCTATGTTTATGTTTCTATGAAGGCACTAGGGGCAGCTATTGAAAAACTATTGTGGAAAAAAAAAAGACAGAAATAATGATTTATAAGTGCAGGGAAAGGATAGGGAGGAATCATTTCACAGCATCTTAGTGCAGGGAGAGACGTCAGAAGGCGCTAGGGACATTGATAGGAAAGTGATTTACAAGTGCAGGGAACGATTATTTGGGGATACAAATAGTTATTAGACAGCTCTGTCATTCCAACTTTTTGTTTTTGGGCTGCAAGTAATATAGAAACATAGAAACATAGAATGTGTCGGCAGATAAGAACCATTTTGGCCCATCTAGTCTGCCCAATATACTGAGTACTATGGATAGCCCCTGGCCCTATCTTATATGAAGGATAGCCTTATGCCTATCCCATGCATGCTTAAACCCCTTCACTGTATTTGCAGCTACCACTTCTGCAGGAAGGCTATTCCATGCATCCACTACTCTCTCAGTAAAGTAATACTTCCTTATATTACTTTTAAAACTTTGCCCCTCTAATTTAAAACTGTGTCCTCTTGTGGTAGTTTTTCGTCTTTTAAATATGCTCTCCTCCTTTACCGAGTTGATTCCCTTTATGTATTTAAAAGTTTCTATCATATCCCCTCTGTCTCTTCTTTCTTCCAAGCTATACATATTAAGGTCCTTTAACCTTTCCTGGTAAGTTTTATCCTGCAATCCATGAACTAGTTTAGTAGCTCTTCTCTGAACTCTCTCTAGAGTATCTATATCCTTCTGGAGATATGGCCTCCAGTACTGCGCACAATACTCCAAGTGAGGTCTCACCAGTGTTCTGTACAGCGGCATAAGCACTTCACTCTTTCTACTGCTTATACCTCTCCCTATACATCCAAGCATTCTGCTGGCATTTCGTGCTGCGTGTCTTCCCACCTTTAAGTCTTCTGAAATAATTACTCCTAAATCCCTTTCCTCAGATACTGAGGTCAGGACTGTGTCAAATATTCTATATTCTGCCCTTGGGTTTTTACGCCCCAGGTGCATTATCTTGCACTTATCCACATTAAATTTCAGTTTCCAGAGTTCTGACCATTCTTCTAGTTTTCCTAAATCCTTTTCCATTTGGCGTTTCCCTCCAGGAACATCAACCCTGTTACATATCTTTGTGTCATCAGCAAAAAGACAAACCTTACCATCGAGGCCTTTTGCAATATCACTTATGAAGATATTAAACAAAATCGGTCCCAGTACAGATCCCTGTGGAACCCACTGGTAACATGACCTTGTTTTGAATGTTCTCCATTGACTACAACCCTCTGTTGTCTGTCACTCAGCCACTGCCTAATCCACTCAACAATATGGGAGTCCATGCTCAATGACTGCAGTTTATTGATAAGTCTTCTATGTGGGACAGTGTCAAAAGCCTTACTTATTATGTTGAAAAGCCTTTAAAAGACTTATGTCTTAGTATCTTATTCAGTACTACAAGAAAAATATATACGCATTTCACTTCTGCAGTTATTTCTGGTGAAAGCAAATAGGGGCGTATTTCAGTAAAAAAGAAATATATATATGCACTGCACTGTTGCAGTTATTTCTGGTGAAAGCGTATAAGGGCGTATTTCAGTAAAAAAAGACAAATATACAGTATATGCATTGCACTGTTGCATTTATTTCTGGTGAAAGCGCATAGGAGCGTATTTCAGTGCTACGAGAAAAATACATACAGACTTCACAATTTAATTGTTTTCTGGTTAAAGCGTATAGTGGCCTATTTCATTCCAACAAGACATATATATATTCTCAGGTCACTTCTGCTGTTATTTCTGTTGAAAACGTATAGGGGTGCATTTAATTAAAAAAAAGACAAATATATACTCACTGCACTGCTGCAGTTATTTCTGGTGAAAGTGTATAGAGGCGTATTTGAGTACAACAAAAAATATATACACACACTGCATTGTTGCAGTTATTTCTAGTGAAAGCGTATATGGGGCGTATTTCAGTACTTCAAGAAATATATATATACTCACTTCATTCAAATATTTTTCTGGTCAAAGCTTATTTCAGTCCAACAAGAAATATATATTCTCAGTTCACTGCTGCAGTTATTTTCTGGTGAAAGCGTATAGGGGTGTATTTCAGTTCTACTAGAAAAATATATACGCACCTCACTCTTTGAGTTTTTTCTGGTCAAAGCATATTAAGTCGTATTTAAGTACAACAAGAAAAATATATTCTCAGTGCATTTCTGCAGTTAATTGTTGTGAAAGCGTTTAGTGGACTATTTCCATACAAAAAGAAAAATAATATTTGACTTTTAGGGGTGTTTTAATTTCCGTTTCATTTGTTTAGTACAGCTACAAGTATGTCAGGCAGAGAAGTGCCAGGCCATGCACAGAGGAGTGGCAGAGGCCTGAATGTTTCTAGGCAAGCAAAAGTCATAGCAGAGAAAGGGGGCGTGGTAACAGGAGTCGCAGCGAGATACCTTAGCTCCCGGTGTCATCTAGCGGTCATGTCTTAACCAGAAACCCTGCGGTTTTTGATTGGTAACTCGGTCATCCACATCATCCCAAGTGACATCAGACACACCCAGCCAAGAGTCGGTGGGTTTGTCAGACACAACCCTTAGTTGTCATGGCCCGGGAGCAGGCCCTGTGCCCTCACGTATCCTCAACCTGCCTCTGTCCTTTTCCGTTCCCTCACCGCAAGAAGTACTATATGCAGTGGGCTCAGCTTCACTTTTCAGCGAGGAAGAGCTACTAGAGGACAGTCAGCAGCTACTGCTCAGTAAAGATCTGGAGGAGACGTCCGCTGCTTTGTCCGTAGGCAGGCAAGTAGTGATGAGGAGAGTGGCGCGGGAGCTCATGTTGCAAGTGATCAGGCTCCTGACCCAGAGACCATCGAGGAGGATATCAGTGATGTGCAGACACTACTCGATGATGATGAAGCCGATCACACTTGGGAGCCGGGTGAAGAAGGGGCCTCATCATCAGGAGCAGAGGGTGGAAGCTTGCCTGTCAGGCAGCGGCTGAGCAGGCAAGCCGCTAGCGTGGCTGGGAGTCAGCAGGGTATCAACAGTGGGAGGTCGGGAGCCAAATGGGCACGGAGAAGACCACCCACTTTGCAGCAGCCTACATGCCCGGAAAGGAGTGGTGCACAGGTTCATGGAAGCAGCGGAGGTAGCAGTCAGCCAGTGAGTAGTGTTGGGGGGCAAATCAGGTACTCGGTGGTGTGGCAGTTTTTTTTGAAGCCGCCGTAGGAGGTCAACATGTCCATATGTAGAATATGTGGGCAGAAGGTGAAGCGTGGCCAGGGTGCCAATGTTGGCATCACGGCCCTGCATCAACATATGCAGCGTCACCCTAAAGTGGCCTGGGAGAACAGTGGCTACGATATGGTGGTCCAGCCTGCCGCAGCTACCGCTACATCACCCAGTGGCATGCACCCAGTTTCAGCCAGTCAAGGGTCCACCACCTCAGCTGAAGGGAGCTGTCTGTCAATCCCATCTTCTGCTGGTCCAGATGCTTCTGCTCCTATTCCTCATCAGTTATTCAGTCAGCAATCGATCACCAAAGCGATTGCCAAGAGACAACAGTATGCATGCATGCATCCAACAGCGTAGAAGCTGAACGTGCTCCTGTCCAAGTTGCTGGTGCTTCAGTCCCTCCCTTTCCAAGTGGTGGACTCTGCATCTTTCAGAGAATTGATGGCTTGTGCCGACCCAAGGTGGAGAGTCCCAAGCTGTAATTTCTTTGTGAAAAAGTTAGTACCAGCCCTGCACACACATGTAGAACAGAAGGTGGGCCTTTATGGCCCACTGGGTGAATGTGGTTCCTGCACAGCCACACCAGCAACTTGGCCAGGTCACGCCGCTTCCGCCTCCACATTGTCACACTGTTGGTACTGTGACAATGTCCGCCTCTGCCTCCTCATCCTCTAACATGTCCTCAGCCTTCACTGTAGGGACAAGTCACAGTGCCCTTCCAGCATACCACATTTGCAGGGCTCGGCGGTGTCACTCTGTTCTGCACCTGGTTTGCCTTGGTGAATGAAGTCACACAGGGGAGGAACTGCTCCATGTGATGCATCAAGAAATCGAATCCTGGCTTTCTCCGCGACAACTGAAAATCGGAACCATGCTGACCGACAATGAGAAGAACATGGTGTCGGCACTGCGTCAAGGAAGGCTGAGCCATGAGCCCTGCATGGTACACGTGTTCAATCTGGTTGTCAAGCAGTTCCTGAAGTCTTAAACCCATCTGTAAGACATCCTAAAAATGGGCAGGAAACTTTGCATGCATTTCAGGCACTCGGACACTGCAAAACACACCCTCCTTGAGCTGCAGCGGCAGAATGGGATCCCCCAACATAGGCTGATATGCAACATTTCTACCTGTTGGAATTCCACCATCCATATGTTGGACCGACTATACAAACAGAGAAAGGACATCAACGATTTCTTAATGATGCAAGCGGATAGGAGTACTCCACTGTGTAATGTCAATGTTAGCCAGTGGCAGATCATGTGCGATACCTGCCGTTTGCTCAGGCTCTTTCAGGAGGCCACGTTATTTGTCAGTCGCCAGTCGACTACGGGATGAACAACGTCATTCCACTGCTTCATGTCTTGGAACAGATGCTGGTAAATCTTGCTAGTCAGGGGACTAGAGACATGGTGACTAGATATCATGGCCACATGAGCCCTGTGGGGGCTGAACTAGTAGAGGAGGAGGAGAAGGAGGAGGACATTGAAGCACAGCCAATGTGTAGCCAAATAGTTGGTTTTTATACTCAGCTGACAGGACAGGAGGAGCAGGAGCAGCCAGAGGAGCTACAGGGTGATGAGGAAGATGGGACAGAGGACCCGGACACACTGTGGCAGTATGCAGTGGAGATGGAGGCAGGGAGTCCCTCCGAGTCACTTGCACAAATGGAATGATGCATGCTCACTTGCTTGCGTAGTGACAGCCGAATTGTCACCATTCGGTAGAGGGATGACTTCTGGTTCTCCACCATGTTGGACCCTCGCTACCGGTCCAGAATGGGGGCCTTTTTTACACCTACCAAGAGGGAGGACAAACTAAACTACTACAGAGACATCCTATGTAGCCAGTTTGCCGCTGGCTATCTGCGCCATTGTCCATCCTCTCACAGGTCTGACCGGGGGAGGGCTGTGCTCACATTCTACTGCCATGGCTGCTGGGGAGGGGTGTGGTGGCAGGAGCAGTGCCAGTTCCATTAGCAGCAGCCTGAGTCTACAGTCGCTAATGAGTAGCTTTCTTCACCCGCATAGTGAAGAAACTACTCACCATCAGCATCACCAGGTAGACCTGGAGCAGGACCTGAACCAGCAGGTGGTGGCATACTTGGACAGCACCCTGCCACCCCACTTTGAAGATCCGCTGGACTACTGGGTAGCCAAACTGGATTTGTGGCAGCAACTAGCAGAGTTTGCCCTGGAAAAGCTGTCGTGCCCAGCCAGTAGTGTGGCATCAGAGCGGGTGTTTAGTGCGGCGGGGGCCAAAGTTTCCCCAAGGAGAAATTGCCTGTCCACCCAAAATGTGGAGAGGCTAACCTTTGTCAAGATGAATCAGGCGTGGATTAGCCAGGATTTCCAACCACCAATTCCTGATGCATCAGACTAGATCCTCCATGGTGCCACACCAACAATTTGATACAGGAGACCGGTTTCTTCTGACTACCTGCCTCAGCTACTACTTTGATGCTGCAATCCGCCTGATGACACACATCTGATGCCAAGTGCTCCTTATTTCATCCACCTTTGTCAGCGGGTACTGGTATTGCCACCCACTGCCCAACTCTGTTACCGGGTCACTTTGTGGTCTCCTGATGCAGCTGCTGCTGCCTTCTCCAAACTATGCTACCTTGCCACTCTGTGGTATCCTCCTGATGCTGCTGCTACTGCCATCTCCACACTATGTACCATTGCCACTCTGTGGACTCCTCATGCTGCTATATCCACACTATGTCACCTTGCCACTCTGTGGCTTCCTGATGCTGCTGCCACCTCCAAACGATGTCACCTTTTCACTCTGTGGTCTCCCCATGCTGCTGCCATCTCCATACTATGTCACCTTGCCACTATGTGGTCTCCGGATGCTGCCTCCACCTCCTAACTATGTCACATTGCCACTCTGGTCTCTTCATGCTGCTTCCATCTCCACACTATGTCAATTTGCCACTCTGTGGTCTCCCCATGTTGCTGCCATCTCCAAACTATGTCCCCTTGCCACTCTGTAATATACTGCTGCTGCCATCTCCACATTATGTCACCTTGCCACTCTATAGTCTCCTCATTCTGCTGCCAAATCCACATTATGTCACCTAGCCACTCTTTGGCTTCTTGATGCTGCCGCCACCTCCAAACTATGTCACCTTGCCACTCTGTGGTCTCCTCATGCTGCTGCCATATCCACACTATGTCACCTTGCCACTCTGTGGATTCCTGATGCTGCCACCACCTCCAAGTTGTGGAATCAGCTGGTGACGGTGTAAAAGGAATGTGCTTCTTCTTGGTGCAAACATTGACCTGTAAGGCCGAGTTCATACTTGAGTTATTTGGTCAGTTTTGGCCCTATGACTGCCCAAATAAGTGAAGTGTGAAGTGATTCTAAGAGCGACACCTGTCATCTGCATGTCATAAAGTATTATTTCACTACCAAAGAAGACTCTCTATGCGTGTTACTGCAAGGCGCAGTGTTCTACACCACTATAAAGGCTCTAAGCAGCCAGGAAATAGCCATTTTTTTTTTACATAATTTGACGCAAATATTTTCAGATCGAATAAAATTTTTTAAAAATGTGCTCATCTCTAGAAATAATAATTATAATAATAATAATAATAATAATAATAATAATAATAATAATAATAATAATAATACTATTTCATTACACACCATATTTTTTGCTTTATAAGATGCACTTTTTCCCCAAAGAGTGGGGGGCAAATGGCAGTGCATCATATAAAGCAAATACTTGTGAGTGTTTCCATTATGGAAGCAATCACTAGTATGCAGGAGGCTCAGGTAGTGGTAAGAGTAGTGCTGCTAGCGTTGGTGGTACTCACCGTTCCCTGATCTTCTTTAGGCCTGCAGTGCATTGTCCTGACTGCAAACAGCATCAGGACATAGTGCACACACTATGACCTGACACTGTGCAATGTCAGGTCACAGAGAGGTGCAGGCCCGGAGGTAGGTAGAGTTACGTTTATTTTGTTATTTTTGGTATGATCTGATGTCTGATATGGGCATCTGATCTGAGATCCGATATGAGGGTTTGATCTGAGGTCTGATATGGGGGTCTAATTAGTGATGAGCGGGAGGTGCCATATTCGATTTTGCAATATTTCGCAAATATTCGATTGAATATTCGTGTTATATTCGTCGAAATCGAATATTCGTAATTATTCCATTTATCGCAAATAATATGCGATTTAATTAATCGCGTATTGCGATTTTTCTTTTGATATTATAAGGCAACGTTCCTATGACTAATTGACTATGGCTAGGCTAATATGTGTATTTTACGAATATTCTTAATATTGCTCTAACTTCGTCTTTTAGAATATTCGTAATATTGCTCTAACTTCGTCTTTTAGAATATTACGAATATTCTAAAAGACGAAGTTAGAGCAATATTAGGAATATTCGTAAAATACACATATAGATTGTAATTTAGCTAATATACTGCTAAAGTAATTTTTTTAATAGTGTACATATTTTCCAAAACTGAAGTTCAGAAGAGGCAAAAAAAATTTGACAAAAAAAAAAAGGATTATAGCACTATATTAGCTAAATTACAATCTATGTGTATTTTACGAATATTCTTAATATTGCTCCAACTGTCACGACTGTGACTGATCCAGACAGGTCTGGGAGGAGAAGGTCGCAGCAACTTGCTACTCGCGATAGCTTGTGAGTTTGCTCCGTGGTTCAGGGTATGTCATCCGGGTTTTGCCTTGTGAACCTTTTTGTCCTGACTGGGAGTTTGTAGGCATCCTTCTCAGGTGAGTCCTGTCTGCCACTCCCAGATACTATATTAGTTTCAGTTTCACTTGCAGTCATTGCCAGATATAGTCCTTACTTCCAGTGCTATTCTGACCTTTGAAGGAGATCGTTTGACGGTGTTGCTGTGGAGCTCTTGTCCGGCGTGGACTGTCGTGTTTGGGATCGCCTTCTCTGCTCGTGACTGGATAAGTCTATCTCTGCTGTTTATTGTTTGTTTGTTGCTGTCTTCCCCTGTTGTTCTCCTAGACGTGAGTGATGGTGACTAGTGCTCCCATCGGCCTTTCCCCAGTCTAGTCTTGTTAGGGTGACTGAGGGTTTAGGCATCCTGCTCGCCACACGGGTTCACACCCCGTCTAGGGTATCAGGGCAGATAGGTGCCAGCTTAGGGTTAGTCAGGGGTGGCCATTCTATTTCCCATCCGTAGATAAGGGTCCCCCTTACCCTACGTCTGGTGCGACACGACTGCTGCTGGGATAGCGGCCGTGACACTAACTTTGTTTTTTAGAATATTCGTAATATTCTAAAAGACGAAGTTATAGCAATATTACAAATATTCTAAAAGACGAAGTTAGAGCAATATTAAGAATATTCTAAAAAACGAAGTTAGAGCAATAATATTCCACTTTGGCATACTGCTCCCCGACAAGCGTCCCCGTCACCATGGGAACGTCTGTGGGTTAGAATATACCATCGGATCTGAGGTTTTACGATCTCAGGGAAAACTCAGATCCGATGGTTTTTTCTAACCCACAGGCATTCCCATGGTAACGAGGACTCTTGTCGGGGTGTTGTATGCTGAAGTTGATTAAATAACGATTTTGTCATGCGCTCGGGCACACGTATTAACCATTACGATTTTTCTGTTGTAATATTCGTCCTATTCTAATTGGTTTAGATTAGAATAGGACGAATATTCTAAAATTTAATATACAGCAATATATTCTTTATTTTTAATATACAGCAATATATTCTTTTAAATTTAATATACAGTAATATATTCTTTATTCCGAATATATCCATCTGAAAACGTGATTCCTTCCAGCTTCAATTCAGTTGCTTGTGGGCCAATGGCTCATTGACCCACAAGCAAGAAGCAGGGAGGAATCATATATTTTCAGATGGAAAAAAAAACGAATATTCGATTTCGCGAATATATGGAACTATATTCGAAATATTCGCGAAATCTCGAAGTTGCGATATTCGAGATAAAAATTCAAAATTCTAATATTCGCGCTCAACACTAGGTCTAATCTGAGGTCTGATATGGAGGTCTGATATTTGAGTGTGATATGGGAGTCTGATATAGGAGTCTAATACAAGGTCTGATATTGGGGTTTAATATTGGGTTCTGATCTGAGGTCTGATGAAAATTATTTTAATTTTTTATTTTCCTTCTCTAAATCCTAGTTGCGTCATATAATTCGATGCGTCTTATAATGCAAAAAATACGCTAGTGTCATTTTTACATTCTACAGTGCATTTGAATTCTAAGAACACATGTACTGTACATAAGAGATTAAATGTGTCCAAACCAAACACATTTTTGTCTCCTGACTCCCTACCCTGGGTCATGACTAGTGTTGAGGGAATCAAAGTATCCAAAGTGGACTTTGATCTGAATTTCAGGGACAATTTGAAGAATTTATCAAGAAGTTTAATAATAAGTGACTACAGTAATTTTTGAACCAACATCTATTTAATTTTGCATCATTTCAGACATTGCACAATTTGATGAAAAGAATGTTTCTAAAAAAAATGTCAGTGGGGCACCAAATTTAATGTTGTGGGGAAAGTGCATTTTAAGTTTTGTTTTAGTTTTGTGACATGTATAGCAGATAATAATAACATGCAACAAGGAATAAGGCTAAACAACTCAAAAGGGTTGTACCAAATTTATTATGACATTCAATTATTACCGTCATGAGGTGTCCTAGAGGAATATAGTGTTCCCTGTATGAAGTTTCACTAAATTTATCATGTATCACACATCACTTTAATACATTTGGCTCAAGTTGAAGAGGTTTATTTGGTCACTGTAATCCCAGGAGTATCCCACTTTCCCACTTCACCATGGCTAGCAAAAAATAGAGCAGCTATCCCCATTCTACAGTTATTTTAACAAATCAAGGCAAACAGCACAAAAAAAAAGAAAAGAAAAAAAAAAAGCCAAGTCCATCCAGCCTTGTGGCAGTCTCTGGTGAAGAACCTAAATAGCCTTAACTTCCTACCAGATTGGTTAAGAAAGCCTGGTAACAGTTTCTGAGTTTGCTGTATGTCGTTCCTGATGGTGTCCAAAACATTTCCTTACAAGTATGTTGAAAAGTATTTCTACTTGTAAATACTACTAAATACTTGTAAAATGAACATATATTTTTTTGTTATGTAAAAGCAAATAAAATTTTTGGAGTTATACAAATATTTTGCTTTTGTGAAAGAACGATATTTACCACCTCCTGGAAAAACACTGTATTCAGAGCTTCCTAAAAGAATAAATATTGCAAGCAACATGTGTTCAACTGGGAATCAATTTTAACATAGCTTTAAGCTTCCTGTCTGCTAGTCAGATAATCTTATCACAAGGCAAAGTTATCAAACAAGGAAACCTCCTAGGTCTGATAAAACTATCAATATGGCGGAAAGTGAAATCTGTTCTGAAACGACTTCACTGTGAGGGTTAACCATTGCAGAAAATGTTAATATTATAATTAAGAATAATAAAATACAAAGACTAAAAGGTGGCTATAAACATTAAGTAGCTGTCTGTCGAACACTCATTGATCTGACAGCTACTTATTACGACCTGGAAAACGGAGAACAAGATGCTGCCACCTGTAGTGGTGGCTTATCTCCACTGAATACAAAAGGACCAGGCTGGCTTCAGTGATTATGTGCCGCTTGTGAAGGATGTAAACACTCTAAGGACCGGAACACGGACAAAATAGAGGCAGCGAGGAAGACCAGCAGGGAACAGGTAAGTATGAAATTTCTTTATCAGGAGTCATGCTGTGGGAAAAACATGAAAAATAATTATTACCAGAAAACCACTTGTTGTTAAGTTTGGAGCACCTCTGTTTGGATATTAGATTAACCCCTTAGTGACCACCCATACACCTTTTTACGGTGGTCACTAAGCGTCCTTAGGCTGGGCCGCCGCTTTTTTATGGCTGCCTGGTCTAAGCGCTGCACGAGTCCTCCGTGCAGTGGGGAGCAGGGGCTCGCTCTCACATGAGAGCCTCGGTCCTGCTCTAACACCCCAGACTAGCAAGAGTGCCGATCAGGGCTGTTTAACGCTTTACATGCCGTGGGCAATGGCACCCGCTGCATGTAAAATGGAGACAGAGGGAGCGGACTCCCTCTGTCTCCCATCGGCACACTGCAAATGCGATCACAGGGTCCGATGTGTGTAAAGGTAGGCTGGGGTCTTATGAAGAACCCAAGCCAGCCTTGAGTAGTTTTCAGAAGGCTGTGCCTCTCTGGCACAGCCTTCTGGTCAATGTCAGTATAGCACTTAATTAAAATGCAATGCACCATAGGGATAATGCATTGCATTTTAAAATCAGTCAGAATATTGTCTGTTATAGTCCCTTTCTGTAATTATTAAGTGGTAAAAACCAAACAAACATTTATTAAATTAAAAAATTCCATGAAAAACTATGCTTTTTTCCATTGCAAATATGCTGTTCAACGAAAAAAAACTGCAAAAGCAAAATCCCCCCCA